>NC_141064.1:3980950-4410950 GCF_041138505.1 Cibotium barometz | reverse complement strand
TGTGTAAAACTAGTGTACTCCTTACACCACAAGGTTGGGAGTATTGGTTGTTGGAGAAACATATAGATCATCAGTTGATCTACATACAAAAGCATTTGCAGCAAGCTAGGGGTGCAGGAAAGGTGTACTTCAAGAAGTCCACTATTCAGAAACAACTTCAAAGCAATAAGCATAAATAGACAAACTAGTTTTAATACAGAGCATAGACTTTTGAAGGAAAATCAAACTAAAGTTAAGAGATATTAAAACCCATTATCAAACAATAATTGGGAATAAATATGTGTCAATTCTCAGTGCTTTAATCTCAATAAGCATTCAAAGGAAGTTATTGGAATTCTAGAGATTTTGGAGGTATATTTGGTCTGATCTGTAAAAGAGAACATCAATGTATCGGAGCATATCAGAAACTACGATGACAAGTGCTTTAGAAGAAGGTTAGCCTTCAAGAGCCAACACCCTCTTGAATTGTAACCAACAATAGATTTTTTTTTTTAATTGAGGCAAAATCAAGAAAAAGCTTGTTGCATTGGTGGTGTCAGCTTTTGTTACAATGTTTCTTCTTGTCTACTTTTTGAGCAAGGAAAACAAATTTTGGAAGGTCCATATTGCTAGCAGCGTATAAAACTCTTAGATGAGAAAGTCTATTGATGAGCTATAAGTGATTGCCACTCTTATCAGCATCCAATGCGCAACGCACATCAAGCGGATCATCTTGTTGTAGCAGACAAGAGCAAGAAATTTAGAGCATCACAAAGCTCCTTGTTTGAGCTTTTAAAGCGCTGTGGCACCAATGGGAGAAAAGCATCACAAAGCTCCTTGTTTGAGCTTTTAGCACTATCGCGCCCAGTAGCACACCGTCATCATGGAGAGAGAAGATCATCACAAGGCTCCTTGTTTGAGCCATTAACGCGTTGTGGCACCAGTGGGAGAAAAGCATCAGAAAGCTCCTTGTTTGAGCTTTCAGCACACCAGTGTGGAGAGAGAGAAGATTATCACAAAGCTCCTTGTTTAAGCTTTTAGTGCTATGGCTCCAACGGGAGAAGAGAATCACAAATCTCCTTGTTTGTGCTTTCATCTAGTTCAGCAAAGAAGGTTGGCATCATTCATCAGTGATCCATCGTCCCAACTTCGACGATGATGTCGTGATCAAGGTCAGCTCCTTCAAGATAATCTCATTGATCTAATTGTCTTGAAGAGTGTCAAAAGCTTGCTCTGTTTGTTCCTCAAAACTGTATAAGAATTGTGAAGTTTTAGTAAATTTTTCAATTTATATACAACCTGCAGAGCACAGTAGTATCTTCTTGTTGCTGTAACTCTTGTAGTGATACTTCTGCACAATCGGTGTATCAACTCTTAGAGTGATACTTCTGCACAATCTGTGTATTACATGTGACCAGCATGGGAAAGAATTTGAATTTGAAAAACAAGATCATTAGATATTGATATCCATAACTAAGTCCTGACATAAGAATAAGCAAGTTGTAACTATTTGGCCCTCCTAGCTCTATTTCACATGATGAAACCTAGCCCGGACACCAAATATGTGAAAGAAGACATGGGGACAGGGTCCATAAGGTTTGATTACAAGAAGGCACCAGTCTTGGTCAAAAAGCAAGAAAAAGCAAAAAGTCAAACGAGGTTGATCGAAAGCCAAGGGCACCGTTGGAAAGAGGAGAGTGAGCTTGACCAAAAAGCTAAAAGGCGCTTTCTCAAAAAGAAGCTCTAAGGCCAAAAAGCAAGGCCTTAAAGCCAGAAAAGCAAAGCACCAAAAGTTGAGTAATATTTAATAAATGAAAGTAAAAAGAGCAAAAGCAAAGGCAAAAAAGAAAAAGCAAAGCATAAAAAGGCAAAGAAAAAGCATGGACAAGCTTTTGGCAAAAAGTAGAACCCTTTTCAAGTATAAAAAGGCTTGAACTTCTCTTGTAGCATCATGAAGGAGATTGTGGAGTGTGTGTGGGCATCATTATGATCATGTCTTTGCCATCAACACCTTCTCCAACTTGCTTTTCAGATGTACAGTCAGCCCCAGACTTGTATGAGATACGCATGAGCAATATGGACCCATGTACGGAGCTGTACGGACAGAAATATCAGAAACCCTAAAAATTTCAAAAACCCTAAAACTACTTTTTGGAGGTTTTTATCGCCCAAAAATAATTAAAACAGGTTTTATATAAGTTTTCTTGCCAGAAAGAGCTTTTCCATGGTTTTCTTAATTGATAAGGTTGTAGGATTCCTCATGGGAACTTGTTTTCGTAATTGACAAGCTCAATGTGGTGTACTGTGCAAGATCCCTATTCCCTTCTCTCTCTCCCCACTCTCTCTATGTCTTTATCTCTTGGACATGTGGTTGAGTATGTCACGGCACACCCTGCCGGCCGCCCCCGCTGGGTTTACACAAGTGGCCAAGCATAGCAGTGTTTCATCGTCACCTTGTGTGCAAAAAAGCGTTTCATCACTTTGTGCAAAAAGTTTTTTTTTTAAAGAGTGAGTGCTTCATTGCCTTCAAGGCTCAGCACACTAAAGAAAGACGTGACAGTAGAGAGATCAGCTCACTAGTGCAGTGCAGCATAATAAACAGTTTACCAAACAATTTTTTTTAAAAAGGAGAGCGAGCACTTCACACCAAAGAAGGAAGCTGGTTGCCATTTCTAGCAGCTCAAGATCTATCTAAAAGAGTGAGAGAAGGCATGATCGCCATCGCAAGCAAAACCTACTAGAGGTGTGGTCACCATCCCTAGCAGCACTGAGAGAGGGAAGGCCAATAGGACGAGAAAGTGTGACACCAACATGAGAAAGAATAAGTTAAAAAAATTGCCCATTTATGCTATAACCTAACTAATGTCCATTTCACACTCCTCAAACCCCAATTTCACACACACTGGGATGCATGTTTTTGGAAACTACTCCTTATTCTTTTTTAGATATTGGTATTCACACACCTGGGGTATTTGTGAGGGGTGTTCATGCGCTTCATATATTTTGGAGATTATGCACATGTGACCATTCTTTGGTGACCGTTCTCACGTGGTGTGACATTGTGTGCATTATCGGGCCTTGTTTACATGTTGGAGTTCATTTAAGAGCTTGATTTAGGAGGAAAATAGGCAAGTGGAAGAAGCGCCTCTTGTGTCTTTTAATAACAATAAAGGACTCAAACAAAAGCCTTAAACGTGCCCAATCGTTTGGCTCTTGCTACCGAGATAAAGTGAGAAAAACCTTAGGAGAGAACAACACATGTTTGGGGCATTATTTCTAACACCCTCCCATGAACCAAACATGGGTAAAGATTAAAAAAGGCTAAGATGACCTAAACTTGAATGCCCTCCCACAATCAAAGTTAGGTACAAAGCTTGAGATACAATGGTTATCATGACCAAGGTGAGTTTTTCGTACACAAAAGTGGCTATCTCACTAAGCTAGATGCCCATATAAAAGATGGTACATCAAACAAAAACTCTTGGTTTACAATGCCATGAAAAATATTAACTGAGCTTAAATAAATAAAAAAGATGTGAGAGTAGAATGGGCCAAGTCCATGACCATCAAAAGGCATAATCACAGTCATCAAAGCAAAGGTTGGCCTCATGGGTAGTCTTTGATGAGAGTCTTCTTCTTTCTTCTCTTCAGAAAGATAGGATTTTTGGGCCTTTTTCTTTACAAAAAGAAAACTCCTCAAGATGTCCTTGGTTGCCACAAAATGTGCACTTGAAGGTATTCTTAGTTTGAGGAGTGGCTTTTGAGGATAAGGTTTGCCCCTTGACAAAATAAGCACCATCAATATGGTACTCACCCTTCTTTAGAATCCTCTTCTCTTCTTCCAAGAGAGAAGCTTCAATGTTGATGAGAGATGGAGTAGGAAGATTTAAAAGAGTTGTGATGTTAGCCTAATACCGACGCTTATACCGACGTCATTTAACGGGGTCTAAAAAAGCCCCGTCATCGGTATAAACGCCGGTATAAGCGCCGGAACCACAGCGTCGGTATAAGCGTCGGGTAACAATACTGGCGCCTATACCGTTGTCTATACCGACGCTCACCGGGGATAATACCGACGGGTAAACCGGCGTCTATACCAGTGCATATACTGGATTGTATACCAAGGTGTATACAGGGTTTTATACCGACACCAATACCGACGCGTATACCGACACCAATACCGATGCTTATACCGACGCATATACCGACGCCGGTACCGGGGAATATACCGACGCTGTACCAGAAAATTTTTTTTGGGCAGAATAGTGCTGCCTGGCTGTTGCCTGGCTGCCTGCAATGAACAGGATCAACAACAGCAAACAAACAGCACCATTCTGTCTAAAATAGAGCACAAAAACAACCGTGCTCGTTTTTTATTTTCCTGATCGACAAAAAAGAAATTAAATTAAACATTAATACTCAAGAATGTTTTTATCATATTTCATTAGTTTGAAGGTCATCTTACATCATGGTAATGCCTCCCAATTGACGGTCTCTCCTTCTTCTTCAAGCATCTCAAACAAGGCCACAAGGCCATGTTTGTGAGCGTACTTCTCCTCTCGCCTACTTGGTGGACGATTCATGGCCAACTCTTGCACAAACGATTAACAATTATAACTTTTAAAAATCAACATTTAGCCCACATACATACATTTACATAAATAAAATTGCTACAAATACTTACGAATTCATGGCGCATGGTTTCGTAACCACCACTCCCAAGATGAGAAGCCCCTACTGTTTGGAGTCTTGCCCTTGCCGCCTCTCTTTGTTGTTGAAACCTCTCTGGTGTCTCGGTGAGCTCCTGAGCAATGGCTGCCCACTCCCTGTCATCTAGCCAAACAGGTTTCTCTTTCCCCTCTCTAAATGCATCCCTCGCCTCTGACCTACGATGCCCCATCAAAATGCGAGCTGTATACTGTATCCACTCATTAGAGACCACATTCATAGGGTCAGATGGCTGAAACTCTTGCTTTATCTTTGTATTTATATAATTTTTCTTCCCCTTATCTTGCTGATCCCATTTAGTCATGACAGAGTCGTGAAACTGTATAGTGCACAATTGTCGACACAATTGTCGAATGCGTGTCTTCATTGCCTTCCCTGCACTATCCATTATTGGTGCCCCATCCCTAATTGTGTAAATCTTGCTGTTGTCATGGTCATGTGCACCCCAGGGAGTGGAAGGTGACCCTATGGGTGTGCTATCAACAGATGAGAGCGAAGGACGACGCTCACGTGGTGGTGGTGTCACAGCATCTGTGGCACTACCACCACAACAACCTCCCCCTGAAGACCTACTACGTGAGCGCCGTCTATGTGAAGAGGTGGTAGATCGAGCTGTAAGAGGAGTGGAAGGCTGCGTGGTATGAGGTGTGGGAGCTGCTGTCATACCCACGAGTGTGGGAACTATCGTCGGGAAGCCAGATGGTGAGGCAGATGTCCCTGCTCCAGAACCCCAATAACTCTGAGCCATGGCTCTCTGCTCTCGAGTCATGGACGAAAGAAAACCATATAACTGCTGGGGACTCATGCCCTGCGGTGTAGGATTAAATGAGAAATCTGGACTGTAGTCGTAGGGCGTAGGGCGGTGAGTCACCCATGGCCTGTTGGACAAAAAACCATATGACAAACTTGTGCGAAATGAAAATTACACGGTAAACAATGAAATAACCATATGACAAACATTAACAATGATAAACAACATTGGTAAAACTATATCAATGATAAACATCAACATTGGTAAACAATGAAAGGACCTTCTGAAAGGACCTTCAATGTCATAAAACCATTACAAATATGTCATAACTATTTGCATAATCATTAAGATACATCATTTTAAAAATCATTATCTATTCTATCATCCTCATTAAGATCAGTAGCCCCAAAGAGATCTATGTCTATATACATTTCAGCATCCTCATCATTAAAAGTCCCTTGATGAAGGATGTCTTCATCATCTATGTCTTCTTCCTCAACATGTTTTTCAGCTTCCTTGGTTTGCACCTCTTCATTTGGATCTTGCTCTAGTTGCTCCTCTTCAATTGCTTGCTCCTCTTCATTGCTGATATCGGCTTGTTCTTGCTGCTCTCCATTACCCTGTGCATCCACATCACCTTGTTGTAGCTCAAATTCTTCAAAAATTTGCTTACTGCGGGGGGCGACTTGAACCACAAACAGCCAGCGTGGATCTTTTGGATCCGCTTTAAAGACAACCTGCTCATCACAATGCTCTGGGCGCACAAAAGTATCTTGCTGATCGGTCCATACCTTTGTGGAGTCCACTTGGATGAGGCCACTCTTGTCTCTACGTACAATTGCATGTGGCCCATTCATGATTACCTTGAACCACTTCACATCAAAGATAAACAACTCAAAACTTCTGAAGCCAACCTTTAATATATCTTGAATGGTTCCAAAGTAATCAAGCATTCTAGTAATTGTGTTATCATCACTTGCACTTGCACGACTTTCTTGAACAAACTGTGCTATGACACCACAATCAAAGGTTGCTATTCTTTGGTCTATTCGTTCTACTCAAAAATGACGTCCATGTGACCAAAACGCCCCATATTTGTGATACTACAAATAGCACAAAAAGATTGTTGATGGAGAATCAAACACACTGAGACATGTAGAGAAAAAAAAGAGAGACATGTAGAACTTAAACACTTACATGCCAATCGCATCCTTTTGTAAGCTCCTCCTCCTCCTCTGTTATAGTTAAACCAGCACGTTTGGCTTCTAAAATTGTAGCTTCTAGCCATCTAACCTGTGGGAAAGTCCAGAAGAGCTTGCATACCTTCTGGATATGGGAGATTTCTTGTAGTGCGATTCTTTCTGAAACTTAAACGATCTTGTACTCGCTGTCGCTTGAGAGCTTCATATGTCTCAATCCACTTCTCCATTACATGAGAGTTCAAGATGCAAAATTTGTTGATTTTTTCCCTCAAATTGTTATCCATCTTTCTCTTAATGCCTTGGCCTTGAGGTTCCTCACCAATGACTCGCCTTAAAAGCCGTAAGAGATGCACGCAATACAGATATGTTGGCACCATTGTATAATGGAAGGTTTCGAGGTTTCGAGGTCATCGTAAACCTTTTAAGCAAATTTAGCATCGTAAGAGATGCACGCAATACAGATATGTTGGCACCATTGTATAATGGAAGGCGTACAAGTTTACGCATGGCCTCTTCCTCTGGTTCATAATTTGACCGTTGAGAATGTCGTGGTTGATGATCTTCATGTTCATGCTCCTCGAAGAGAGCTTCTTGTTGCTCGATGAAGGCATCCAACATTTCTTCCATTGGACCTTCTTCCATTTCCTGACCTTCTTCCATTCCCTTGGGTGCTGTTAATTGAGCTCCATCTATCACTCCCTCCTGCGATATCCTCATCCTTTGTTGGGGACGAGAATTCACAGGTGCAATGTTATCAAGATGCGGCTGCACACTTGCTTGGTTGTACAATTGAAACCGTAAATTTTGCAAGCGCTCCATTGGAAATATGCCAGCGTCATGAACATGCTGGTTGCAAATCCTTCGTTTTCGAAAGATTTGGTACTTATATCACATGCATGGACACGCTATTCTCTCTTCAAGATTGAGAGGCTCCATCTAGCAGGATAACATGTATATGCAGCTCATTAAACACAAATCATTATGCATTACACAAAGCACTATGTAAACCATAAAACAGGGCTTCTTTTCCCCAGCCGCCGTGAGGGAGATTTTAAAAAATAACATTTAAAGCGTCAAACGGGCTTCTTTTCCCCAGCCGTTGAGGGAGACTTTAAAAATATTTAAAAAAGCGTCAAACGGGCTTCTTTTCCCCAGCCGTTGAGGGAGATTTTAAAAATAACTTATACATTAGCTTATCTCCTCTCCATACAAAATTAACTTGAATTTGAACAAGGATGGAGAGAGAAGCTATCTCTATTCATAAATAGCTATTTATAAAGGCCTTATGCAAAAATCTAAATGCATAGATTCTGTAAATAGAGCCTACACATTGAGCTCTATACGTAAGTCTTATGCAAGCTTTATGAATAAGGTTTATGCAATCGTATGCATAGTAAGGCTTGTAAGCCATAAGTATAAGCTTGCATAATAAGGCTGCAAGACTTATGCATAAGCTCTATGCATAAGTCTATGCATAAGCCTTATGCATAAGCTCTATGCATAAGCCATATGCATACGCTCTATGCATAAGCCATATGCATACGCTCTATGCATAAGCCTTATGCATACGCTCTATGCATAAGCCATATGCATAAGTCTTATGCATAAGCTCTATGCATAAGTCTTATGCATACGCTCTATGCATAAGCCATATGCATAAGTCTTATGCATAAGCTCTATGCATAAGCCATATGCATAAGTCTTATGCATACGCTCTATGCATAAGTCTTATGCATAAGCTCTATGCAAGACTTATGCATAAGCTCTATGCATAAGTTCTATGCTATAAGCCTTATGCACTATGCTAACCCTTAATCCCATCACCCAATGGTGTAATAAACAAGATCTTGTTTTACATGGATAAGAGATCTTACCTTGATAACATATATAAACTCTATGAATAAAGAGAATACCTTATGCATAGAAAAACAGAGCATAAGACTTATATGTTATATGTATAAGAGAGTATAAACATTCAAAAAGCTTATGCTTTCCATCCATGCAAGACACTCTACATCAAAAAAAGGTTTATGCAAAAAAACATAACGCATGTGAAGCCTTATGCATAAAGCTCATCCATAAGATTTATACATAAAACATTTTGTATTAAGCTTTATGCATAGATCTTAATTCATGCATTCAGCTAGATTCATATAGCTCTATGCATAAACTCTATGTATAGAGCTTGCATAAGCTTACAAGCCCTATGTATAGAGCTTTCATAATCTTACAACCTCTATGTATAAAGCCTATACATAGAGCATATGCATTGAGCTTTTACAAGAAGGCTATGCATAGAGCTTTCAACATAAAGGCTATGCAAGCTCTATGTACAATGTCCATGCAAGCTTTCAAGAAACCTATGCATAGAGATTTTATAAGCTTGCAAACTCTATGCATAAAGCCTATGCATAGAGCTTATGCATAGAGATTTCACAATGCAAGCTCGCAAGCTCTATGAATAGAGCTTATGCATAAAGCTTGCAAGAAGGCTATGCATAGAGATTGCAAGCTTATGATAGGTTTTATGCATAGATATTAAATTAATCCTATGTATAAGCTTACAAGAACCCAAAACTAACCCTAAACCATAAAACAGGGATGCAATAATTCATAGAAAATAGCATAAACAAGAAAAATCGAAAGAGGATCTACCTCTTTTTTGCGAAGCTGAAGGAGAGGATTGGTGAAAGATTGGTGAGGTGAAAGAGCTGCAAAACAAAATATTAAACAAAATAATTAGTAAATTAAACACAAGAATAAGAACTAATACAAAATCCTAAAATCTCTATGCATGCATTAGGAGATCTATGCATACATAGAGAGCTCTCAACATGCATAGAGAGCCAAAAAAACACAAAACCCTAAACGTCCTAATTCTTAAATTAAAAAGTAAAAGCAAGAACATATTAGGAGAAGGAGAAGAGGAGAAAAGAAGAAAGAAGGAGAAAAGAGGAGAGAGGAAAAAAGAGGAGAGGGAGAGAAAGAGACCTTCTCTGCAACGCGTTGCCTGCAAAAAAATCAAAAAATACGCTCTCGGCTGTAAAAAACTTACGAGCGTCGGTATATGCTACGGAATATGCGTCGGTATATACTGCGGAATGTGCGTCGGTATATGCTTCGGAATAAGCGTCGGTATATGCGTCGGTATACGCGTCGGTATACGAAAATTTGAAAAAACCCCGCCCGACTTGTCGCCTCCAACATTACGACGGGCATACCGACGTTCGACATTTGCGTCTGTATTTTAGCGTCGGTATGCCCTCAAGCTCTTGTAGTGTCATTGCCTTCAAGGCTCAGCACACTAAAGAAAGACGCGACAGTAGAGAGATCAGCTCACTAGTGCAGTGCAGCATAATAAACAGTTTACCAAACAATTTTTTTTTAAAAGGAGAGCGAGCACTTCACACCAAAGAAGGAAGCTGGTTGCCATTTCTAGCAGCTCAAGATCTATCTAAAAGAGTGAGAGAAGGCATGATCGCCATCGCAAGCAAAACCTACTAGAGGTGTGGTCACCATCCCTAGCAGCACTGAGAGAGGGAAGGCCAATAGGACGAGAGAGTGTGACACCAACATGAGGAAGAATAAGTTAAAAAAATTGCCCATTTATGCTATAACCTAACTAATGTCCATTTCACACTCCTCAAACCCCAATTTCACACACACTGGGATGCATGTTTTTGGAAACTACTCCTTATTCTTTTTTAGATATTGGTATTCACACACCTGGGGTATTTGTGAGGGGTGTTCATGCGCTTCATATATTTTGGAGATTATGCACATGTGACCATTCTTTGGTGACCGTTCTCACGTGGTGTGACATTGTGTGCATTATCGGGCCTTGTTTACATGTTGGAGTTCATTTAAGAGCTTGATTTAGGAGGAAAATAGGCAAGTGGAAGAAGCGCCTCTTGTGTCTTTTAATAACAATAAAGGACTCAAACAAAAGCCTTAAACGTGCCCAATCATTTGGCTCTTGCTACTGAGATAAAGTGAGAAAAACCTTAGGAGAGAACAACACATGTTTGGGGCATTATTTCTAACACCCTCCCATGAACCAAACATGGGTAAAGATTAAAAAAGGCTAAGATGACCTAAACTTGAATGCCCTCCCACAATCAAAGTTAGGTACAAAGCTTGAGATACAATGGTTATCATGACCAAGGTGAGTTTTTCGTACACAAAAGTGGCTATCTCACTAAGCTAGATGCCCATATAAAAGATGGTACATCAAACAAAAACTCTTGGTTTACAATGCCATGAAAAATATTAACTGAGCTTAAATAAATGAAAAAGATGTGAGAGTAGAATGGGCCAAGTCCATGACCATCAAAAGGCATAATCACAGTCATCAAAGCAAAGGTTGGCCTCATGGGTAGTCTTTGATGAGAGTCTTCTTCTTTCTTCTCTTCAGAAAGATAGGATTTTTGGGCCTTTTTCTTTACAAAAAAAAAACTCCTCAAGATGTCCTTGGTTGCCACAAAATGTGCACTTGAAGGTATTCTTAGTTTGAGGAGTGGCTTTTGAGGATAAGGTTTGCCCCTTGACAAAATAAGCACCATCAATATGGTACTCACCCTTCTTTAGAATCCTCTTCTCTTCTTCCAAGAGAGAAGCTTCAATGTTGATGAGAGATGGAGTAGGAAGATTTAAAAGAGTTGTGACAAGTGTTGAATATTCATCAAGATGTGACACACTCTTAATCAACACAACAATTTTATCATCATCTTCTATTTCCTTCTTGATTCCTGTGAGTTGTGTTAAGAGGCTTTTAAAATCATTAATGTGGACAGGCATAGTAGTTGTGGAGTCCTTTTGAAGCCCAAAGAACTTCACTAGGAGACTAATCTTGGAATGTTTACATGTAGCACCAAATAATTTGTCTAGGGTTTCCCATGCATCTTGAGATATATCACAAGTGTAAATGTGATGTACAAAAGTGTCAGTCAAGTGTTCCCCTATAATGCCTCATTTTTTTAAATCTCATTCTACACTACTCTCTCTAGTAGTAAGCCGTTCCTCTTTCCCTTGAACAATATTCCACAAGCCTTTTTTCATGAGATTAAACTTCACCTTGGTTTGCTAAAAGTGTGAAAGTTCTCCCCTCTAAAATTTTCTCACACCTCACTAGGAGCCATGGCAAGGTCTTACCTCTTACAAGAGCAAGGGCAATGTCTAATGCTTCACAAGTTTGGCTCAAATTACTTTGATAGTGAAAAATAAGACAAGTACTGAACCAAATAATTATAACTAGTTAAAGTAATCCCCCGCAAGAAAGTTAATAACCCATGTCTTCTTTCATATCCTTTCTCATACAAATGAAGGTTTTATGCAAGATAAGGACTAAGACCCATTTTAATGACTTCTTTATAATACCAGGGTTTCTTTGGATTCCACAATTTTCTAGGTGCTCTATTAATTCTTCTTCTAATGGGTAGCTTCTCTTCTAGAGGTGCTTGGTGGAGTAGAGGTTACTTCATGTGAAGATTTGGAGGGTTGATTGACTAAAAAATGTTGAGTTTTAACTCCTAAAAGGCGGAATATTAATGATTTCAACCACACTGTTGCTACGAGTGGACATAGCTATAAGTCATGAAGTAAGAAAGACTTATAAGCCTTATGGAATTGGATGTTGGAGCTGGCATCACAAATGGCAAGGCCATGGAGTTGATGACACATTTGATGTAGCACAACGTAAAGGAGAGAAGCCCAAAACGTCTTTCACTTTACCTTCCATGTGAATAGCTCCTAATGTAGGCTCTTTTACAACAAGTAAAAAAAGACTTTAATAAACCCCTTTTTAAAAATGTGACTTCTACCAATGGTCGTTTAGCATGCCCATCGGGCTTGTAGAAGCAATGATGTCGGCTTGGCTACAATGATGCACAGGTGGCAATGATGAAGGGGCTGCAGGTGAAGAGATATAGCAAAGGCAGATTGGTGATGCTATATAGATAGTAGGTGAAGCATAGACTGGTTAGAGCTATTGCAGAGACAGTAAGCGAAGCATAAGTGCTGTTGTGCAGAGATAGCACACGTGCTTAAAAATGGTGGACAAAGGACACACTTCACAAGCACAATGATAGGGCCTCTGGTGTCAATAGTAGGTTGAGCAGCGAGAGGGAATCATCGGGTCAGAGCTAAACTAGTTGTAGAGAGACTAGCTTTGTGCCTCCTTAGCTTGAGAGCCAAATGTTAGCACTCAGGTGTCACAGTGCTGAGAGTGGCACTTATGAGCATCACAGGTACGTGCAACAATCACGATAAGTGGGTGCGGCAATGGAATACTCCCTCAAGAAGCGTGCAACAATCGACACTATGGCTATGTGCCTACACGTGGGCAGGGCCAGGAGCATGCTCTGATACCAGTTAATGGAAATCTTCAGAGGCTTTAAACAGTAATAAAATATGAAGCTAGCAAACAGAACAGCGTAGCAATACTAGTGCTAGATCATGGAGATGAAGCAAAATGAGTCAATATCTTTTCATTGATCATTGAGCCTTTTTTTAGGCTTTAGGTACAAAATCTATCCCCATAATCATGGCCTTGATTGAAGGAAGGAAAACGGTCGAGAGAATCAAGGAAGTTAGGAGGAAAATAGGCGAGTGGAAGATGTAGCTCTTGTGTCTTTTAATAAGGATAAAGGACTAAAATAAAAGCCTTAAATTTGCTCCATCATTTGGCTCCTACTAACAAGATAAAGTGAGAACCACCTTAGGAGAGAATATAGGCAAGTGAAGGATGCGCCTCTTCCTTCTTTTAATAAGGATAAAGGACTAAATTAAAACCCTTAAATGTGCCCCATCATTTGGCTCTTACTAATAAGATAAAGTGAGAACAACATTACGAGAATAAGCACATGTTTGGGGTATTATTTCTAACACCCTCCCATGGATCAAACATGGGTAAAGATTAAAAAAGGCTAAGACAACCTAAACGTAAATGCCCTCCATAATCAAAGGTAGGTACAAAGCTTGAGATACAATGGTTATGATGACCAAGGTGAGTTTTCCATACACAAAAGTGGCTATCTCACTAAGCTAGATGCCCATATAAAAGATGGTACATCAGACAAAAGCTCTTGGTTTACAATGCCATGAAAAAGCATGACTAAGCTTAAAGAAATAAAAAAGATGTGAGTGAGGATAGAATGGGCCAAGTCCATGACCATCAAAAGGCATAATCACAGTCATCAAAGCAAAGGTTGGCATCATTGGCGGTCTTCGATGGAGAGTCTTCTTCTTTCTTTTCTTCATCAAGGTAGACTTTTTGGGCCTTTTTCTTTGCAAAACAAAACTCTTCAAGATGTCCTTGTTTGCCACAAAATGTGCACATGAGGTCTCCTTGGTTTGAGGAGTGGCTTTTGAGGATGAGGTTTGCCCTTTGACAAAATAAGCACCATAGTAGGTCATCTTAGCCTTTTATATCTTTACCCATGTTTGGTTCATGGGAGGGTGTTAGAATAATGCCCCAAACATGTGCTTATTCTCCTAAGGTTGTTCTCACTTTATCTCATTAGTAAGAGCCAAATGATGGGGCACATTTAAGGCTTTTATTTTAGTTCTTTATCCTTATTAAAAGACACAAGAGGCGCATCTTCCACTTGCCTATTTTCCTCCTAAATCCTATCCATCTTTATTGATTTTCTCTCTACAGTTTTTCTTCAATCAAGGCCACGATTGTGGGCTAGCTTTTGTACCTAAAGCCTATAAAAAGGCTCAATTATTAATGGAATTAGATCAAGTCATTTTGCTTCATGTCCATGATCTATCGCTAGTATTGTTACGTTGTTCTGTTTGTTAGCTTCATATTTATTATAGTTTAATCATGGCTAACCTTATATTATGAAGTATGTAGTCTTTGAGCCCCCATAGATTTCCATTAACTGGTATCAAAGTAGGGCTCCTGGTCCTGCCCACGTGCAGGCACATAGCCATACTGTCGATTGTCTCTGAGGGAGTATTCTCTTGCTGTGCCCACATAGCCATACTGTCAATTGTCTCTGAGGGAGTATTCTCTTGGAGGCATGCTCTGAGTACATACTTTATAATACAAGGTTAGCCCCATGATTAAACTATAATAAAATATGAAGCTAGCAAACATAACAGTGTAGCAATACTAGCATCGTGGCATTGATTGAAGGAAAATGGTGGATAGAATCAAGGAAGATGAGAGGATTTAGGAGGAAAATAGGCAAGTGGAAGATAGACCTTTTATGTCTTTTAATAAGGATAAAGGACTAAAATAAAAGCCTTAAATGTGTTCTTTGCATATTGTACCTTTGTATACCTTTGATTACGGTCATTAACTTTACATGACATTTATTATGTTGACTCTCTTGACTTACATTTGGTTTATGGAAAGCTATTTCCATCCTAGTGGTGAGAGGCTGAACCACTTTAAGTATCAGGGATACAAAGCTATGATGCAAGCATCCATGGTGATTTGTCCCATATCTCAGCTTCATTAGACCTTCGCACACAATGGTACAATGGTGAAGGTTATGGAGTTCCACAACAGCTGGGCCATGGCACTCCTACAAACGACTGAGACTGACGGTGGCGATTCACTCTACAGCAACGACTCTTCTGCGCCAATGTCATCACGGCTGTTTGTGAGGACATCACGACCATATGATGGCACCGTTAATTTTTCCAAAGTTTTAGGCCATCACATCGTGGTCCCTGCGTCTTTAGCTAGCGCCCTCTGAGTAGATTTTATGCAGACCCTCATCATGTTGTTCCTACTTAATTACAAGCAACCTGCATGTGTGGGTCCCTAAGCTCTTCCTTGTCACTCTGATGAACTTGCATCATGAACTACAGTCCAGATGAGGTTGAAACTCATGCTGCTATTCCAAACAACCTCTTGTCTACTGCAATTTCTGAAGGCTTCTATCTCTCCAGCACATGCATGACCATTGACAAAGTTCTTGGCGAACAGCTATAGAAATATGATGGTGCTTATGCTCTTGATCCAGATGTTGCATTCCTTGATCATACTAATCTGCACAGTGTGAAAGTCGTTGTTGATGGTTTTAGTGATCCCTCAAAGCAACCTACTAATATGACTCTTTGAGGGAAAATTGAGGGTTGTGCACTCTTTTGTGCCTTTTATAATAGCGTAGTGCTCAAATCTCTGCTTTCCTAGTTGCCCATGGTCAACAAGCAGTGACAAAAGAAGAAGGGCGGAAATATGAATATGATGCAGGTGTTGCTGCTGATACAGTCCTTGGACATTTGATGAAGATATACACGACGAAGACATCAAGCTCGAGAAGTTGAACATGAAGATGGTCGAAGATTTCTCCAAAGTTCAAGCCCAAGTGCTTCTTGGGCGTGTAAAGGTGAAGGCAAAGCCGATGGCAACACTAACTATGCTCCTCAACAAGTTTTACATAATCTCTCTCCCCATTGATCATCACGAATTTGTAATCTCAATATACGCAAAGCTAGGATCGTGTGAAAATAGAGCGTTGCCTCTTCACACTAGCCTGAAGGTGGCCCCATGGTAGACTCACACCTTCACTTAGATACTAATAAACACACGCCTACTCAGTTTAGGAGAGGGGAAATGTAAGTGTGTTCACATGCAATCACCCCTTTCAACTATATCAATGTAATGGACTATTAAGCTCTTCACTACAATACCCACCCTATTCGTCTATGTTTGGTCCCTTGTGTTTGTGCCCTCATAACAGGCCTCGAGCCCTATCTCTGTCCAAAACACCCATATTGGTTTGATGGGTGAGAAAAGCACAACCTATCATGCATGACATTCTACCATAGGCTTTGGAAGCACGTGATATTAATGGTAGAGCATCAGGCTTACCTCTTAGTAGACACCATTCACAAAGCTTACACTTTGAACACCTATCCCTATGACACCACATAAAGAGGAGAAGATGAAGGTGGTGAAATTCTTTAAATATATGCTCCCACCACCATCGAAGCTAGTCTAGAAAGAAGATAAAAGGTGATGATAGTGAGGAGACTCCTAAAAGAATGACTGTAAAGATAACAAAGATCGAGCTATCAACCTTGCCCATGAATTACTGAAAAACATCATCTTTGATTTGCCTCCATGACCACCACACCACCCATGCCCTCTTCTCTACCCCCATCACTGCTGGATCCAAAGAATGTGAGAAGCTGTTATCTTGTAGCCCAAATTGTTTGAAAGGACGGGTAACTGTCCTCTTTGCTTCTATATGAATGTAACCACCAACTAATTAACTAATCAGTTATTCTCTTCACCTATACCTAATCGTGCATCTCTCTATGAGTCTCCCTCAATGTTTCTTGCAATCTACTGAGGCCCCCTAGCCTTTCCTCTCATTTTTACATGGTGGTGAACACGGGCCTCGGGCCTATGCGAGTCCACCTTGCAATGACTTTTACTCCAGAGACGCTGCCTGCTCTATTTGAAGGTTTCTCAAGCCCTCCCCGCAGGCTGTCGTTCATGTAGAAGTAGAAGATTCTATTTCACTTCATAGAGATGCCGTTAGCTATGGGTGCCTCCAATGTCAGGCTCAACACCCATATTGTTGTCGCATGCATGCAATGAACCTCTCTTCCATGAGACACAAAAAGAATCAATGGCCCTATTCAAGAGCTTACACTCTCTTCCACTGGTGCCTAAGCGTGCAGCCGATTCAACCCTAGCATCTTACTTTGCAGAAAATCCGAATGACGTGACAAAATCTCTCAATCAAGCACCCTAGGGCACAGAATCCTGTCACGTTCTGGCAATTGATACAGATGCTAGCCTCAAGGATACGGGTCTGATCAATCCTCGTCTCTACAATAAGTGATTGTTACCTTATCAGCCGCCACGCACCAGTGTAGATAATGGCAATGGCCCTGCTGGCCCTTCAAACTGATGCAAGCCAATTCCACGGCCAATATCTACATGAAATCAACGGCTCAAATCTGCAAGATTCTAACGGCCCAGATGCAGCTCTGCGGATGGCCCTCCTCATCATACACAAGGTTATCGCCATGCAATAGTGGATGGCAAGAAGCAGCTCCACCCTCATTTGTTGATGGTGAATCACATATTGTCAAGAAAAAGTAACTCTGTGACAAAGAATTCAAAGCACGCCCAGAAGCAGTGCCGTCTGTTATTGTAGGCGACTACCCATATCTCCAAATTCCCTCAGTACTCAATGATGGAGATTCAACCTTTACAAATGGCCGGCCTGAAAAGATCTTGAAGGTTGCAGATCTTTCTAGAACAACGGCCTAGATTCATTCTTAAGCAATGGTCGTGATCATTACGTGATGAATGACCCTGATCCTCTGTGCTCCAACTACAAAGGACATGCTGCTCTAAGCTCTATTGCAGAGCTTGCTGTAGTTTTGAGTTGCTCGACGAGGTCAATGTCTAGTTGAAGAAGTGACCTGTAACAAACATTGAACATCTAAAAAACTACCTCGCAACAATCCTCGTGCAATTTTGTTAAGAAGAGGAAGGACATGTTTACCTGATAGCTTGAATTCTTTTGTAGGATCCAACACCGTGAAACTTGAGGCATTCTATATTCTTGATTTTTCTTGCTCTTTCTCGAAACCCTAATGCTATGTTTTTTCTCCTTGCTACAACCAATCGTTTCTCTATGTCTATGTCTTTGATTGTTTCCATACTTTCCTTAAGTTTTTGCATATATTTTGCATTCAAGCCCTTCAAATGATCACTCTCCTGGTGAAGTCAGTCTCTCTCCGACCTTAACACATCAGTCTTAGCTGTGTAAGGAATTGTATATACCCTAGAAGGCCATTGATGGATGAATGCATGTAAATAAAAATGACAATCATCATTTCATTGACTTTTTCACGCATTAATCATTACATGCTAAATAAATTGTGAGAACTTAAATAGAAAAAATATGGGTGAATGCATGCAAATAGAATGGCAAGGAGTGACATGATTACATTGATTTTTTCAAGCATTAATCATTACATACTAAAATAAAACCTTAGAAAAACACTCTTATTCTTGAAAAACTCAATGTATTCAATGGAAATGCAAAACACATTTTGGTGCCCTATTCATGGTTTATTCCATTGATTATAAAATAATAATAATAACCTTACTAATACAAAGGTTTTTTCACGAGTAACAACACATACCTAAACAAACCCACCATAGCCACACAAAACAACAAGGATAAATTAATTAGTAGAATAACAAGGAGCCGTCGTCGTAGATTGCCTCTACAAATATCACTCATTGATCAATTAGCATAGGTTGCTAATAAGACGGAATAGCACCTACTTTACATAACTAAAAATCAACATCGCCATTAATTTTTCCAGAACCCTTATCTATGGATTCTGATTATTATGGCAAATAGGGGAGGATTTTTGTTGTGTGCGCGTTTTTAATTTTTCTTCAAAAAAAAAAGGCAGAAAAGAAATAGGGCGCACAATAATATATGTGACCAACCGAATTTCCAACAAGTCTTACTATTGAGGGTTGGCTAACTTAATGTCCTTGGAGGTCCCTTGTCTTGCCATGGGGATTAACTCTATCCATTTAGGCCTTTTATGTTCTGATAGGAATGGCATCCATGGTTGTTTCTTTGGGTTATCTGTGTATGCCTCTGGATATATCCTTGTAGCTGGATTAAATGGAGTGATCTCCAATATATCCTTGTATAAATGGAGTCATCTTGGCTAAAATAGATATTTTGATCTGTCTAAATGGCATAGATTCATGCGGACCTTAAAACTCCACCAACTATTTCTACTGAATCAATAACCCAACTTCCCACTAGAAGAAACATATGTAGGTTGTGAATGGCGTGATAACCTGGAGAGTTTCAAAGCTTCAAATGTTAGCAACTGCTAAATTAAGAAAGACCCATACAGCTCACTAACCTGAAATGCTCGACACATCTTGGCCCATCTCATACTCCTTGCTGTTGAATAAAACCATGGGCAATATATCATGCAAACCTTAAATTCAAACAGCTACAAGAGAGAGAGAGAGAATAAACGGTTATTGCTCCATGTATGCCTATACTGTTTGCCAATCAATTTTACTTAATTATATCCATCTGCAACTGCTGACATCCAGAATTCTAGATCAACCAACGTCTTCCTTCAAAACATCGCCTTGGACAACTGCATGGGTAGTTGTACCTTCTGGCATTGCATGAGCATGAATGAGATTACACTCTTATCTCTTCAATGGTCCTCTACAGGGATATTCCCCGTGTGCAAGCTCTCCAGTGTCTTCTGGCGTTGGCGTTCTCTCTGTAAAGCCCTTTTCTTTGCTGCCTCCTCGTCGAGTTTTTTGATGGGAAACCACTCAGGCAGTTCAAAATCTAACCAGGTCTTCAGGTTCGTTTCGCTTTTGAGAAGACCAGCTCCTGATCCATCATCAGCTCCTTCATGAGGTAGAGAGGCAAGAAAACGTTGCAATCTGTATTCAGTTAGCTGAAGTGCACCAATGTGTATTCCTGTACCCATAGAAGCAAACAACAGTGCAGTTGGGAGAGCTCTGGCAGGTCCTCCTGCATGCAAACACTTTTCTTGTCAACTACTTGAGTGACTAAAGCTGGTTACAGAAATGTTCAGTGGGAGATCCTTCCAGGTCGCCCATTTCACGGATGGTCCTTCCAGCTCCCTGTCCGTCTCACAGGCTGGAAATTTCTGCAACCAGCCTAAGGATGGTTTTAGCCAGTATGAAAAAAAAAAGAGAGTTCCTGTGAATGTCCTTTTGCTTACCATGGAGCCTACCAAGAAGAGCTCCACTTGCAAGTCCACCAAGAAAACAATTGGCCCAATCATCAGGATCAGCAGCTCGAAGTTCACGTACAAACTCTTGGAAGCCTTCATGAAATTTTGATATAGCCATTATCAACAATAATAGATATAAGAGATCAGAACACTTATGTTAAAAAAACATTTCAGCAACTGAATAACCTTCAGAATGGATGTAGCGCTTAGCATGTAAATGGAGGTTATCTCGTTGCCGTCTGCCATGGCATATCTGTTCTAGTCTGCTTTGGAAGAATGTCCATAGTTGCCACAATATGCTTCCAATTCTCTCAGTCTTCTAACTCTAGGATTGGAGCAAATTCCAAACTTTCACACTTCTTCCATCTTTTTGTTACATGTGTAGCAAATATGAATCTCGCAGTTGTAGTGGAATCTTCTGCAAAGGGATTCTTACAATACGGAATCTTTGGCAAAGGGACCTCGGCTCATGGGATGAGTGCTGGACAGCGCTGAGTGACATGAATACGAAGGTAGCGTTCTTCTTTCTGCTGCTGGTCGGCAGCCTACTGTGCTACGCTTCTCTCTGTGGTGGCCATGTGGAGATGGAGACAGTAGGGGCTTGGGGCTGGAAGGCCTTCTGTTGGCCGCGCTTCTGTGTGTATGGGGGGGCGGTCAGAGCAGTAGCGTTAAGAAGGTTCTGTTGGCTGCCTCTATAGGCGACATGGTGGCTGGGCAAAGAGGCACATGTGTGCTTTGGGCAATGACAGCAGACAAGACAAAAGAGAAAATGGACATTGACACTCAAAAGGCTGCTAAAATTAAGGCTAGCTAAGGGGTGATTCACAAGCATCCACCAGACACAGTTCCCAGCCAACTTGGAAAAAAACATTCATTGCACGCAGTAAATCAAGTTCACACAGTCCGCACACAAGCAGTATTGGAGGCCCACCAAACCCACCAGGGTCCAGGTCACGGGCAACCTTAGGCAGAAACTGTCCATCCTCGACACCCCTATCACAATGTTGTCAAGGTAAAAGCTGCGTCCAACAGGGGTTGAGCCAATGACGTCAACCAATAGAGTTGCATGCACGCATGCTTCGATAAATGAAAAGAATAAACATAGCAATAAAAGGAAAAGTTTTAACAAAGTTTTAAAATCTGTACCACAAAAACAGCATGTTGCTATAGCACAATTTGCTCCCATCGATGTGAGCCATCGAAAAGGATTTTGCCTTTTACATATTCCGATCCCTAATCCAGTAACTGCTCCAACAGTAGCTGAGGGCATTCAAAGAAACTAGAAATGTTATTTGCTGGATATCTGGTAAAAAGCATTATTCAGGTCTCAACGTAACTCACCATAATAACAAACTCAAAATAGAGAAAATTCATCAGCTTCAATTTATTTTTTTCCAAAAAATAGGTCGATGTTTTTCATTCTCAATTCTCAATTTTCTTCTAGTTTCCAGCCTTTTGAAAACAAATGTCTGGCCCCTACCAATAGAGCTTTTTTTTCCGGGAAAAAGATCCTTCAATTAGTTAAAGAGAAAACAGCCACAAAGGGCTAAGTACAACCACGAAGGACTAAATACAAACTCGCCTCATAGAAGGGCGGGAAACAAGTTTAGAGGTGATCAGTCTCGCTTGCACATGAAATAAATATCCAATGACAGTGATATTTTATGTGCAACATTTTGATATACATTAGTTCTATTTAATGAGTGAATCTTATAGAGTGTTCACATTTTTGTATTTAGACTTATGCAAGCCCAATGGATCCCTGCCACCACTGATCTGCATTGACATTCACAATATAAGCTCAAAATATGTGACAAGTTAGAGGTGATCAGTCT
Organism: Cibotium barometz; assembly: GCF_041138505.1. Lineage (NCBI taxonomy): Eukaryota > Viridiplantae > Streptophyta > Polypodiopsida > Cyatheales > Cibotiaceae > Cibotium > Cibotium barometz. The sequence continues at coordinate 4,388,709 of NC_141064.1, read as the reverse complement.
CGCTTGCACATAAAATAAATATCCATCAAATAAATCCATAAATTCCAAATAATGCGAATAATTCCAACATCTAGTTGCATTGACCGCTCGAGGGCTATCCAATGGATCATCTAGCATCATTGCCACCCAAATACAAGTCTTGCTCCTTGGGCTATCTGGCATCGTTGCCACCCAAACTAGAGCATGTCCAAAATAACCATTATATAAGCAAAATAATGATCAATTTCATTCCTATATATATATATATATATATAATGAAGAGATCTAGAGATACAATCAAAAATCCTTAAAACTTATTTTTGGATGTTTTTATCGCCCAAAAATCATTAAAACAAGATTTATATCAGTTTTCTTGCCAGAAAGAGCTTTTCCATGCTTTTCTTCATCAACAAGGTTGTAGAGGTTGTGCTAATTACTCATGGGCACTTGGACTACTTGAACTTGGATATGAACTTGGACATAGAGCTTGGATATGGAACATAGAGCTTGGACATGGAGCATAGACATGGAGAACTTAGACATAGAGCTTGGGCATGGAACTTGGACATGAACATGGAACTTAGACATATAGCTTGGACTTGGATCTGGACATGGACTCGGACTTGGATTTGGATTTGGATTTGGATATTAGATTTGGTACTAGCCCAATGAGAGATACTTGTGGGTCATCCCTGTGGTGTGCTCGACATCAGAGATCTCATGCCTCGACATCCACATCGACTTGGATATCCTACATTGGCATATCTGTTTGTTTTGTATTCATTGATTGTATTGATCCTGGCCAGCGTACCCGTGGATTGTCATGTCGAAAGCAGAGGTAGACCAAGGGCCTAATGAAGGGAAAAACTATAAGGCCAATACAAGACTTCAAAATTGGACCCAAGACCGTCAATCTATTTATCATGAAACCGCGGCCATGACATCAAAAGAGTATCATGACTTTCAGCAGTTCAGACGACCTCTCAGAGACCAAGAATTTTTTTCTTGGAGAACCAAGAGAGTACAGGACCAAAGAAGGGCTCAAATGTTTGGAGATTTCATTAGGGATTGAGCCACTGAAGCCGAAGGAGTTGAAGCTGCTAAAGCCTATCTTCGAGTCACCATTGCAGAAGTGTCACGATTGTGACGTGTTTATACATCAGATTCTCTCTTCATTGCTGATTATTGTTGCAGATGCAAAGAGTTACCAGCCAAAGGGAACCCCTACCCTCGACTGGTTGCGACTCTTCGTCAAAGGATGTACCTCTTCATCGAATAGCCACATCTCTTCGTCAAAGGATGTACCTCTTCATCGAATAGCCACATCTCTTCGACGAATGGTTGTACCCCTTAATGAATGGTTGTGCCTCTACATCGACTAGACACATCCCTTAGCCTAAAAGTTGTACCCTTTCGTCTAAGGTCATGTCCTTTCATCAAAGGACATGCCTCTTCAAATGTGTCTCTTCATCTCTTATATAAGAGACCTATTGTACTCAGTTTAATAACAACAAGTCAATTCAATCTTGTCTCAAGTGTTCTCTTGAAGGTTCTTGTTCTAAGATAATTACTTAAGTAGTAATTAGTACACAATATGCAGGATTAACAACATAATCCTCACAGTGGTATCAGAGCAAAATTTTTTCCCGGGCCTACGGTTGTGAGCCTCTCACCCTCTCCGCTCTACTCTCCTCTCGGTGTTGTATAGAAGAAGCAGAGCGATGGTGGACTTGGCGTGAATCCTTGCTTGTAGTAATGTAAACAAGTACACAAGGTCTCACACCCATATACACGTATTGTGTGCATAGCAGAGAGGGACCCCCTGCAGTATTTCCGGAATGCCCTCCCTCCCTGCTGCTGCCGGTGGCGTTCGCAACATGGCAGGAACTGCCCCCTTCTGCTGACTATGGAGCTCCCCTCTCTTCGCCTTGGTTGCTGCCAACCGGCGCTCTTGTTTGCTGAGCGTGGCTGCCTACTATATGCTGAGCGTGGCGAAGCGTCACCTCCACTCATACCTTGTGTGCTACTGGTTTAACATTGTTCGCAGCACGTTTAACACTGTTCGCAGCAACCCATTCGGCGATCAGCTTCGAAGCGTCACCTCCACGCAGCGATTCAGCTTTCGAAGCGTCACCTCCACCCGGCGACGGCCTTCGAAGCGTCAACCTTCAAAAAAAAAAAACAAAACACCAATACACAACATTAATAAGTGTACTGCCACGTGGAATTCAAAAAAAAAAAACCCAAACAAACGAGCGTAATCGGCTGGGCGTGCGCTGGCCGCCCGTTTGGGATTTTCTGGTGTGAACAGCTACGGTGGGCGACTCGAAAACCACCACCCGGCTGTCAGGATGGCGCCTAGTTCTTGTTCGCTTCCTTCTCTCCAGCGAATAGGCGCCCTGCTTCCTGGCTGTTCGTGTGTTTTCCTGGCTTTGCCCGCACCACATACTCGGTGTGCTCCTGCCCTTTACGTGCATGCTTCATGGAAAACTTCCCGGAGGAACCCGACATGCACATCTCTTACCTAAGTTACATCGACGATATCCCCGAGGCTGTTCTTCCCGAACACAGCCCTCCTCGTGCCCTCACTCCGGATTCAGTGCCACTACCCGCCGATGTTGGGTGGATTCCAAGTCTTTCAGCCTCTCCTATCCCAGCATCCTCGGAATCTCAGGTGTACCGCATTCATGTCAGCAGCCCGCATGTGACCGAACCCGATATTTGGGCGATTTGGACTATTTTCCTCACCTGCGAGCCACTACATCTTACTCATTTCGAGTATTTTTTATCACGGTACCCGCAGTTGGCACACTTTCTCCCAGAGTGCAGTGTGGATGGCTTACGCAATGTCTCCTCCACGCGCCCTCCTGTGACATTTTACTGCGAGATCTTCGTCCCCGACTATACTCCATTATCTCCAGTACCCAGTTCTTTGGAGGAAGCCAATGCGGTAACTTCGGAGGACGATCCCGACGAAGTGGAAGATCCCGACTTCGCGTACGAGGACCCTATTACTGCCTCTCCAGCAGCTGTACCTTCCATTCTCCATTTCGGGTGGACCTTTCCTGCTTCACCACAGTACTCTCTCTGAGTGCTCCAGATGTCGACGTCGCACGACAACGTGCCACCCGCCGATCCTCAGGTGGAAGCCTTGCTGATGACTACTCTCCAACAACAGATGGAGGATTTGCAAAAGGCATTTTTCGACGGAATGGCATCAATGAGATCCCAGATGGAAGACATGCAGCAGCGGCACCAACATCAGCGCGAGGGATCCCGGAAGTCCCAGCGAGCGCATCGTTCGCATTCTCCACAGTCATCATCATCATCCTCGGTGGGCCAGCAGGACGATCCCTTACCTCCTCCCGATCCGACTGCCGAGGTAGACAATGCTGAACTTAAACTTTTATATAAATTAATGACCACAGCACAAACACGGAAGATGGACATCAAGTTACCTGAGCCCTACAATGGCCGCCGTGATAAGCGGTTAATCGATCATTGGCTCTACAAAATGGAGGTTTACTTCTCGAATACTGAATTGCCCGAGAACAAAAAAGTAGCATTGGCCAGTACCCTTTTGAAGGATACCGCCTTCCTCTGGTGGCGACGCAGGATTGCAGATGGCAAGTCTACTCCAACGTGGGATAAATTCCAGCGTGCTCTTCGCAAGGCTTTTGAGCCTGCAAATGCGAATTTTCATGCCAGGTCTTCTCTCCGCCGCCTGAGTCAAACTGGCTCCGTGGCTGCGTACATCTCAGAGTTTCAAAAATTGGCTCTGGAGATAGAGACACTCAGCCCCTCTGACCAGCTTCACAGTTTCATTGACGGGCTTGAACCCACAATCCAAGACGAAGTCCATAAGTATAATCCTGCCACCCTGGATGAAGCAATCTCGTATGTCGAGCGCATCAGTGATTACCGGCGTCCTCCCAGGAACCTTTCCTCTGGCGCCCGTTCCTTCCAGCGGAATCGATCTAATGGGACTAGCCAACCCCAGCGTCCTAATTCTGGACAACCCAACTCTCGGCGACCATATTCTGGACAACAGTCCTTCCGGCCGCGCTTTTCCGGGCAAACTTCCGCGTCAAATGCAGGATCCTCTCAGACCGAATCCTCTGGCAGCAGCAGAAACCGAGATCGGTCTCGACAGGACCGTCGCAACAATGATCGGCGCAATTTCAAGCGAGAACCCTCTTCAGGACAGCAAACCTCTTCATCAACTGCCCCTTCATCCCAACCTGGTCGCCCAGGCCTCTGCACAATTTGTTCTGGCGATCATCGGTGGTATGAATGCCCTCAGCGTCCTAAACCCTCCAACACTCGGCGCAATTCTCAGGTGGACAGTTGTCACCATGCTGATCATGACCCGCCTCCTGTGAAAGACAAGAACAAACAGATGGCTTGTTCTGTTCGCGTTTCGGAGTTTGTCAGTACCCTGATGCTTAATGGCCAAAGTACCAACCCTGCTCCGGTGAATCTTTCCAAACAGGTCCTTAGTCTTCTTGGCTTCATTGGCGACCATCCCATCAATGTGCTGGTGGACAGTGGCTGTTCCACTAATTTTGTGGGCACTTCTTTGGTTCATAAGCTTCGCCTACAGACCCGACATTTTGTGGATGTTTTTCAAGTGGAGCTTGCTGATGGTTCCTTCCTTAATTGTAACCAAAAGGTGCAACAGCTTCAGTTCCAGATTCAAGATTACCAGGATCACCTTAATTTTTCAGTAATGCCATTGTCACATTATGACATGATATTGGGACAATCTTGGCTGTATTGATATGATCTGGTGATCAGCTTTCGTTCCCATGCAATCCAATTATATCATAATGGTCGCGAGCTGGAACTTCATGGCCTTTTCAGTGCCAAACCCATCACCATTGTTTCTGCCCTGCAAGTCAAACGTCTCGTTCGCAAACGTGACAGTGCAACATCCTTGGTCATGTTACGGGAGATTGAAGCAGAAACCAGTGAGCAATCTCAAGCCTCGTCATCAACTACTGCTTACTTGGAGCAACCCTTCTTCAGGCCTTTTCAGGATTTGTTTCCGAATGATCTTCCGACGACATTGCCTCCTCCTCGTCCTGTGGATCACCCGATTGATCTTATCCCAGGTCAACCTCCTCCAACCCGAGCTCCTTACCGTGTTTCTTACTCTGAATCTCAGGAGATACAAAAGCAATTACAGGAGTTGCTGGACAAGGGTCACATCCGTCCCAGCAAAAGTCCTTTCGGAGCCCCGGTTTTACTTGTCAAGAAGAAGGATGGATCAATGCGGCTTTGCATTGATTACCGAGCTCTCAACAAGCTGACAATCAAGAACAAATTTCCTTTACCTCGCATCGATGAGTTGTTCGACCAACTGCTTGGTGCTAAGGTGTTTTCTAAGATTGATTTAAAATCCGGCTATCATCAAATTCGTATCCGTATGATGCAGAATGATCGTGTCATTGCTTTTGACAGCAGAAAGTTTTCAGCCATTCAAAGCAGGTATCCTGTGTATGATAAGGAGTTTTTGGCAATCGTGCATGCTTATCGAACATGGAGACATTATCTTCTTGGAGCAGATTCAGTTGTACGTACAGATCATCAATCTCTGACGTATATTTTCACTCAGCCTGTTATGAACTCTCGACAAGGCAGATGGGTTGAATTCTTGGCTAATTTCCACATGATTATTCAGTATGTTCCTGGTCTTCAGAATGTGGTTGCAGATGCCTTAAGTCGCATGCCTCGAGCCATTAATTTTGCCATTACAGATGTGCAAATGGAAATCCCTGCTTGTTTCAAAAATGAATATTTGACGGATAGAGATTTTGGAGATGCGTTTCGTGCTCTCAAATCTTCTAATCCCAGTCCTGCAGAAATGAACATGTTTGCAGCCTATATTATCATAGATGAGTTGCTGTTCTTCTCTGACCGCATTTGTGTGCCTCACAATACTTCATTGCGGAAGATTCTTATTCAAGAACATCATGAAGTCCCTTATGCTGCTCACCCTGGTATCAACAAGACATATCGACTTTTGTCTGCTACATACTTCTGGCCTCAGATGCAGCAAGATGTTATCAAATTTGTCAAAGCTTGTCATTCATGTCAAACAATGAAAGCCTCTCGACAACTTCCTCAAGGGTTACTTCAACCATTGACAGTTCCCAATGAGAGATGGGAAAGTATCAGTATGGATTTTATCACCACCTTGCCTCGTTCATCCAAAGGCAATGCTCAGATTCTTGTGGTGGTTGATCGATTTTCCAAAATGGCACATTTCATTCCTTGCAAGAAAGCTGCTTCAGCCCCAGACGTGGCATCATTATTCGTACAACATGTCTTCAAATTGCATGGTTTACCAAAGACCATCATCTCTGACAGAGATCCAAAGTTCACTGGACATTTTTGGACGTCTTTGTTCAAATCTCTTGGCACAAATTTGTTATTCAGTTCAGCCTATCATCCTCAAACAGATGGACAGACTGAAAGAGTCAATCAGATTTTGGAAGAAATGATTCGACATTACATTCAATTCCGTCTGGCATCATGGGAAGATTATTTACCACTCGTGGAATTTGCTTATAATAACTCCCATCATTCAGCAATTGGATTAACTCCATTTCAAGCAGCATATAGACATACTCCTCTTGTGCCTACAAACTTTGTTTTACAACACAAAGTGGCGTTGGCAGATCAGTTGGTTCAGGAGATGCAAGATGTGCTTGTACAAGTTCGAGATAAATTGATCCATGTGCAACAAAAATATCAAAAACAGGCCAACAAGCATCGTCGACATGCAGAATTTCAAGAAGGAGACTTGGTCTTATTATATGTGGCACCTCACCGCTACAAAACAGTGAAGTCAGTTTTTCCAAAGTTACGACCTCGCTTCTATGGGCCTTTCAAAATTCTTAAGAAAAATTCAACTGTCAGTTATAAGTTGGAACTTCCACCGTCATGGGGAAAGATTCATCCGACTTTTCACATCTCTTGGCTCAAACAGTATATTCAAGGAGATTCGCCTGTTCCAGACTTATCTTCTTATGTACCAGAAATTGAAGATGACCATATTATCCTTGTTCCAGAAGTAATACTTGACGTAAGACAGAAGGAAACAAGAAGAAAGTTGACTACAGAATTTCTTGTGAAGTGGATGGACTTGGATGAGTCTGATTCCACTTGGCAAACAGATGAAGAAATGCAGCAGTACCCTAACCTTCTTCAGGAGTTCTTCGACAAACGGATGTCTATCATTTGACACATGGGTTTTATTTTAAATGGGAGGGAATGTCACGATTGTGACGTGTTTATACATCAGATTCTCTCTTCATTGCTGATTATTGTTGCAGATGCAAAGAGTTACCAACCAAAGGGAACCCCTACCCTCGACTGGTTGCGACTCTTCGTCAAAGGATGTACCTCTTCATCGAATAGCCACATCTCTTCGTCAAAGGATGTACCTCTTCATCGAATAGCCACATCTCTTCGACGAATGGTTGTACCCCTTAATGAATGGTTGTGCCTCTACATCGACTAGACACATCCCTTAGCCTAAAAGTTGTACCCTTTCGTCTAAGGTCATGTCCTTTCATCAAAGGACATGCCTCTTCAAATGTGTCTCTTCATCTCTTATATAAGAGACCTATTGTACTCAGTTTAATAACAACAAGTCAATTCAATCTTGTCTCAAGTGTTCTCTTGAAGGTTCTTGTTCTAAGATAATTACTTAAGTAGTAATTAGTACACAATATGCAGGATTAACAACATAATCCTCACAAGAAGGATCATGAGCTACCCGTTCTATTTCTTATGGAGGAGACAAGGAAGCCACTCCTAGGCCTACTCTTTCAGATGCAATTTCCTCGGGACAGGTAAGGGAAAGGAAGGCAAAGACGCTAGAGAGATCGGAAGATCATCAGATTGACATCATGCCAGAGAAGTACTGTTAGGATTATCCAGATATACTTTGAGCTTATAAGGAAGTGTTTGGTCCAGATATATTTGAAGTACAGATATGGACGTCTTGCGATCAAGACAGATTCAAGAGGGAGGGATTGTGTCTCTAGCTCTCTTCATTGTATATATATTGGACTGGAACTGACCGTTACTATGCTTGTAACGGTTACTTGAACATGCTCTAGTTGGGTGGCAATGATGCCGGATAGCCCAAGGAGCAAGATTTGTATATGGAAGGCAATGATGCCAGATGATCCATTGGACGGCAACGATGCCCGAACGAGATTTGTATATGGGAGGCAACAATGCCAGATGACCCATTGGACGGCAACGATGCCAGATATCTTGAACTTCGTAGTCGCGCGGTCATTGCGACCAGATGGCCCAGATGACTGTATTGGATTTCGTAGTCAGGCGGTCATTGCGACCAGATGGCCCAGATGACTGTATTGGATTTCGTAGTCAAACGGTCATTGCGACCAGATGGCCCAAATGACTGTATTGGATTTTGCAATCAGGCACTTATTGCGACCAGATGGCCCAGATGACTGTATTAGAATTCGCAGTCGGGCGGCCATTCCGACCAGATGGCCCAGATGACTGTATTGGATTCCGCAATCGGGCAGTCATTGCGACCAGATGGCCCAGATGACTGATTTGGATTTCGCAGTCCAGCGGTCATTGCGGCCAAATGGCCCAGATGACTGATTTGGATTTCGCAGTCCGGCGGTCATTGTGACCACATGGCCCAAATGACTGTATTGGATTTCGCAGTTGGGCGGTCAGTGTGACCAAATGGCCCAGATGACTATTGATGAACTCTCGGGTGGTCCTAGTGACCAGATGGCCTTGAGGATAGTCTGAGCGGTCCTAGTGGCCAAATGGCTCAACACGGATTCGATGAAACCAAACAGGACAATCCATGAACAGGAGGATCATTACTTGGGCATTGCATGCTGATGTATATTTGAATTTCTTTGACTTTGTGTACTGTTTTTGATGTGTGGACAATGCTTGGATTTAAGGCATGTGATAGTCTCCCCGGCTCCAGACTACCTAGCCAGTACCTGGAGTACCTAGTAGACGCAAATGATGCATACTTGTTTGTTGACTAGCTTGTGTCTAGTTTTTGTAGGAGGTAAGTATGCATTTATTATATCTAACACATATGACAGGCCATGAAGATGTACCATAAAAAACAAGGACATCGGTCAAAGAAAACGCATTGAGATGTTGCCAGATAAGCAGATGACGCCACGGATATGGGAAAACACCACATGCACAAGCTCACCAGATGGGGCTAGTACGTTGAAACATATGGATATATTTGATGTACCTTGAAACATATGGATGTACCAAGAACATATGGATATACCTGGAACATATGGATGTGTTTGGAACACTTGCAGTCCACAGTTGAGAATAACTGCGATATAAGAGGGAGGGAATGTAACTGTTTGGCCCTCCTAGCTCTATTTCACATGATGAAACCCATGCCCGGACACCAGACACATGGAAGAAGACACGTGGACAGGGTCCATAAAGTTTGATTATGAAAAAGCACCATTCTTGGTCAAAAAGCAGGAAAAACAAAAAGTCAAACAAGATTGACCGCGAGCCAAGGGCACCATTGGAAAGAGGAGACTGAGCCGGATCAAAAAGATAGAAGCCACTTTTTCAAAAAGCAGTTCTGGGGCCAAAAAGCAAGGCCCTGAAGCTAGAAAAGCAAAACAAGAACTTTTGACTAAAGTTAAGTAATATTTTACTATTAAAAAAACCAAAAGCAAAGCATAAAAAAACTAAGCAAAAGCATGAAGGCTTTTTGGCAAAAAACAATGTTCTTAAAAGTATAAAAAGGATTGGACTTCTCTTGTAGTACCATGAACAAGATCATTGAAGACTGAAGGAGATCGTGGAGTGTGTGTGGGCATCATTATGATCATGGAGAGCTTCTTCTTCACCATCAACACCTTCTCCAACTTGCTTTTCAAATGTACGATCAACTGTATGGGAGATATGGACGCGTGTATGGAGCTGTACGGACATGTATGGACAAATTTCAAAAACCCTAAAAATTGCTTTTTGGGTGTTTTTATTGCCAAGAAACCATTACAACAAATTTTATATCAGTTTTCTTGCCAGAAAGAGCTTTTCCATGGTTTTCTTTATCGACATGGTTATTGAGGTTGTGGAGATTACTCATGGGAACTTGGACTACTTGAACTTGGATATGAACTTGGACATAGAGCTTGGATATGGAACATAGAGCTTGGACATGGAGCATAGAAATGGAGAACTTGGACATAGAGCTTGGGCATGGAACTTAAGACATATAGCTTAGACTTGGATCTGGACTTGGACTTGGATATGGATTCATTGGATTTGGATTTGGATATTAGATTTGGTACTAGTCCAGTGAGAGATACTTGTGGGTCATCCCTGTGGTGTGCTCGGCATCAGAGATCTCATGCCTCGATATCGACATCGACATCAACATCGACATCGATATTTGTTTTGTATTCATTGATTGTATTGATCTTGGCCAGCATGCCCGTGGATTGTTCATGAATAAATTCCTGAAAGGGGGCGGGACCTATTCCCCGCTCAATGTGGTGTACTGTGCAAGATCCCTATTCCCTCCTCTCTCTCCCCTCTCTCTCTATATCTCTATCTCTTGGACACGTGGTTGAGTCTGTCACGGCACACCCCGCTGAGCTTACAACTACAAACCACTTGACGAACTTCTTGGCATGTTGTCAATCCGATGATCTTCCGGTCCCTCTGGCTTCTTGCTCTAGCTTGTCGAGACAATTTGCAGCCAAACCCCTTCTTTCCACATTGGAAACACTTTCCTTTTTTGGCATATTCTTCACGTTGCTTGAGGGGCAATTTTCTTTGAAAGAGTGGAGGTTTGTCCTCACTCATATCCTTCTTCCCTTGAGGCTCGGCTCTTGATGGGGATCGATCTTTAAACTTCTTCTTTTGAGGTGGATCCCAATTGTCGTTCTTTGTCTTGCCCTCCATCCAAGGCATGCACAAAGCCTAGGCTTGCAAAGCTTTGTCTTGGGCTTCCTCCAAAGTTTTCGGACCAGCCATATAGCTTGTATAAGCTTGGGTTGTAATCCATTCACAAATTTACGCATTTCCATTAGTGATGGAATAGGAGTATAAGCAGTAAACTTCAATGAAACAGCTGAAAAGTTGTTAAGATAGGTTGCCACATTCTCACCGACTTTCTGTTTTACCTCGTCCCATTCTTTTTGCACATCCGCATCAAAGTTTACGGGTAGAAACTTCTTGTTGAACATAGTCTTAAATTCGGTCCATAGCTTTGGCTCGGTTCCTTCTTGTACTACTTTTAGTCACCAATTCAAGGCGGCATCCTTCAAGTGCATGCAAACCATGCGAAGCTTTGACTTTTTGGTGAGGTCCTCTCCTCCAAAAGCAGCATCAAATTGCTTGATAAATGATAAAGCTTTTTGTGTATCCCAATTTTCATAGAAGGCATCGAACTTGACACTCTTCTCTTCTGGCTTGAATTTCATTTTGCAAGTTGTTGTAGGCTCCTTTACCTTCCTTTCTCTTACTTGTCCCGAAGAGACTACATCTGAGATAGAAGGTCTATGGGTAGCCTCCCTGTCTCCTCCACGGGAAACAAACGACCTTCCTTTCTCTTACTTGTCCCAAAGAGGCTACATCTGAGATAGAAGGTCTATGGGTAGCCTCCTTGTCTCCTCCACGGGAAACAGACGACCTGGTGGCTCTAGGTTCTGCAATTGTGACTCCTTTGGCACAAAGATAAGCTTTAGCAGCTTTAACTCCTCCGGCTTCAGTGGCTCTATCTTTGATGAAATCTCCAAACATTTGAGCCCTTCTTTTGTCATGTTCCCTCTTGGCTCTCCAAGCAAGGAATTCTTCTTCTCTGAGCCAACGCCTGAATTGCTGAAAATCATGGTACTCATCTAATGATATGGCCGCAATCTCATGAGTGGATCGACGACCTTGGTTCCCATCCTCAAGTCCTTGATCGGCCTCATAGTTGTTCCCTTCATTAGACCCTTGGTTGCCTTCTACTCTTGACATGGCTCTTTCACCCCAAGAAAGATTCCTCAAGAGAAATCATGCTCTCATACCACTGTAAGCCCAGTGGGGCGTGCCGTGACACATTCCACCACGTATCCAAGAGAGAAATATAGAGAGAGGGATAGAGAGAAGGGTTTAGGGAACTTTGCACAATACACACACACTGAATGGGCACAAGCCCCACCCCCTTTCAGGAATTTATTCAAAAACAATCCACGGGCTCACAAGCCAGGATCAATACAACAATGAATACAAAACAAACAAATACGCCGATGTGGAATGTCCAAGTCCAAGTCGATGTCAATGTCAAGGCACGAGATCCGGATGCCGAGCACAGCACGGAGATGATCCGCAAGAATCTCTCACCGGGATCCAAGCCCAATTCCAAGTCCAAATCCAAGTTCAAATCCAAGTCCAAATCCTAGTTCAAATCCTAGTCCAAATCCAAGTTCAGATGCAAGTCCAGTTCCAAGTTAAGATCCAAGTCCAAGGAACCTCAAGTTTGCATAAGAGGTACACGTAACACAAGTGACACATGTAGATGATGAAGTATATGTTGACCAGCAGATGATTCTGTTGCACAAAACCGGAATAGAAACAACCCTCAATAGGCTTGTAGAAAGGCGTATGAACCAAGGTAAGTCTATGTGGCTGTACGGTATAAATAACCGGTGGTGGCACAGAGCAGCAACAAGTACAAGGCTACAAGTAGCGGCCAAGAGGCAGCCGCCGGTAGCGGCGACGCGTGGCTGCCCTGGTTCAGATCTGCGCTATTGGCTCAAGCGGTGGCTAGCGCACAGTAGGCAGCAGTAACAGGCAACGTTGGCTACAGGTGGCGCAACCAGGTGGCAGTTCTGTTGGCAGCAGCCAGGCGCTAGGGGACAACTGGCGCCGGCGGCAGCAGCAATGGCCTGTACAGATGGCAGATAGGCGGCAGGTCAGGCTGCACAGCAGCGCGCAGCCTTGAGGTGATACTGGACCAACACAGGCGGCGCATAGCAGAGATCAGGCGGCGCTCCAATCGTACAGCAGCATCCAAGTGGCAGCAATAGTGGCTAGATGGCACATAGGTGGTAAGGCAGTACGGACTACAACAGTCGGCGGTGATTTGAATCCCCACACTTCGGTGATGTTGAAGATAATGAGTTTCACACTAAAGATGGTGATGATGATAAGCTCCACATGCTTCAATGATCTCGTTCATGAAGCTCAAGAGAGGTTCACCCCTATTTTATACCCGAGGGAAGTCCTGTCTTTTGCCAAAAGCTAGTAAGGCTTTTGGTTTTCTTTTTTTCACTTTGCTTTTCCTCTTCTTCTTTTTTCAACTGGCCTTTGGCCCAAGATCCCCCCATAGTTACCAAATTTCACCGTCCATAGACGACCCCTCGTAGGCCCTTATTTATCCACCTGTAGGCGATGCCGCCGAGGAAGCACAAAAGGGGGTTTTGAACCCAGGACCTCTTGGTTCTAGGCAAACACCTTCACCACTTCAGCTATCACCTCATTGGCACTTTGCTTTTCCTCTTTTAACTTTTAATAATTAAATATTACTTAAATATGGCCAAAGTTCTTGTGCTTTGCTTTTTTCTGGCTTTATGGCCTTGCTTTTTGGCCCTAGAGCTGCTTTTTGAAAAAGCGACTTTTCGCTTTTTGGTCCGGCTCAATCTCCTCTTGCCAGTGGTGCTCCTGGCTCACAGTCAACTCAGTTTGACTTTTTGCTTATCTCTGGTTTTTGACCAAAATTGGTGCTTTTTCATGAGCAAACCTTATGGTCCTTGTCCCCATGCCTTCTTTTATCTACAAAAGCAAAGCATGGATAAGCTTTTGGTAAAAAGCACGGCCGTCTTCAAGTATAAAAGAAGCATAAGTCTCTCTTGAGCATCAAGTTAGAGAACAACCTCTTCACCTTTAAGTCATCGCCATCTTCGTTGAAGGATGGAGATGATCTTCTCCATCATCTTCTTCATGAACCAAATCATGGAGTTTTTCATCGTTGCTCGTTGATTCAGATCACCTTCATCGTCTTCAGTGCCGCATCACCATCTGTCTGTACAACTGTATGGATCCATACAGAATTGTACGGACATGTGCAGAGCTGTACGGATTGAAAATTTCAAAACCCTAAAACTGCTCCAAAACCCTAAAAACTACATTATTCATGGGATGAGCAAGTGATACTTGAACTTGAATTTGGATTTGGACTAGAACTTGGATTGAAACTTGGACTTGTTTATTTTTCACCGAAAAAAAAGCCACAAAGGGCTAAGTACAACCACGAAGGACTAAATACAAACTCGCCTCATATAAGGACGAGAAACAAAGTCGCTCGTTCGCTGAAGCTCCCGACTCCCCCCTGCTCTGCGCGCCTTCGCTCCCCCCCCCCTCCTCGCGTTCCTTCTCTCCTTCCGCCCCCCGCTTGTCCCCTCTGCTCGCCGCTGCGCCCCCCCCCCCTCCTTCCTCGCTGCTGCGCCGCCCCCCCTCCTTCCTCGCTGCTGCGCCTCCCCCCCCCTCTTCGCCAGTTCGCCCCCCTCCCCTCTTCGCCATTTCGCCCTCCCTCCCCGCTGCCGCCTTTTCGCCCTCCATCCCCGCTGCCGCCAGTTCGCCCCCCCCCCCCCCCCCCCCCCCCCGCCTCTTCGCTTCTTCACTCCCGCCGCCCTGCAGCAGTGCCCCGCCCCCTTCCTTCTCGCGTTGTCGCCGCCCCCCCCTCTGGGCCTCTCCTCCGTTTTTCGCCCCCCCCCCCCCCTCCCTCCTCTGTCGTGCTGCTTTTCTCCCCTTTGGGGTTTTTGTTTTTTTTCATGGTCTTCCGTCCTTCCGCCTCTTGGTGTGCAGCCCGCTTCTTGCAGGTTTTCCGCTTTCGCCTCGCCTTCGCTTGAGCTTCAGACTCTGATGGAGACTCCTCCCGCCTCGCCTCAGAGGGACTCTTCTGCAGCCCCCTCGCCCGCCCCCGAGGTCATCCCCATCAGGCTTTCTCTTTCGCCGGAAGAGGAAGCGAGCCTCACCGCAGAGGTGGAGCGCCTTCAGGCTCACTCCACCATCTGCCGTATAGTCGGCACTCGCCCCAGCAGAGGGGAGATCAGGGATCTTCTTCAGGCCCGCCTTCTTGCTGATGTGGGCAAGATCCTGGATGTACAGCTCTTGGGCCGGGGACATTATCAGATCGAGTTCGAGACCGCCCAGAGCGTTGCCAAGGTCCTTGCCATGAGTCCTCTGGATATCAGGGGTGCTCGGGCTTTCTTCAGGCCTTGGCAGCATGGATTTGACCCAGCAGCGGCGGAGCAGGGAGAGCGCCTCTTCCATATTACAGTTTGTTTCCCTGGTCTCCGCCGGGAGTATCTTCCGCTCCTCTCCAGGCTCGGAGCATTGGTGGGCTCGGTTCTTGAGACGGGCCCCTCAGCAGCTTCAGTGGTGGCCAGAGCAGCTGGGCTACCTTCGGTCAGAGTGTTGGTATCTGACATCTCCTCCCTTCCTAAGGTCATTCAGCTACCTAGGATAGGGGGGGGGTGGATAGATCAGAGAGTGGAGTTCTCGGGGCTCCCGAACTAGTGCTTCATTTGCAGGCAGGTCGGTCATTTGGCCAAGGCCTGCCCTCGCAGGAGACCTCGGCCCTCACCCCCACAGCAGCAGGCCACGGATGGCCCGCCCACAGATTCGGCTCGGCAGGCAGCCTCAGGGACACCTGCTCAGGCCACAGAGACCTCGGAGTGGCAGCCTGGACAGGGGCGCCGTCGAGGGAGACAGCCACAGCAGCGCGCCCAGATACCGTTGCAGCAGCAGCCACAGTCTCAGCCTCACTGGGTTCCCGTGAGGAACAGATTTGCTCCCCTTCAGGAGGAGACCCCTGCAGCGACCGAGGACCAGGAGATGCCAGCTCCCCCTCCTTCACCTCCCCCACACCCATCCCCTCCCACCGCCTCGCGTCCACCATCGCCTCCTCCCGCCCCCGCTCCGGTCTCGGCAGCGGCTCCCTCTCCTCCTCCCTCGCCTCCCCCTCCTCCCCCTCCGCCCGCCTCGCCTTCCCGGGAGGTCCTGGCAGTTCCCTGGCGCTCACCTGCAGTCCGGAGGGCGCTGAGCACTGACCTCGCTCGAGCGTCACAGAGGAGACCTATGCCGATTAGGGCCTCACGGATTTCATCTATCCGCAGTCGGCTGAGTCGCCTCGGCATTCGTCAGCGCTCGGAGGCGTTTGATTATACCTTTACACGGCTTTTTGGAGCCGAGGGCCCCCATGAGCCAGCACCCATCCGAGTGCATGTAGTGATACCTCCGGCCCGCGGGGAGGAGGCACTAGACTCAGCGGTGGCCTTCTCGTTCCCTCTATGTGGACCTTGTGACCGGGAGTGGACTCTAGAGCTCGCTCTCAGCACGTTGAAGACTCAGGCAGTTGAGTTTTCTCATCACATGAGCGATTTGGAGGTTACAGATGTGATAGGCCGACTTTGGGAGTTGGCTCATTTTTTCTTGGATCCCGGGAGTGTGGATACATCCGGGATTCGGCATTTGGTCGTGCGCATAGTTGCAGATTTGGCACGCGACCCAGGATATGTGAGTATACACGAGGTTACTATGTCAGAGCAGGAGGCAGTCGCCATGGGTCACAGCCACTGGCGCCTGATCCGGGATTCTTGCAGTACACCGGGTGGGCAGACTCGCAGCCGTTCGGATGGGGACTACTCTCCATCCAAGCCGCTTGCGAAGGCTCGCCGCACGGCTGAGACAGCATCCACCTCAGTATGACATCCATGAGGATCATCTCATGGAATGTACAGGGCCTTGGCGGAGCACACTTTATACGCTATCGAGGCTGCTTGAGGCAGGAGCTACAGAGATGCCTGGTTGGTGGCAGCATTGACATTCTGATGATGCAGGAGCACCACTTGGGTGAGAGCAGGATCCGGAGATATGGTTCGGTGATGCCTGGTAGATGGGACACTTTCTGGTCTGCAGGGTTTGGTCCTTTGGGTGGACAGGGAGGAGTATGCATGGTTATTGCAGATGCATGGCGGCAGGCCATTGTGGATCGAGGGATCATTGTGCCTGGTAGAGCACAGTATGTCATTCTGAGGATGCATGATGAGCTATTGGGTGTGCTCAACATCTATGCGCCCAATCATGCTAGTGCCAGAGCAGAGTTTTGGACTCAGGTTACAGATGCATTGCCAGAGGCCGCACATTGGTGTGTTGGGGGAGACTTCAACATGCTTGAGGACCCGGCAGATAGGGTGGGAGGCAGTCATGTTACAGTGCACGGCACGGAGCTTGCAGCTTGGGACCGGTTTTGCATGTCACTGAGGATCACTGATGCATGGCAGCATGGGGCTTTCTCCCGGTCTCAGGACAGTCTTAGTTTCTCTCGGTCGGATCGCCGGCAGGGAGGGACTAATCTATCTCGGATTGATCGCTTTTATGTGGGCGATTGGTTGGGGGAGCGAGGGGGCTCCGTCGGCATTCTTGCTGGCACCTCATTTTCAGATCATGCGCCAGTTATATTGACTTTGGAGGAGGGGACACGGGAGCCCAGCTTGCAGTTGAGGATCCCAGAGCGGGTACTTGCAGACCCCAGTCTCGCTGAGGACATTGAGAGGATCTGGCATGATAGTCAGTGCTCTGACCAGGATGCAGCGGGCCAGTGTGCCCAGGGACTCATTGATCTTAGCTCTTTTCTGCACGCTGCAGCTCTGACACGACTGGGAGAGATTCGAGAGCGGGAGCAACGGCTGAGACGCAGCCTTGCTTCGCTACAGCGCCTTCAGGAGCAGCAGCCAGCCTGTGAGTGGGTGGCGTCCCAGCTGAGCCAGGCCCGCCATGAGGTTAGAGAGGCAGAGGAGCAGAGACATGAGTTTTACTATCGTCGTCAGGCCTCTCAGTGGACGCAGCTTGGTGATAGAGTGACTGGGGAGTTTTTTGAGATCACTGGACCCCGTCATGCGCGAGCAGGGGTTCGCCAGCTTGGTAGACCGGATGGATCGATAGCTACTGAGCTCGGGGAGATCAGAGACATTGCCACTGCTTTTTATAGTGACTTGCTTTCAGCGGAGCCAGCCACTGAGGATCGAGATGTATGCAGACAGACTGTGTGGGCCCATGTGCAGAGGAGGGTCACAGACCATATGCGCACAGTTTTAGGTGCGCCTCTGTCAGAGACTGAGCTTGCCGAGGCCTTGAGGGTCCTGCCGCGACATAGTTGCCCAGGGGAGGACGGACTGACGCCGGCCTTTTTTATGCGCTATTGGGACCTTTTCGGGCCAGGCCTCCGCAGGGGCTTTCAGCATGTTTTGGACACTGGGGTGATGCCGCAGAGCTTTTCAGAGGGCTTGATCTATCTTATCCCCAAGGGAGAGGGAGTATCAGATGATATCCGGCATTGGAGGCCTATTACGATCCTCAATACTGTCTACAAGGTCTTGGCAAAGGCCTTGAGTTTGAGGATCCAGCCCTTCCTGGGGGAGTTGATTCATGCTACTCAGACAGGATTTGTCAAGGAGCGCAGTATCCTTGACAACATCTTTACTTTCTGGGAGGCGACGGCCCGAGCTAGGTTTCTTGGCGAGGACTTGGTCGTGATGCTTCTCGATTTTGAGAAGGCATACGATAGAGTTGATTGGGGATTCTTAGAGGGCACTATGCTACGCCTGGGCTTTGAGCCAGGATGGATCAGAGGGGTGGCAGCTTTGTATTCCACAGCTCGCAGCCAGGTGCTGATTGCAGGAGGTCGGGGGCCGAGTTTTGAGCTGACCAGATCAGTCCGTCAGGGGTATCCTCTCGCCCCTTTCCTTTTTCTCTTCTTTGCGGAGGCTATGAGTATGTATTTGTCAGCAGAGGAGGTTGGTTTGAGAGGACTTCAGCTCCCAGTCCGGGGGGAGGATTTGCTTGATGCTGAGTTTGCAGACGACACGGGCTTATTTTTGCATGGCCAAGAGGCCAATCTTATTCGGGCAGAGCAGTCGCTCCAGGTTTTTAGTGCAGCTTCGGGAGCATTGATCAATTGGCGCAAGACAGTGGCCTTTTGGATCAGTAGTGCTCCCACTCCGGCATGGAGTCCGGACCCCGGTTTTAGATGGATTCCTCCCGGCACAGCAGTGCGGTATTTGGGATGCCAGATTGGCCTCGATTTGTCACCTGAGCAGCAGATTGCCCCGCTTCTTCTGAGTATTCGGAAGAAGCTATTGTATTGGAGTACAGCTCGACTATCCTTGGCTGGGAGGGTGGTGGTGGCAAATCAGGTGCTGTTAGCGACTATGTGGTACATTACGTCTTGCTGGATTTTCTCGAGCTCTTGCATCAGCCAGGTACAGAGGCTGATCAGGAACTTTCTGTGGTCTGGGCGGGACGGTCAGCCAGCTCGGGCAAAGGTTGCATGGGCAGTTATTACACTTCCGCTGGCTCAGGGCGGTTTGGGCATTATAGATCCAGTCGATCAGAGTAGAGCCTTATTGGGGAAGCTTATTGTTCGGGGGTTGCTTCCAGGCGCTGAGCCTTGGAAAGAGCTCCTCTTGCAGCGACTGCAGGCCCGGGCGCCTCCTGCAGGGGGTACTTGGGCACCAGAGATTCGCTGGATCTTCATAGAGATGAGGAGGACAGGCCTCAGTAGAGGATGGGAGGACAGATTTGCTTTGAGTATCCTGAGAGCTTGGGAGCTGCTGAGACCGGGGCTCTCTCAGCGGCCTCCTTCTTGTGTTGAGGAGCGGGCCAGGCAGCCGCTCATCTGGAGCCCAGCGGTTCGTACAGAGCAGGGTCATATGCTGGGTTCTCGGCCTCGTCTAGCCTGGGGACCTTTAGCGGCAGGCCCAGCTCGTAGTTTTGGAGACTGGCAGGCTTTCTGCAGTCTACCAGAGGAGACCCAGGTGGAGAGACTGAGTCACTTCAGAGGGGGATTGATTATGAGGGATGATATTCAGGAGGCGCTTTCAGAGGAGTGGTTCACACCTCTCGAGCCAGTGGCCCCACGGTGGATGGGAGCCTTTACACAGTTGGAGATCCTGATTGCTGTCAGAGCTAGCACTGAGGATGGCAGATGCCTCTATTATGAGATTCAGGATGAGGGCAGACTCCAGAGAGTGGAGGTGGAGTCGCCTTTGGTTACAGAGTGCACCTTTCAGAGGATTCGGGTGGTGGCTGCCGCTTCTCGGAAGTGGCATATAGACCCCGACCCTGCTGACGTGCTCCCGGATTGGCGCATATGGGCATATGCAGCGCGCCCCTTGGCCCGGCTGCAGTGGGACCCCGGAGAGTACGAGTGGCATGATCCTTATGCATCCCTTGAGGCCACAGAGATCACATTTTTCCAGTATACTGTCAGGCTGGGACGGCATATCTTGACGGCGAGGAGGACGGTTTCTCCAGCGGCAGCGGGGCATTGGCGATTGCAGGGACTATCACAGGAGTTCCTGGAAGATTTCTGGGCTCGGCTCTGGGCTAGTCGACAGGCCCGCAGGATCTCGGCTTTTCAGTGGCTGGTTGCCCACAGGGGCTCAGCAGTTGGCACTTGGCTTGTTTACAGCGGTCTTCCGACGGCCTGCGTCCGATGCGGCCACCCTATGGAGACACAGAGACATTGCCTTTGGGACTGCCCTCAGGCACAGCAGATTTGGCTGCGGATGCTGCGTATTCTGGCCCCCCTCTCTCCAGAGGGTATATTTACGTGGGGTGCCGCTGCTTGGTCGACTTTGTCAGGGCCTGCTATGGGCTATGAGATGGAGCAGGGCAGTCAGGCCATCAGATTTATTAGGGGCCAGCCTCGCCTGGTTCCGGCACCGGATTTCTCGTCCGCCAGCTGGACACAGGAGAGGGATTTACGATGGGAGCTCCTCAGCAGCCTCACCATCTGGTTCACCTGGAGGGCCCGGTGCTTCACGGCCTTTGAGGGGAGATTGGAGCCACCAGCAGAGACTGTTCGGGGGATTTGGCAGGAGTTGATCCACACCCTGCGAGGACAGTACGACCGCATCCGAGGAGACTCGGATGAGGCGATCTTACGGCGCCAGGCCTTTCATACCACTTTTGGCGCTGCGGCCCGTTCTACACCCTACACACGGGATCCCCCCGTTGGCACTACAGGCCACCTGTTTGGCTCTTCCCCCCCCCCATTGTATGATTTAGCCGTTCAGTCCTTTAGACTGATGCTTGTATTTTGCAGCACCTAGGGAGAGTCTCCCGGGCTGCCATGATGTATTCACTGCTCTTCTCTCTGTTAGGAGCAGGAGAGATCTCTTTTGTAGCCCTTCGGGCGTTTTTTACATAATTAATGAAAGGATCTTTTCTCGGAAAAAAAAAAAAAAAAGGACGAGAAACAAGTGATCATAAGAGAAAGAGATGCTTCTCCTCCAGCTAGCCGCTCTGTGAGGAGAAGGCTATCTCATACAGGGGAGGAGGGGGGGAAACAACCACACAGGTGGTCTGTCATGCAAAATGATTTCACTGCCTCCATCTCCAAGAAAAGGGAGGATGGTTTGGATGGGTGGCCCAATAGGCACCCTCTCACTCATCCTCTACATGTTGGGAAAGCTTAACTTTCCTCTCTCTCCTCTCTCTAGAAGTAGGCGCAACCCATATGCGCTTCTTTTTTCCACTTTTGCACACACACACTTATGGAAAAGCCGATTTTCTTCTTTTTCATGATTCCCATAGCCATGAAAGCTTGAGAAATCTTGTCTTCTACTTATATAATCTCCATATGATCACCAATTTGTAAAGTTACTCTTCTATTCATGAATATAGAGCCTCCTAAGTATTCTGTCGTCCCCAAATTTTCTGTAAACCCTAATTTACAGAAACCCTAATTTTTGGGCAACCATAGTACATCTATAGCTCTCTGCTTTGGGCATCGTTTGCACCCAAAAGCCCCAATTTTGGAGCCGAATACCTGTTGAAAACCCTAATTTCAGCCAGGAGTGGAAATGGAGTCCTGGAAGCGTGGACATCAACCATACGATGGTTGTACTCAAAGACAAGAAGCAGAATTGCAGTAAGAGCTCATTTAAGCTCTCTTTCACCTACTCAAGATCCGAATACTAGTCATTATGGTCCTATGTCTCGGTCTTGGCACAAACAATGTTTGTGTATGGATGCCAACGGAGCATAGTTGCATTTGATTAGTTATGAGAGATCGAGGAGTGAGACTGTGAAATCAAATGGAAGCTATGGAAGCAATCAACCGCATCAACAACCATGTTTGCAATGTTGTTTTTATTTGCATGAATGCCTATGGACAATTTGGCATGTGAATGCCCGTGAAGCTTGTAACAGGAACCTTAATAATACAATCTATTACAAGAGGGGTCGACCCTTTCTAGCCCTAGTGCAGTATCCAAGTGATTTCAATTTTCAGTTTTGTTAAGCTTTATTTTGTGTGCCATTTTCAACTTGTTTAATTGTGTTAATTGCTTAAGTGTAAGGCAAGATTGTGCTCAACCCTCATTGGTATCAGAGCCTAGGATCTTCTCTTCTTATTACAAGGAACACGATTCAAAATCTTGTAAACACTAGCATTTAGCATTGTTAGATAATATGGCAAGCCAGACAGATACCATACGGGATGTAAATGCAAGACAATATGTGTATGTGGAGCATGAAGAAGAGAATGTAAAGGTCTTCTCCATCTCTACCATGGATCCCACAAGCCCTTTCCCAAACAGCAGTAGGGTTGTACCAAACCACATGTCCTTCCTATAGTCACAGCTTGCATGTAACCTCAAGAAAACTAGAACATGTCCACATGAATCCAAAGACATGTTTTCCACATGAAACCAAAGACCTGTATTTGATAAACCAAAGACCTATATCCCATAGCCATAGGCCTGTTTCCTCGATACCAAAGTCCTGTTTCCTCTCGAAAACCAATGTCCTGTTTCCATGACAGATAACCCACATTGGTTTCCTCTCGAAAACCAATGTCCTATTTCCATGACAGATAACCCACATATGCACCATCCAATCACGGTGCCAAAAACCTAGAGATAGAAAGATAGAGGACGTGTCAAGCAATCCCTGAATACACATAGGTCCAGGTCGAAGCGCAACACACATCTCTTCCAAGAACATCATCATGTGCTTCTTAACTTGATCCTCTGCATCCCAATCTCGTAAAATAAAAACCTGCTTGCGAAGAGAGAGAGAGAGAGAGAGAGACCCCTTGGCTGTTAGCCCCTCGGTACCTCGTTCAGCTCACCTGAGAGAGCGAGAGAGAGAGAGAGAGAGAGAGAGAGAGAGAGAGAGACGCGCTGACTGCTTCCACACATGCAGCCACCTGGCGTAGAGGGCCTCCCATCTGACACCCGTCTGGCTGCCCGACTGGCTGTAGAGAAACTCCTGCCTAACGCCTGCCTGGCTGCCCGTCTGGTTGCCTGCTTGGCTGCCCTATACTGCCAATTGCTGCCCGACTGTAGTCCATACCTAGCAGCAGCAGTAACACCTGGCCGCGGCGGGAGCAACAACAGCACCCCATGCGTAGCAGCACCTGGTATAAACCATCCGGCCACCCCCACACAGCGACCTTCCTCTTCAGCTCGCCACCCTTCCCCTTTTAAAGAGGCGATGCATTTTTTTCCTCAAAAACGCCAAAAGCAAAGGTTTAAAAAACGCATGCTTTTCAAAAATATAATAGTAATATTTTAAGCATCAAAGGTTATTAAACCTTATAAACTTAGGCTGGCCACACTTATGAGTTTTCCTTTTTATATTAACTGATGCCTGACCAAACTGTCCATCTCGTGCCCATGCCCATGCCCATGCCCATGCCCACCTGCTTGTTGTCCAGAGGGAAAAACACAAGGTCGTAAACAATCAACTCCTTTAGGATACTAGAACACTTGTTAAGGGACCCCAACATGAGGAAGTTGTATCCGAAGCGAGTGTCTGAATACTTGGGCAAATCTCTAGATGACTTGTTCCTGAACTCAGCTAGCAAGAAAGTGTGCCTGTAAATGAAGGATACAATCTGGGTGGCTTGCTCTATGATGGGAGCAATCCAGTCCAACTTCCCAATGTCCTTGAGAAGATTGTTGAGGCAGTGCGCCATGCATACAGAAAATGTGATATGAGAAAACTTGTCACACAACAATCTGTCGACTGCCTTGTTCGCATTCTCTCCATCAGCTACAAACTGGATCACTTTCTCTTCACCCACCACTTGTACGGTTGCTGACCACTCTTGGAAGAGTGCTTCTGCACTTTCCCTTGTCTCGGACGCATCATGTGATGAGATAAAGTAAGATTGCCCTCTAGAATAGACAAGTACAAAGACCAACTAAGAACAAGCTGATTTCTTTATTGCCTTGGAAATAGAAATGTGGCTTAGAACGGGTATGGTATTTCCACTAGCACCTGCATCCATACAAACTTCCTACCCCTACGAGTAAACATAACTTTCTTCTCTTTGTGCAAAATCTTGGGATCCAAACGATAATGCCATGGCATCCCAAGTATCACATTACATCCCGTAAGTGGTGCTACGAGGAAGTCTTCATGATCCAAATATCCCTAAATTTCTTCCCAGTGACCTTGACGTCCTTGCTCTCAAAGGCAACATCTGCATGAAAGTCCATGCCCAATTCCTTAGCCCAAGAGCAACAGCCATCTAAATGGATATAAAGTTATCTGTAGAGGCATTATCAAAAAGGAATAAAGCTGTTTGATCCTTTAGCTTGTCCTAAGCTTTGCATAATATCTACTCGTTGGCACATGTGTAGTATTACCCTGTACATCGGATATAACATTCAGACTCGGTTTCGCATCCTGCACATTATTCTCTTTGGGATTCTAGAGGCATTAAGATTTCATGTGATCCTTGCTTCCACATAAGAAACACTTAACCTCTCTCATTATGCAATCAAAAATGTGCTGTCTGGACAGCTTAGAATCATCCTTTTTACCCCTGGCTTCTTTTCCAAGCCCCCTTTTACATTCTTGGACTCATTGGGCATAATCTTAGGTGGCTGTCCACCCTTTTTCTGCACATTTCCAGCTCTAAATTTTCCCTTATATGAGCTGAATTCTTGTCTTTTTGATGCTCCCTTCCATGTAGCTCCTCAAAAATAGTAGCTGAATATATGAGCTCCTGTAAAGTGTTGTGGGGATACACTGCAAGGCTCTTTTGAATGATTCTTTACAGCCCTGACTCAAACTTTCTTTTCTTCTCATCCTCACTATAATCGTCATGAAAGATGTGACCTTGAGAAGAATCCGCCAAAACTTTAAGACATAAGAGGAAACGGACTCGCCTTCATCCTGTGTTAGCCAATCCCATTCCTTTCGTACATCCTTTTCGAAGTGAGGAGGAAGGAACTGATCATAGAATTGCTCTTTGAAAGCACCCCATGGACGAGCAGTTGTTCTATCCAAGAGCTTTGCCATCCACCAATCACTTGCAGTATCTTTAAGATGCATACCCCATGCCTGAGCATAGATTTCTCGGTGAAGTTCTCAGTGCAAAAGGCTATTTCAAATTGCCTTATGAAAGCAGTGCCTTGGTGGTATCTAGCTTTCCATTATAGCTCTCGAATTTGATGTCCTTGTTCCCTGACTTGAACCCTTTGGCCTTCTTGCTGTGACAAGCATCCCGACGATCTAAAACATCATCCTCTTCGTCATGTCTACGATGGTGACGGTGCCTAGGTCTAGGGCTGATTTCCCATGCAACACCCTCCACTCTGGATGGAACTCTGGGACCAAGAACATACCTAGAAGGTGGAGATATCACCGATAGTGCATGAAGATCTTCTGCATCTCTCATATGGGCTGAAAACCCCTCACCATCCGCTCGAGCTGCATGTCGATGTACATCATCTCCTCGGGCTGCATGCCCTCTCACCTCAATTGCATGGGCTGCATGCCCCTTATAACATCTGTCTAGGCTGCATGCCCACTTAAATCACTTGCTCGGGCTGCATGCCCTCACATCACTGGTGCGGGTTGCATGCCCTCTCACAACATCATCAAAATTCCCTTCACGGGATAACCTGCAAAGTTGCTATGTGAAGACCCACTTGCCCTCATCATCGGAAACAACATTGCCACGGCTTTTCAAATAAGCAACAGCCAACTCTCGAGGTTTGTCAATACCCATCTGTTGGACAATTGCATCAAAAGTGACCACATCAGCCTTAACTTGAGAATTTGATTCAATAACCCTCCGTACATCCGGGTCCCTTTGCAAAGCACGGAGCTCGTCAAGCTCATTCATCAAAGCATCAAGATCCTGCCAATCCTCAGCCCTGGCAAACAACGATGGATCGTTACCTGCCAAAGCCCCAACATGTCCCTGTCTCTATCCTCTTTCCGCATGCGGTGAATACAGGTGATAGAGTCCTCCACATAATGATTTGACTAGCTAGCCATAATGTATCTACCATATTTTCAGAAAGAAAAGAATTTCCATGCCCCAGAATCAATCTCTACCAGCTTCCCAAGTATGATACTAGACTCTAAGGGTGCAACAATGCCCCAACACAAACAAGAGGGCCACAAAGTCTTTCCACACGCTCACTGCCGCTTAAACCAAAAGCAACCTCTTTCGAGGCGCAACAGTAAGAGGAGGGCTACCTCAGAATCCCAACCTTCTCTGTTACCAATGTAACGGAAGGGTAGGCATACCACGGAAATCTTATCAATCATGAAAACTAAATAAACACACAAGCATGCCAGAGAAAAGAAAGATGTCAGTTCTGCACAATACACCACACTAGGAGCCAGAAGATAGGCTGACCCCCCCCCCCCTTTTTTATGGTTAGATTATCAAAAAGAAATCTGATTCCGAATACAACTTTGTGGGTGCCCAAGGATTCTCCACTGGCTAGCACCCATATCTTGCAGTGCAGTACGAAAACAAAACAGAACATATGCTGAATTTTGATGTCAATCTTCAACACCAGAGGGCATTCCCGGCATTAAGCACATGTAGGACAACCATGGACAGCTCATAGCACTCCCACATCAACCCAGGACAGCCCTGCATCTTCATCTTCCTCATGTCTGGCTCACAGAGCAAGTCGACCAGCTCACAAAGCAAGTTGACCAGCTCTCAGAAGCCACAAGAGAAGTCGACCAACAGCAGTTCACAAGCCAGATGGTCTCCGATCAATAGAGGATGTCCTGCCACCAGATGAAGTCGACTAGCCTTGGCCACACCCTTGGTTGAATTCCGTCGCAGTAGGTAGTGGTAGATGGCTGTAGGAATTTGTAGAATTAGTCGACCAGCTCCTCCCATGCACCAAAAAGCAGGCGCCTATCCAAAACTAAAGTTCCCTCCACTAATGAGTCTCCCCACTGAAAATAGCTTAATCTTGTGCTTTTCTGGTCCGAAAGGAGGCGCCTACAAGCAGTTGGCCCAAATTTTGTCCAGTGCCCATCTATTGGCCGCCACGTGTATTACATTGGTCCTGCCTAGTGTAAATAACTTATAAGTTGTTCGGTCACTTATAAGTGAGTGTGGACCTGCACCCATAATTATTAGTATGTGAAATCATAAAGCTGTAAATTGGGTTTTTAAAGACACTTACCACCTGCAAAACACATGTAGACCACCTCTCAGTCCCACACAGGTGTGCACATTCATGTACACAGAGTGCCCAGGCGTCCACGGCCCATGGACAACAGAGGCAGTAATCTCAGACATTGTCCAGACAAACAAAACAAGTCATCCAAATATAAAATCAAAGTCATGCACACACATGAGTACAGCTAGACTAGAAGAAACACCCATCTGCTCATTTGTATCAGGTAAAATGTCCACGGTTCATGATCCTTCTGAAACCTTCCCAAAACATAAATACAGAAGATCACCAGGATAGCTAGTCCTAGGGAAAACAGCCATCTGCTCAGCTGTATATCAGGTAAAATGTCCATGGTTCATGATCCTTCCGAAACCTTCCCAGAACGTAAATACAGAAGATCAGCAGGATAGATAGTCCCAGGGAATCACATCATGTCAGGCTCCATGAGCCATACATGTATTTTCATGTCAGGCTCCATATACAAAATCTGAAAATGGAATATTGAGAGGAAATTGGCCATTCTCATTTGCTTTTCGGAGAGTTTAGTTTGCGTAAGAAAGTATCGCAAACTTTGATGGTCGGTTTTGAACACAAATTCAGCTCCCAATAAGTATTACGCTCTTTAGATCAATGCGACTAAAACATCATGATCCATCCAATTTGTCCAAGATATCATCTATCCTCGGAATTGGAAACTAATTTTTGATGGTTATCTTGTTTAATGCCCTTTAATCCACACACATACGAAATGAACCATTGTCACAAAATTCCTCATAGCTTTTGTTTTCTACTGTTCATGTGTGGCATATGGAGCTTGACATGACATACATGTATGGTTGGTGGAGCTTGACATGGTGTGTTTGAATGGCATACTCCTGGCAAGAAAAATGTGGTGGCCGATGCATTATCAAGAAAGCCATGTGTGGCTGCAATTTTGATTGCCTCTCATCAAGACTTGTCTAGTATGCGTGAAATGTTATCATTTGGATCCTGATTTTAGAGATATATGGACTGATTTGATGGCTGGTCATGCAAATCCATCTTATATGGTTAAAGATAGCTATCTTACGAAGGATAATTGCCTATGCATGGTAAATGACTTAAGGCCAAAAGTTTTGGATGGATGTCATGCACCTCCGTATGCATGACATAGGGGATAAATTTCCCACTACACAAATGATTGAAAAATATTTCTTTTGGCCAGGCATGAGGAAAGAGAGAGAAACTTTTGTTCATGCATGTATCACATGTCAAAAGGTAAAGTTTGATAGGCAAAAGGCCCCTAGTTTACTTCAGCCTTTGCCTATTCCTAACCAACCATGGGAAAGCATCACAATGGATTTCATTATGGATCTTCCTCGTACACAATATGGTGATGATGCAATTTAGACCATTGTGGACAGGTTTAGCAAGCAGACACATTTCATACCTGTCAAGAAGACCATAAAAGCTAAGCATATGGTCAAACTCTTTATGTCACAGGTGTTTAAGCATCATGGCATGCCTGAGTCAATTGTGGGGGATAGAGATCCCAAAACAACGAGCCTCTCTATTTGATAACATGGATACCAAGCTGAATTTTTCATCTGCTTATCATCCTCAAACAGATGGACAAAGTGAAGCCGCAAATTCAGCTATATTGGATTTGCTTAGATGCTATGTGGCAGATCAAAAATCTTCTTGGGAAAAGATCTACCAATTGTGGAATTTGCATACAGTAATACGATAAATGCTTCTACAGACAAGGCTCCTTTTGAGATCATGTATGCAAAGTGGTATTGCCACCCATCCTATGCACTAAGGATGAGATTTTTGATGCCGATGAGTACGTAAGGGACCTTGATATTGCCTTTGCATAGGTTCGGACACCCATTGAACATTCTCAAGCAAAGCATAAGAAGGCTGACGACAAGCATAGAAGGCAATTGGATTTAGTATTGCTGAAATTTGAGAAAGCCAGGCTTAGTAAGAGACCTGGTAAGGAGGGAGCATGCCCTAAGCTCTCTACCAGGTATTATGGACCCTTCAAAGTGATCAAAAAGATAAATGATGTGGCTTTTCGGCTTGCTTTACCGGATCATTGGAAGATACACAATGCATTCCGTGTGAGCCTCTTGCGCAAGTATGTGGGACCTTGACCTGTGGAACCAGTCGTAGAGGATCCATCGGAAGTGTATGAGCTCAAAAAGGTTTTGCAACCCGAACAAATTGTCTTTCATAAAGAGCGTAAACTTGCAAGCGGCAAACTACAAAGACGCGCTATCTTGCAGGGTTGCAGGAAACGCCAGCGTCGCAGGCGGAAACGCCGTTTCAGCGTTTCCTGCAGCGGCGAACGTTTCCGATACGCGGAAACGTGCAAGAAACGGGACACGTTAATTCTCTGCCACGTGTCAAATCGCCTCAGCAAATTAAATTTTTTTTAATGCTTTTTCGTTTCGCGTAAGTGACGCGTTAGGTTTTTAACGCGTAGAAATAAAAATTGCGTGTTCTCTGCGCGTTGTGTCGTCTGGCGCCATCGTCGTCTGTCAACAATGCGAAGCAAGACTTGGACCAAGCATTGTCTACATAAATGGGCAGACCACTTCAGCATTTGTACTCTCTTTCTCTCTCTCTCTCTCTCTCTCCATCACCATGTCTGCCTCCAATGTCACTGGAGAAACAGTCTGAGGGTAGAAATCCTAGGAAAGAGTGCTTCTGCTTTGATTGTGCGCCACGTACTGTGATCTTTGAGCATTGCAAGTGTCCACTTATCATTAGAGGCTATCTATCCCTTGACCACGCCATCCGAGAGAGAGCCCGCAAGTGCAAGTGTCCGAGCATCATACTCTTACCAGAGTGGTTGTGTGCTAACAAACAGGACACTGCTTTTCCACCAATCACCCGAAGGAGAGCACCGCTATTTTCTTGATCCTCGCCACAATATGTTTTCCTCACCATCTGCTTCACAAGGTCCTCCACCAATAGGGTTTCGGGTAAAAACACCACATTCCCCGGAGCCTTTATGGAAGTACGTGACAGAGAAAGGTGCATTTGGTAAAGGTGGGACCAAAAAATGGGCTTGCTCATTTTGTAATCGAGAGTTTGGAGGATCCTATCCTCGTGTGCGCGCACATTTGTTGGGGATCACAAAGGAGGGGATCCAACTTTGTTCGAAGGTTTCACCAGAAGACAAGGCACGTATGGCTAGAGAAGAGCATGAAAGTGCTAGCAAAAAGAAGCAGAAGATCACTCATGCTACACATGCGTCCGGGAAGCAATCCTTGTCGCAGCCTTCGGTGGAAAGTATGTTTCAAAATGCGTCTAGAGAAGAAGTGGACGAGGCAGTGGCTCGCTGTTTCTATGCTAATGGTTTGTCCCTTACTCTTGCCCGTTCTCCATACTTTCACTCCATGGTTTCTGCTATTTCTTCTTTTGGGAAGGGTTATAAAGCCCCAAACTATGAGAAATCGCGGACCACACTCTTGGAGAAGGAGCGAGAAAGAGTGGCTACTTCCCTCTGTCCAGTGGAGGCAAGTTGGGCGGAGTATGGCTGCTCCATCATTTCAGATGGGTGGACAGATACAGCGAAGAGGCCTTTGCTTAATTTCATGGTGTCAAACTCTCATGGAGTATTGTTCAAGAAGTCCGTGGACACAAGTGGGAACCAGAAGACAGCAGAATTCATAGCTCAGCTTCTCAAGGAGATTATTATGGAGGTTGGCCCTAAAAACGTGGTTCAAGTGATCACAGACAGTGCAGCAAATTGCAAGTTGGCCGGTCAACTCATCGAAGAGGAATTCCAGCACATCTTCTGGACTCCTTGTGCAACTCATTGCTTGAATCTTTTACTCAAAGACTTATCTATAATTGAGTGGATGAACACAGCTATAAACAACGGTAAGAATGTGCAGCAATTCATAGCCAATCATGATGCTACGAGGGCAATGTTTAGCAAGCATTCCAAGCTTAAGCTCATAAGAGCAGGCGATACCAGGTTTGCCTCAAACTTCCTTATGCTCCATCGACTTGCCAAGGTGAAGGAACCCTTGAAGCATCTTGTCACAAGTCAGGAGTGGGAGAAATGGAAGAGCCAAAGAAATGCTGCTCAGGAGGTAGAGGATCAAATTCTTTCAGCTTCATTTTGGGAGGGGATTGAAAAATATGTAAAGATTTGTTGGCCAATTATGGCCATGCTTCGCATTGTTGACAGAGACGAGCCATGCATGGGCTTTGTGTATGAGGGCATTGACCAGGCACTTGAGAAAATCAAGGAGACGCTCTTGGAGTATACAAGTGGTGAAGCAATGCACGAAGAAATTCGTGCAATTGCAGAATACAGGTGGAATATGCTTCATTCTCCCCTTCATGCCACTGCCTTTCTTCTCAATCCTATGTTGTTCTTAAAGAATGCACATAAGGATAAGGAAATCATGAGAGGATGGAGGTATACCTTGGACAGGATATGTCAGAATGCCAATGAAAGGACTATCTACAAGGCTCAATTGGCAAGGTACATTGGGAAGCAGGATGATTTTGCAGACATTGACGCTCCTGGGGACATGCTAAAGTTATCTCCTGTTGCGTGGTGGCAAATGTATGGTGTAGGTACTCCTCAATTGCAAAGATTAGCTATAACTCTCTTGTCTCAAGTTTCGAGTGCATCCGCTTGTGAGCGGAATTGGTCTACATATGGCTTCATACACTCCATCAAGCGCAATCGCCTTGGCCATAAGATGGCAGAGGATTTGGTATATGTCCATAGTAACCTCAGGTTAACCTCTCGAAAAGATTCATCATATAAGATGGGTCCATGTCATCAATGGGATGTCATAGAAGAAGATCCCATAGATGAATGGTCTGAGCAACAAGTTGATGTAGAAGACTTGACTCCAATGTCTTGATCTATGAAATTTGAGTTTTCTTTATTCTTTTTGCCTATGTCAATTTTCAATATAATGTTCTTTAATGTCATGTTAAAACTCATCCTACCCCCGACGTTTCCTACTACCTATGCTCACCGTTTCCTTTGCCGTTTCGACGTTCGACGTTTCCTTGCCAGAAACGTTTCGTGTGACTTAGCTATCTTGTGAAATTCAAGAATTATTCTCCCATGGATGCAAAGTGGATGGATGAAGCTTACTTTCAGGAGTATCTGCAGCTCCTTCGAGCATACCTGGAAGCATTTTAGTTGTGGTCAACTGTTTAGAAGCAAGGGAGGATGTCACTATTTGGGCATTCTCTGCACTTCAAACTTATGGACAAGTTCCATAAGATGGACTGGCATGGTCGAGGACTTGTTGTCAAAACCAAGAGCCAGTAGGTTGGGGATATTGATATGCACCCATATCCAGAATATGGTACCATGGGTTACTAGCTAAATGAAATGGGAAATTGTTCCATGGTGCATTCTTGCATTACATTTATGCATGTAAGGTTTTGAACCTATTTTCGCATGAACTGTTTTGTTGCATGCGTGAATTGTGCGTGTAGTTCATGAGTTGGGGACGCCCTCTTGTGAACCGTGCAAGTGAAACTGTCTTCTGACCTCACTTGTGGGATGTAGACAGGTGGTAAGTATACTACTTTACTCTATGTTGCTTATTTTATGAGCAAATGGTAAATTTTTCTGTATTGCAGGTCCACACTTTAATAAGTGTGTCCACCTAAGTTACAAGTGAGTTTGGGCGTCCACACTTCATAAAAGTTTGAGCAGACAATTCATAAAGAGGTTGGACCAGTTTCCACTCCCAGTCAACCAGGCACATATTCAGGCGTCCTTTTCTGTATGTTATGAGCTTTGGGCAACCTCCCACATGTCAAGAGGAGGGATGGTTTGGACGGGTGGATAGGCACCCCCCACTCATCCTCTACATGTTGGGAAAGCTTTACTTCCCTCTCTCTCCTCTCTCTAGAAATGGATGCAAACCGTATGGGAAACTACTTTTTTCACTTTTGCACACACACACTTATGGAAAAGCTGATTTCATGATTCCCACGGCCATGAAAGAGTTCCGCCTCACACAGAGATTGATATGAGGATTGTCTCATGGAACATTCAGGGTTTAGGGAGACCTCAGTGTTTTCAGAGACCAGGCGTCCTTAGAGGAGAGCTTCAACGAGCTATGGTGGGAGGACCTATCGACATTCTTTTCCTCCAGGAGCATCACCTTACTGAGGGGTGCATCTCCATGTAGACAGCGAGCGCCCCTTCTGGACCTAAAAAGCACACACCTGAGATATTATTGACTGGGATACTCATCTATGGCCTCTAGCCAAGATGGAGCTTGGTGGATCAGCCCACAAAGACCAAGAAGGGGAGATGGTGAGGTGTTGCTTTTTATGTTATTCTATTGCCCCCAAATTTTTTGTAAACCCTAATTTATAGAAACCCTAATTTTGTCAGAAAACCTAATTTTGGGGCAACCATAGTACATCTACAGCCCTCTGCTTTTGTGTTATTCTATTGCCCCCAAATTTTTTGTAAACCCTAATTTTAGGGCAACCAAAGTACATTTATAGCTCTCTACTTTGGGCATCTTTTGCACCCAAAAGCCCCAGTTTTGGAGTCCAAATACCTGCTGAAAACCATAATTTGCAAAAACCCTAATTTCAGCCAGGAGTGGAAATGGAGCCCTGGAAGCGTGGACATCAACCATACGATGGTTGTACAAAGGCAACAAGCAAAATTGCGGTAAGAGCTAATTTAAGCTCTCTATCACTTACTCAAGATCCGAATACTAGTCATTATGGTCCTATGTCTCAGTCTTCGCACACACAATGTTTGTGTATGGATGCTAATGGGGCATAGTTGCATTTGATTAGCTATGAGGGATTGAGGAGTGAGACTGTGAAATCAAATGGAAGCTATGGAAGCAATCAACCGCATCAACAACCATGTTTGCAATGCTGTTTTCATTTGCATGAATGCCTATGGACAGTTTGGCATGTGAATGTCCATGAAGCTTGTAACAGGAACCTTGATAATACAACCCTTTCTAGCCCTAGTGCACTGTCCAAGTGATTTAAATTTTCAGTTTTGTTAAGCTTCATTTTGTGGTGCCATTTTCAACTTGTTTAATTGTGTTAATTGCTTAACTGTAAGGCAAGATTGTGCTCAACCCAATACCGGGAGGTCTCATTCACCCAATTCCACTTCATTGTTCTCATTTAATGCATTGCGAGTAAAGAACAAGGCATAGAACCTCTCCTTGAACTCTTCCCGTGATCTAACACGATTTGGTGAGAGCTTCTCAATAAGCAACCAATGGACAGCAGTACCTTTCATAAACATGCTTACATGCTAGAATCTAGATCATCGATTTCTTTGCAGGAGCATGTAGTGTAACTTGGTTGAACACAATGCTAATCAATACACTTAAATACACTAAGATTTAAGGACACTTGCTCAAATACAAGAAGTAAATTGCTGAATTGACAAGAGACACACAATGAGCCGGAACGGCCAACCCCTCCCTTGAGTAAATTGTATTACTATTGGAGAAATTCAATACATAGCTTCACGGGCATCCATTGCCAAATCCTCCATGCCAATGCATATGAAATTCAGCATTTAGAAAACAATGGTATGTCAATGTAGATCACCAAGGAGCTGCCTTGATACCCCGCCCGAATTCAGTGCCCATATTCTCTACCATTGGCTCTATGTTCTACCAAGCAAGGTAGCAACATCTTCAAGAGCACATAGGACAAGAGAAATACTACACAGGGCGGCTAAACAAGGAGTCCTGCCCTTCTACTGAATAAGTAATGACAACACATTGTCCAATTAACTTACTAGTCTTCATAGAAGTTGTTGTAAGCGGAAGCCTTCACATTGGAAGCTTTAGAAGTGTTTATATCTTCGATTTGCTGCAATTCTTCGCGACAAAAGTCTTCAAGAGGATGAAGGGAACCTTGGGAAAGCTTCCCCTATGGTTCAATTTGAGAAAGGAAGGCTGAAATTAGGGTTTTCAGCAAAAAGACCAGAAATTACAGCAAAAATGAGAGCTGTTTTGCTGAATTTCAGTCATTGGGAGTGAGTAGGAGAGTGATTAGCACTTGGAAGCTTGGAAAACACCCTAGCAAGTTGGGTATGGCTATGGAGAGCTTGGAAATGGAGAGAAATGGTGGAAAAACAGAGTTTTCAGCCTCCAAAAATCCTCATGAAGAGAAAACACGAATTTTCTCTTAATAAGTAAGTGAATTGGGGTCCAATCAGGTGAGGGGACATGAGGAGATGCCCATTTATAAGTAAAAAGGGAGGATCAGGTCCTGGACATTGAGTCTTGTCCGCCTCGGGACTTCAGTGGAAGCGGTCATAATTTATAAGTGACTTTTGGGCGCCCAAACTTTAATGAAGTGGGAACGCACTCACTTATAAATATTGGCTAAGTCCTAAGGGCTATTTGAGCCGATTGGGTAATACTTACCACCTGTTCACATGCCACACAACCATGTCAGCAGACAGTTTCACACACACGGTTCACGGGCGGGCGTCCCCTACTACACATAGGTCATGCAGGCATGAAAACAGCATGCAATTTCATTTGCAGGCAAGCACATAAAGATGCTATGCAATGCAGCATTGGCATGAGCAATTTCCGTTCATGAAACCATATAAGACCAGGCGTTTCCAGGCAAGTATATGAGATACCAGACCCAATGGAAAGCCAATCCTCCAGGCGTTTCCGGGCATGTACACAAAGGCACAAGTCCCAGCGGAAAGCCAAGTCCTCCAGATATTCCGGGCATGATAACGTCAAGTCCCAGCGGAATATCATTTCCAACTATACAGCATGACACGTGTCACTCACATGCATAGGCACATTCCATAAGCCATGGACACCAATCCAATATGTACATAGTGTGAAAGCAAGAGTGAACCATTCAGGTGGCCAAATGGTGACATCCCCCCCTCCCCCCCCCCCCCCCCCCCCGCGCTTCTAAACAGTTGTCCGCAACTGAAATGCATCCAAATATGTCTGAAGCACATGCGGGCAATCTTTGAAGAACTCTTCATCTACCCATTTAGCATCAATGGAAAGATAGTTCTTAAACTTCACAAGATAACGCCTCACAACTTTGCCTGCAGCAGCAAGCTTGCGTTCCTTGTGATACACAATCTGCTCTAGCTGCAAGATCTCCTCAAGCTCATCCACTTGTGGTGGATCCTCAATGACCATTTCACTGGGCTCCGGCCCTACATACTTGCGAAGGAGACTTACATGAAAAGCATTGTGTATGTGCCAATGACTAGGTAATGCTGATCTTCTCGATCACTCGAAAAGGCCCATAGTACCTAGTTGCAAGCTTAGGATATGCACCCTCTTTGCCAGGCCTCTTTGCAAGTCTTGCTTTCTCAAATTTCAGCAATACCCAATCATTCTCTTTAACATCCAATTGCCTTCTATGCTTGTCGGCAGCCTTTTTATGTTTGTCTTGTGACCTTGCAATGGCTGTCCACACCTGAGCAAAAGCAATATCCAAGTCTCTTACATACTCATCCTTTGTGCGAAGAATGGGTGGCAAAACCACTTTACCATAAACAATCTCAAACGGGGCCTATCTCATCCTTTGTGCGAAGAATGGGTGGCAAAACCACTTTACCATAAACAATCTCAAACGGGGCCTTTCCCGTAGATGCATGCACTGTGTTGTTATATGCAAATTCCACACGCGGTAAGTACTTCTCCCAAGAAGACTTCTGATCCGCCACATAACATTTCAAGAGATCCAACACGGTTGAATTTGCAGCCTCACTTTGCCCATCCGTTTGAGGGTGATAAGCTGATGAGAAGTCCAATTTGGTGCCCATATTATCAAATAAGGCCCGCCAAAAGAGACTTGTAGTCCTTGGATCTCTATCCCCCACAATGGACTTCGGCATTCCATGATGTTTGAACACTTGTGCAAGATATATTTTAACCATATGCTCAGCTTTGATGGTCTTTTTGACCGGCAAGAAATGAGCTTGCTTGCTAAACCTGTCCACAATTGTCCAAATTGCATCATTACCCTGTTGGGTACGTGGCAAGTCCATAATGAAATCCATTGTAATACTTTTCCATGGCTGTGTGGGAATAGATAATGGCTGAAGCAAACCTCGTGCCTTTTGCCTATCAAATTTGACCTTTTGACAGGTGATACATGCACGTACATGTGCCTCTATGTCCTTCCGCATACCTGGCCAAAAGAAATACCGCTCAATCATGTGCGTAGTAGGCATTATGCCTCTATGACCAGCATATGGAGGAGCATGGCACTCATCCAAAACCTTTTGCCTCATGTCCGACACCACACATAGGCAATTATCTTTCATGAGATAACCCTCTTTGATCACATATGAGGCATGTGCATGACCAGCCATC
This sequence comes from Cibotium barometz, assembly GCF_041138505.1. Taxonomy (NCBI): domain Eukaryota; kingdom Viridiplantae; phylum Streptophyta; class Polypodiopsida; order Cyatheales; family Cibotiaceae; genus Cibotium; species Cibotium barometz. The sequence continues at coordinate 4,350,869 of NC_141064.1, read as the reverse complement.
AAATCAGCCCAATTAGTGGCAAAATCAGCATCTGTATGATACAAATCACGCATGGTAGACAAGTCCCCATGAGAGGGAACCGAGATAGCAGCTACATACGGCTTTCGTGACAATGCATCGGCCACTACATTCTTCTTTCCCGGGGTGTGCAAGATCTGAAAATGAAACATAGAGAGGAAATTGGCCATCCTCATATGCTTCTCTGACAACTTAGTTTGAGTAAGAAAATACCTCAAACTCTGGTGATCTGTCTTCACAGTGAAATCAGTCCCAAGAAGGTAATGTTTCCACATAGTAAGTGCATGAATTACAGCCAAGAGCTCTTTCTCATAAATGCCAAGAGATAGCTCTGCATCATACAATCTACGACTCTCATAAGCCACGGCAACCCTCTTGATTAAGGACAACCCCTATGCAATTTCCAGATGCATCACATTCCACATAAAAAGGTTTTTGCAAATCCGGAACGATCAACACTGGACCATGAGTAGTTGCATCTTTCAATTTGAGGAATGCATCTCTCTCTACATTAGTCCATTTGAACACGGTCTTCTTCTTTGTCAAATCATGCAAAGGAGAAGCAATCCATGCAAAGTGCCGAATGAACCTGCGGTCGTAAGAGCATAATCCAAGAAAACTACGGATCTCATGCACCGAACTCAATTCGGGCCAATTCCGAATTGCATCAATCTTTGCAGGATCCATCCGCACTTCATCTTTGGACACAATATGCCCAAGATAATGTATCTCTGACAAGAAGAACTCACTCTTCTTTGCATTTATGAAGAGTTTATGCTTATGGAGCTCTTCAAAAACAATAGCGAAATGAGCTTTATGCTCTTCTTCGGTCTTCGAGAAGACTAGGATGTCATCAAAGAAGACACCTGTAAATTTCCTGTACCCACGGAATATGCGATCCATCATTCTATTGAATGTAGCCGGGGCATTTGTAAGACCAAAAGACATAACAAGATACTCATAAAGCCCAAATGCTGTCCTGAAAGCAGTTTTGTGTACATCCTGAGGCACTACACGCACTTGACGATATCCACTCTTGAGATCAATTCGGCTAAAGCATGCCGATCCATCCAACTTGTCAAGGATGTCGTCTATGCGTGGAATTGAAAACCGATTCTTGATGGTAAGCTTATTCAAAGCTCTATAATCCACACACATACGAAAGGATCCATCCTTCTTTTGAACCAAGAGGACGGGTGAACAATATGGGGAAGAGCTTGGCTGAACCAAACCCTTCTCAAGAAGCTCCTTTACTTGCTTCATGATCTCCTCTTTTTGGGATACACTTACACGATAGGCTGGCCTATTAGGTGGTGAGCTACCCGGCACAAGATCAATGCGATGATCTTCCGGTAGTACAGGTGGTAACTCATTTGATAACTCATCAGCAAAACAATCATTGTGCTCTTACAAAAATTTCAGCCTATCATTACAAAGAGTGTTTACATGTACATTATTTTCCTCAACAGGATCTCGTACAAAAATCAAGTACGCAAAAATATTCTTTTTCATTACTTTCTTAATTTGTACATGAGATACAAGATCTATATATACATATATACAGATATATGTATATATGTATATATGTGTATATATATATATATATATATACATGATCTATATATACATATATACAGATATATGTATATATATATATATATATATATATATATATATATATATATATATGTATATATATATATGTATATATATATATATGTATATATATACATATATACATATATATATATATATGTATATATATATATACATGATCTATATATACATATATACAGATATATGTATATATGTATATATATACATATATATATATATACATATATATATATACATATATATATATATATACATATATATATATATACATATATATATATATATATATAGAGAGAGAGAGAGAGAGAGAGTGCCTGCCAAGGAAAATGGGCAAAAACATTCCTATCAGCGACAGGGCATACAGAGCATCTCTGTGGTACAAGCTGGCAATGTGTGGACTGAGAACGGACGTCTTCATTCTCAGTGATCTTTTATATTTAGTTGTATTACATTAATTCGTTTACGTGATACATATCAATAGTTTAGGTCTCTTCGCATGTTGTACGTGTGATTCTGCTGCACTCTGTCTACCTCTGAAAAACCTATCACAGAGGCACGAGTGTTCTACACTTCTCCCAGTCTACTGAATTGGAACCCTTGGAGTGATTTGCATTGATTGTGGTTGTTCAAGCTGAATGTACTACTCTTCACAACAGCTGCTACCAAAAGGCTTGTAGAATATGTGTTGAATGGAGAGAGGGATTCGAGAAAAAGTAGGCCAACGAAGTCTGCCCATTAATGGGCTAACTTAGTCACATTAGCATTTTGAGCTAATTGTATTCACACATAGCTTCTTTTATCCCTTTATGGATTAGAGCACACAACATGGGCTGCTTCTCTACAGAACCATAAAGCTACCCCTAAGCCTATGTATACAATGTACATGTCCTCATGAAGCCATGGCGCTTTGAGGATTCATGCATCTGATTAGCACTTTTTGGCTGATTATATAGTGTATGAAAGGGAGCTTCTCCTCCAAATAACACACACCCCTACCACGAAAGGAAAAGCATGGTTGCTGCCTTGCACTTCCCAGTAAGCTACATAACATTTTGCTTCACCTCAACAACCCCGCACACCTATATGACCAAGAGCGGTGTTATTGATAGAGCGTTCCCATTGTACAGAAATTAGGTAGCACTAATGTGCACCCCCTTAGTGTTGCCACAGAGTTCCCACAAAACGGCTTTCGTGCCCTGGGAAAAGTATGAAACGTTTTGGACGTTTTATACCTCTTTTTTCAGCTCCATTTTTTTCTTTTATTAAAAATGCGATTGCTATCAAATAGCAACATGCCTCATACAAGAAAACAAAGAAAACCCACCTGGAAACTGTATAACGGAATAGATGGTAAGTATTACTCCAAGCAACTCTAAATGATACCATCTCATCCACTACGTGCTGCACACTGTGTAAAGTAGCATTTCGTAGGTGATTTTCATGCTGCACACTGTATAAAGTAGCATTTCGTAGGTGATTCTTAGCTCATGTGTCTAATAGAGTAAGTGGTCACCGAAAACTATGAAGAGGTATTAGTCCGTAAAGCAATGTATTATTGACTACCACACTAGTTACACGTACAAGGGAAACAAACATAGAAAAGATGTTAAGTTGAAGATAGGTGACTGGGACATCCTGATAGAAGTTGAAGCACGTGGAGAAAAAATGTCTATCACCTCCAACCCCATATTGCTGCGGCAGTGAGGAGAATCAACCGGATCTAGTAATTCTTTATCTCAAAGCCAATAGTTTAAGCAAGGGACAAGACAGCCGGGCAGTATCTCAACGGCCGTTGAGCTGACTGTGAGGTTAAGTTCGGTTTGCATAGGGCAGAATTAGGTGCAAGAGTGGTAAGTACTAAGCCCAACACCAATTCCCTAATTTTGATTGACAAAAGCCATGCAACTCTTTGATGGGGGATGAAAAGCAATCTCAGATTTCATTTCCTAGCATGTAAATTGCATGCCATAGCCAAGGTCTCTTAACAAAGACTTCCTTGTATAAAAACAAAAGAGATTTTAAGAGAGATCAACAACCTGCACAGAGGGTGCGAGTGGTGATTCGAGCTGCCCAACCTCGGCTCCCCTGATAATCTAGTGGCCTACCCCCGGGACTAAATCCTTCTCTCTGTTGTGGAAACCTTCTCCTGCGCAGCCCGCGATCGCCCTGATCATCTGCTGCCATTACCTACAACGGCCTGCATCACTTGCGAGGAATCACAAGCATGACATCTGTGTATATGTATGTGTGTAAAACCCTTAGAATTTTAATGGAAGCCAATTCCGGAAATCCCAAAACATCGCAGAATGGAAACAACAGAGTTTCTTAAAATAATGTAGCAGTGTAAATAGGTAAGGGTTTATATATTCACCTTTGTAAAGGATTAATTAATAGCAAACCAGCATTTTGGTGCCTTTAGTAAGGGTGAATAAATAAGCCCCCACAACGTTTTTTGGGTTGTTATTAATTTATTATTCACTGATAGTATCTAAGGTAATATTTGACACGTGGAGCCCACAATGTTTTTTGGGTTATCAATTATTCAGTGATAAGCGTCTAAGGTAATATTTGGCACGTGTCTCTGTATGCTGCCCCTTTTTTCTTCCGTATTTTCTGTCGATGGTTTTTCTTTTTGTTCGTCTTTCGTGCGAATGTCGTGTTCTTCCCATGATGTGGTGCCCAGGCCCTAATTCTTTGCATCTTCTTCCCATGCCGTGTGATGCTTCTTTGTTTCGTGGCCATGGTCCTTCTAAGGCTACCCTCGTGCTTATGCTATGGTTATTGGCACAACACTTCGAACGCCTTATATTCGTCTTGTTTTCGTGGCCATGGTCCTTCTAAGGCATTTTTTATGGTTGGCGGGTTTATTCTCGAAGTGCATGCGACTTCTTTCTGGTTAGTTCCCGTTTTGGTGGGCACATTGCTTCAAACACCTTCTAGTCGTGATGGTTTGTGGCTTCGTTCTAGAAGTGCATGTGTATATCGGATGCAATTTCGGCTTCTAGAGCTCTATCATCAACAGTCGTGCCTTCTCGATGCTTTCTATTGTATGGCAAGTTATGGTCTGCTCACCTATTTAATGATAGTGCGGGTTGTCTTGTTCGTGTGCTTTTCTATCTACTTTGTGTTTTTTTGTTGTCTTGCTCGTGAGTCTTATGGCTCCTAAAAGAAAAGCCATGCATATTAACATCATGAATATCATGCAAGTCGATCGCCGTCCTTCATCTTTCCCCTGTGATAAAGCTGGTCCATCGACCTCCAATCCATACGACCTACAACAGTTTTGCAGTGCCCATCGACATCCATTGTGCCCAAACAACAAGGTGGTTGTGTGCCGAGTCACGTTCTGTCTCCTCCTGAAGGGCCTTCCACAATTCATAATTTGCATGCGATCAAGGAGAGAGCTCGATCTTCTGGTCTATTGTCGTTAAAAAACAATAGTCCTTCTCTTTACGCACATTGGATAAATTAAATGTTAGCATGTTCGTTGATTAAACAATGTGGACGCATTTGCTTGTGGGTGCTTATTGATAGATTATTTGCACTGTTAATAACGTTTTTTAATTAATATTGATTATTGGGCGTTGCTAAGATTCATTAAATACAACAGTAAATAATAATAATAAGCATGCACAAGCAAACACAACGTTTTTTCTTATTAAAAAGCATAAGAATAACATGCAACATAAGCATGCGCTTACTATAGTATTGGGCACTTACTGTAGTACTCGGTGTAGATAACTCATAAACAGTGAATAATGTGATTAATTAATAAGCATAAAAACCACATGCAACATAAGCATTTGCTTACTGTAGTACTCATCGTTGCATTCTGTATAGTCGTCGATATAAATAATTGACGAATGATACTTTATTTCATTGCTTGTTAGTCATATATTAGTCTACAACCTAAAAAAACGTTGTGGGTGCTTATTAGTTGTACATTACATTGCTTATTCCCTCTTTTGTGTAAGATCCAGATAGCGTGACAGCAAAGGCAAACAACCCATTGACAAGTGAGAGAAATGCAAAGTCGGAGTCTTCTGTCCACAAGATGCCTGGATTCCCCCCCCAGAGAAGAAAAAAAATCTCTTCAAAGTATTAATGACCGTGGCTATCGATAATGGAGACATAAAAATGTCATGTTATGGGAGCCACCAGAAGAGTTTATAAGAATGGATTGTTTAAAAGGGCTCTTTGCACTAGAGAAAGGTGGTACTTTGAACCACTTGCATTTTCCAATGGTCATGAGTTTAATGGCTCCATACCTCATAGGTATAGGCAAAACCATAAAACGATATTTAGGGTAGGACTTTTTCAAACCAGAGGGTTCCTTTAGTGATGTGTAGAGGTCTTAGACAAATCAAAATGCATACATTCTAAGGCATGACAGGGTATTGCATCATGAAAGACTTACACAAGCTGCATTTCAAGTTCTTCTCGCACAATATCTCTAGTGAGGAGATAATAAGAGGGCATTAGCTGTACGCTCTATATGGCCAGGCTAACTGAAAGAATAACGTGTGCTTGTCGTCTATCAATCTTTTTAAGCGAGCTTATATATACATGGACAATTATATAGCCAACAAACTTGGTGCTTCACTCCAGAGCACTCTCCTGAAAATGGTCCACACTGGAAAATACTACCTAGCAGCATCATGGATAATTCCAAAGATTGGCTCAAGTATGAGCAGGAAAAGATTTGCTACTGGAATATGGAAAGTTATGAAGCTTCCTCACCTCACCCAGTGCATAGACATAGAAGACATTTTCTTTGCAGATACTCCTTGTGTGAGATATTTCAATCCAGTCCCAAGACAGAGAAGATGATGATGATGAAAGTGAAGATCGTGATGGCGTACAAAACGTGCATGGCAACCACACTACAGAGCTAGGGAGTCATGGGAATCCCATCGTCATTGATGATGATCAAGAGGCCCAATCACCACACGACTACAACACATTTTATCTTTCTATATGGGAGAGAACACAGAAATTCAAAAAAGCCATTGTCGATGGAGATGAATTTGTGCCACTCTTGCCAAAAGTTTGTAAATTTGTTGGTCTTAGTGAGGAAGAAGCTTGTTTCCTCCAGGTTTCATTTGTACACTTGGCTTTCCTTGTCTGTATGCCCTCTTATCTTGGTTCAAACCTTTATAAATAACATGTGTAATTTTTTTCACCATTGACATGTAGACCCACTCTTATTTTATACCATTGTTGAAAAATGAGTTTTAAGTTTGCAAATAACCTTGATATTTATTTTTGGAATTTTCTAAGGTTCAAAACTAATGTTTATGACCTTAGGAAGTCTACACCTTTTTTTTTTGAAATCGAATAAGCACCATCGAAAAATATTAATGAATGTGTTAGAGTGAATAAGCACCATCGAAAAAAAATCACATTTCGTAAGGGGTGAATTATATGTGTGTGTGTGTGTGTGTACACGTTACACAAATGTGGCATTGATTAATACATACTTAAATTACACCCCCCTCCTTTGCATCTCTCCTCCCTCCCTTCCTGCACCCGCAAGGAAGACTCAGGCTCTGAGCCTTTTTATAACAGATCAACCTCCCAAAAATAGAAGTACCTTCTCTCCTGTGTATCCATGTAGAAGATAGTGTGATCAAATGTGGAATCTTCATAACCCTCCAAATTGCAGAAGCTCTTTTCCTATCCATACTATTTCTAGTTTTGGGTATTATCCAAGATCATCAAGATAGTATTTCCCTGTTTGGATCATTCGAGGAAGGGTGCTCTCCAATGTTGCTCCAAATTTATTTAGAATATAATTTTCCATGAACACATAGGTGCGCTCAATAAGATTGACCCAAACAAACCTTATTCTTTAGATCACACTAACCATAGAGAGGATATAACTCCAACACACGAGTTATTTCTTGTGATGATACATTGTGGCAGAAAAACTTAAAGTGATTTTTATGTAAGTCTTTCTTACAGTACCCGAGCATGCCTTCAAAAAGTGTGCATGCGCACTTGACGTAATCCTCTACACCATAACTAAACCTCATAAACAAATCCCAATGCATATATCTCTTAATAAGTTTTCCAATACTTATATGATAGATAGAAACGACCATTTAAAAGTGAAGATGAGCGAGGATCCCGCTTGTCTCTAGTGCAAACATTCCCTTCACGCACTCCATCGAGAGGCTCCGAGTTCGACCATGATAATTGGCTAATTGTTGGAAGGGGAAATCGGCTCCACCCACTTGAGTGGGCCCGGGTGTGTACGACAAAAAAAAAAAGAACAAGCACCTTGCGATTACAAACGCATACACGACCCTCAGGAGGGGTCAATATCCGTCCAGCTGCAGGGGAATAGGAGTGGCAGTGGGTTCCGTTATAAGAGAAGTGGAAACACGACGTGGTGCAGTACTGGTAATGTCGTGTAGAACAAACCGCGCACATGAGGGTATATGTATAAAGAACCACCACTCTGAAAGGACGGATAGACACACCACGTAACGTTGTAATATACATGTGAACTCCATACAATCAAATGAAGGATTGTCATGCAGCGCAATAGGGCGACACTTCCAGAAGCTTCAGGCCTACGACAAGCTCGCAAGAACACGTAACAGGCGAAGCATACACTAGAACGATACTGTATGGACGACAATGCATGCATGCACTGTCAATCGGCTATAAACTCCCAAGTCATAAGTGTAAGGGATGGCGACACAAAGCGACCAATAATTCGGTAGAAGCTGGAGCACACAGATTAAGGAGGAAGTAACAATATACCCCAAAAAAATGACCACGCCTCCTGCATGCCTACAAATCTCAAGGGAGAAGAAATCGGCCATGTCAACCACAAGGAGAAATGATGAACATCATGAGGAACATAGAGAACAAACCAGCAACAACTGAGGTGGGCAAGATCGCACAGGATGCCCCACGAGACGACGGAACAAAATCCGCGACCACAAACACAAAATGGCAGCCTCGATCCCAGAAAATCAGAGACATAACGTTGCCACATGACTAAAAGTTAAGGGGAAGGCCACCTCCAAGCGAACCATGCAAATAGGAGGGAAAGCCATGAACTAGAGTTTGAGAAGTAGAAAGAAATCACCAAAAAAAAACAAAGCGAGCGAACTATAGTTCATCAACCATAGTTCACTTTCCGACTTTAGCTTGCCCCAAGAAAATAAAATATTGCAAAAAGGATAAAGGATTTGGGTGCCTTATTAGTGTAAATATGTAAATAGATAAACGTTTTAAGGCTGCCAAAATGATCCATACCCTAAGCCTTGTAACTAGCAAGTTTGGATCCTAGTCATTATGTTCCCTACAATCATTTTAATCATATGTTCAATTAAATAATGTCAAAGATTCTTATATATATATATATATATATATATATATATATATATAAAACCAATAGTATATACATACTCTTCTTATGCACAACTATCAGTGCAATATCTTAAGTTTAACAAAACTACCAATAGGAGAACAGGGTTACCCCCTTTGTATGTGCCAAAGTTCCCCCATACCTCATATTATTCTATCTACCCTTTATTACAACCTCTGAACAATTCAGCCTTAGCATTCAATACTCAATACATCAACACAATTAGCCTTGCTTACTTTGGCACATGCTCAAAATCCACCCATTGGTCAACGCATATTGAAAAACCCTGGCCTTTCTTAAGGTCCAAATTTCCCATAGCCTTGAATATCGTAATCATGGTAATCATAAGTGTCAACTCAACCCCTATCTCTATTTAGCCAGTTGCACCAAGTGAGATGTATCACATGGTTCTGATCCATCCAGTCATTAATGACCAGAACCCCCTTATTTCAGGGCAACTCCAAAAGGCAGACCACCCATCTTCCACTGAAACACTACATATAGGACATGCCCCAAAGGTAAAATTCCTCTCTTCTCAAGTTTCCACCCCAAAGTAAGGGCCCAAATTATTATCTTCCCAAAGAAATATTATGCATCTTTTGGGGATTCACAGTTTTCCCAATAGTTGCCACCTTTTCCTCCAAGTATACAACCCCCACTTTACCTGCTAAATTTGATTACAATAAGAAACATTCTTGCCAGAGGCACTACACTCCCTATATATAAATTTGGTTGTTGGATGATCCAAAGGGGCACCATTCTTCTAGCACCAATCCTTTAACCAATCATTCTTATTGATGGCAATGGAGACTTCAAGTCTCCTTACAAGGTCTAGCACATGTTTGACTAACAGCAGGTAGATTGAATTAATGTTGTACATGTACCCTAGCTATTTTTCATCCCGCCATCCTAGCAAGGGTCCATCACACAAATCTCCAATGTATTTGATTCCCTTGTTATTCAGCCTTTTGGCAATTGCAACATCCAATTTAGCCTAGGGAGGAGTAAACATGTGAGACCACCATAGGTGTAAATGAAAAATGGAATTTCCACTCACTCTGGTAGATCCATTCCAAGAGAGAAGCCCCAATGCCTCTTTTAGGCCTTCCGTAAGAAATTACAAAAGGGGAAACCACCCACTTGAGAGGAGCATGAGAAAATAACTTATCGATCCATGAAAGGCTCTTCCAAGCCCCTTCGCATTTTACACTGATCCCTTCCACTATCTGCTTCAACATCCTGAACTAGCTTTCACTTTGGTTCAAAAACTTAGGCAAGAGAGTAGCAAACATAGCATAGCCTTAGCATGAGTGGATAAGAATAAAATCCCTAATCCCCCCAATTCCTTAGGCATGCACAACCTTTTTCATGCCACCCAGAAGTATACTTCTTTTGACTTTTTTGATTTTTTCCATGAAAACCTCATAATGTGAGGCATAAAACAATTCTAATATACACTCCTCCTAAACTCAATTACTAGACATAAAAACAAAATATAGGCTTTAAGAAAGGATTTAATTCAGTCCACTCTAGAATGAAATGATAAAACAACCCCTCCCACTTCCTTATTTTAAGAATAGCCTTGTCAAGCACACCCATTTGACCAAGTCCTTGGCATAAACCCTAACTCCGAGAGGAGCCCCCAAATGTCTAAATATTTTCCCGTTGTTGATCACTTGGCAACCCCATCTAGTTATGTTAAAAGAATCATCTTTAATCAGATTAATTATTTTGAATTTGAATATATTACATTCAAACCCTGAAGCATCTGTAAACATTTGAACAATAGCCAAAACAATCTTGACATTATCATTATCAGCTTGCAAGAAAAGAAGAGAATCATCAACAAAATATTGGATGAGAATTTGTTCCCCTACCTAAAGTTATAGACCCACAATTTTCCTTTCCTTAGCAGCCACTTCAAGGGCCAAGGTTAGAGGATGATTAGCCACAGCAAACAATAAGGAGGCTAGGGGGGCACCCTTGTCTAGCAGATCTCCTAACCTCAAAGCAAGTGAGAAAAGGTACTAAATGTGAGAGTGTATAGACAAATGGCCATCTTGAAACTAAACCCCATCTTCTCCATTACCCTAGAGATAAATGACCAATGCACTCTATCATAAGCCTTCTCAAGGCCCAATTGAAGCATAATACACTTTTGCTTAGAAGTGATAGCTAACTCCTTTCCAACCAAGGCAGCTAGGATATTGTCATAATTGGATCGCCCTTTGATAAATCCATGTTGCCTTTTACATACCACTTCTTGTAGAGTGGGGGCTAATCTGAGTGTAATGGTCTTGGCCAAAATTTTATACTCGACAGGTAATAGAGTTATAGCTCTAATGAGAAAAAGTGTCACACGCAATCTACGTAGGGATAAGTTTAATCGCCCCTTGCTTTAAATCCCTAAGCCCTGAAAGAAACCCTATTAAAGTTATACATTAGAATATCCTTGAAGGCTAGAAAAAACTCCACATATAACCCATCCAACCTGGAGTTTTTTCTTTACCTAACAAGTTTAAGGCTTGCTAAACCCAAAGGTCTCTCCGACCAGGTTGCTTATGTGAAAGTTTTATATAATGATGATGTTATGTTTTTATGCTACAAAGAAATGTTTTTAGAGGAGTGTGTGTGAGTTTTGTATGATGATGATGTTATGTTTTTATGTAAAGAAATGTTTTTAGAGGACTGTGTGTGTGTGTGTGTAAACTTTGTGAAGTAGTGTGTGTGAGTTAAAAAGATAATTTCAACTATGGGTGTGTGAGTTCACACCATAGGCTTAATGGTCAGGCAGCATAGGAGGCTAGACCCATGGTATTGGTGGGGCTAGGCTAAGCTGAGTCTATGGATTTGGTCTAAGTAGTAAAAGTATCAAACATTGGTAAGTAGGTGGTAGGGTGGACCAAGCTTCCAAAACGAAACCAAATTTTATTTTATAGTGCAAAACTTGGGAAGAGTAGTCTAGACTAGAAGTCATGAAAAAACATAGAGGAATTGCCTTCATAATCGAGGAGTCAAGACATCTTGTTGAGCCTTGAGGAGGGGAGTTGCTCGATGAAACTTGCTTGTGAGAATTATGAAGGGAAAACACCCAGTGGAATTATTCATCTTTCCTTATGTAACGATTATTCTAGTCAAACTAAGGAGAGTTGATGAGATTGCCAAGAGTCAAGATATTGTGATATGAGACCCCGAGTGAGTCACTCTATCCTTAGTATAATTCTTGATGCCAAATTATTGTATAGTTAGAGGGTAGAGGTCTCACAGCAGCAACTAGTGTCAAAGCTGAGCCAAGTTTGCAATTTAGCATACGATATTTGGATATAACTTTGTCTCATGGTTTGTGACCTAAAACTTATAGTATTTTACGGAATTTCTCTTTCAAATGGACCAGTACCTATCTAGATTCCTTGGACTTTTGATAGAGGAAGACATGATAGCATTCACCTTGAGCATCTTCATCAGCTTGTTGCTTAGAAAATGTTACCTTGGTGAGACACTTCAAACACATCTATTTTTTGACTATGGCAAACTAGAGACATAGATGATTCTTGGGATAATGATCATGGAACTTTGTAGCAAAAATTTTGTCAGGGTTTTCACTTCAATCTGCAATCCATGTTTGTCATAGCTGAGTGCTGATGAATAACTAGTTGCATAGTGATTATTCGTAGTTGCTATTATTTTCATATACGATTATTGATCTTGCATGTTTTGGCACTACTGATTAGGGAACCTTGGTTTTACAATCTAGTCCTGAGGTCTTATTTATTGTACAGAGGGGTCATGGAGGAGATTGGGCACATTTCTATTGTACGATACCTTTGGAGGTACTTTTTGACCATCCTTTAATAAAGAGGGATCATGGAGGAGATTGGGCACGTTTCTATTGTATGATACCCTTGGAGGTACTTTTTGAGCATCCTTTGGTAGAGGTTACACATTTACATTGCTAGGGTTTTAGTGGGGCTCCAAGTATAGTGGTAATTTTGTGGCTCACATAAGTCAAAGCCATGGGGATCCCACATAAGTCTTGACTACAACCAAGACTGATTCATGTATGTGATTTGATACATTGATGTGATTTCTTTATAGTCATATGCGATAGCTTTATAGTTATCTGAATGTAGAGGATGGATCTTTGTCCAATTGATTTTCCTTGAGGTATACTAGTTTTTCTAGTATTTGTGTGGTTATTTTGAAATGTGCAAGTTCAAGTTTAATAGAATAGATATCCCTCTCCATGATCGCATGACCATGAATGAACCTTATGATGTGGTTGGTTTAATGAGTATACCAAGCTTTTTTACGGTGATGAGGATGGTCTTTATGACATGGTGACCCTTATCTTATTTCAAGGATACCTTTGGCTCACATGTATGTTCAACCTAGGTTTACAATAGATAACAAATGGTCTTTCACTTCACGGATTAGTACATTTATTGTATGGCTTCTCATGGGACATTCTTTACTTGGCCTCATCTCAATGTTTTTGGATGAGAGATGCTATAGCTTTGGTATGTGAGAAGACGTTCTTTGATAAAACCTAGTTATCTAGGCATTTTGGATCTACTAGATGGGGCATGAACATTGGGGTGGGGTGTATTTTTTTGGTAGCATTTTTTAGTGAGCGCTTTTTGGTGTTAAGTCAAGCGGTTTTTCTCTAGATCCTTCTTGTGTCCATCTACTCCTCTCCCTCTATGAGATATTAAGCACTAGACACCATGTGCCACTATCATTGCAACTCATTTACAAAGACACCATATTATGATCTAAAACTTTCATTATATTCCAAAGCAAATTTACAAGACCACAACATTACATGAGACACCTACGAGATGTTGAATGCACACAACAATACATGAAAGCATGTGTGTACACAATGTTCTTTACTTCCATGGATCACTATCATTGCAACTCATTTACAAAGACACCATATTATGATCTAAAACTTCCATTGTATTCCAAAGAAAATTTACAAGACCACATCATTACATGACAAACTCTGGCCGAGATGTTGAACACACGCAACAATGCATGAAAGCATGTGTGTGCACAATGTTCTTTACTTCCATGGGCCACTATCATTGCTACTTCTTCACAAATACACCATAGAGAGATGAAACTTCTGTTATATTTCAAAAAAAATTGCAATAATATAACATATTTCAACAAACACCTACAAGATGTTGAACACATGCAGCAATATATGAAAGCATTTTGGGCCTCAACTATCATCTTGGCCTTCTTTGTCTACCCTAAATTTGCAATGAAGATGGCAACTTCTCCATGAAGAGGAGCCTCTTTTGCCTCTTCAATGAGGACAAAATCTCTCCATATCCCAATGGTTGTTGCTGCTTTCACCCCTAGCATGTTCTTGTCTACAAGGTCTACTGCTCTCTTTGTTGTGAGCTTCTTGTACAGCTCCTGCACTTCAGACATTGTTGTTGATGCTTCCATAAGGGCATCCGATCTACGTTCCTTTTCTTTGAGGTGCATGAAAGATTAAAGAGCTTTACTTAAGATGCTTGCAAACGTAGTAGTATTAGAGGGATTGCTAGATGAACCCATGATAATTGAGTTTATGCCCAACCTATTGCAATATCAAGATATAAGGGGGAGGGTGGGCTGGGATGTGTGCCTAAAGAGGAGTATTGAAACATGGTAATCTTTACTGTATTTATAAGTTTGTAGAAATAGAAATAACTATTTTAAGCACAAAAATAATTATTTCAAGGTCTCACTAAAACTTTCTCTCTTTCACTCACACTCTCTCACACTCTCTCTCATGGCCTTGAGATCTCTATCTATCTTGCTCCATCTCTCTCGATTGTCAATTTAATTACCTAAACAGTCACAGTAGAAGCTAAAAACAATACCATTGACATAATACGAGTGTACAAGAGTGCATCACAATAATGTCTAAAATAATATATTTCTTTCATTACAAGCGAGTGGAATACATCAGTAAGGATGTCGTGGGTGCTAGTGGAAGAAGAAAGGTGAATGCATGTAGGGAGCTCTACCAAATGGTGCGGGTGAAAATAGCGACCTCACAAGTTTGGGACATGGTGCCCATGATGAGGGCATTGTAAAAGAACCCACAGGGAGATATCTATGGCATGACATGTTGATATTGAGGCTCCCTTGGAACACCATGTGGACATGATGAGGCACTAGACTATGCTAGGCTTATGGGTACTAGGGCGGGTGGAGGATATGGGTGAGGAACGTGTGGAGACAATGACCCCACATCCCTTTGCTGCTCCTATCGAGCATACTCACTAACCTCACCCCTGAAAAATTGTTGACCCAAATCATCCAGAATGTACATAAGTGGTTGTAGACACGAACTAAGGCACACCTTGTTGTTCTCCATGCCGATGCAATGTCGATGCAGTATCCTACATGCTCTAGAAAGGATCCTAGTACCCAGCAAAGCAATGTAGGACTGCATCACCTCGATCGGTCCCGAGTAACCACTTGCCATAGCAAAAGCTCATGATTGGCATATATAAATGGATGACAATATAAAAGACAATGACTATATAATGATTACACTACTCGAATTAAATTGTAATGAAGTGAGTGTTGTAATTACCTTGCGAAAGGCTTGTTAACACTCAACAACATCTCAAATGGGATTCCCATCCGCATCCAACTGGTATGGCGAGGTGGAATTCTTACAGTTTTGGCTCTAGGAAGATATCGTCATCCACCTCGAAACCTGACCAATCGGTAGCTACCTCACCTCCCTGCCTATCATGCTTTGGATGACTAGACGTACTCTCAATGGGTTGTGTAAATATGGCGATGACCAAAACAATGACCTACGTGCACACACTAGTAAGTATGCTAGGGAAATCATTGAGGTTCACTTTAATAAAAAACACTCCTTCACTCACCTCTTCTTGGCCATCTTTTGACATGACATACAAGTATCACAAGAAGCACAAAAACAAAGTCCTTCGCAATGTAAAGTTCTAAGTCTTGCACATCAATCCCCAAGTGCTCCGCATGTAGAGTACACACCATAGTGTCATCGGCTTGTATGAACTTTGCAAGCAAGTACAAAAGCGGGCTCCACAAGTACCTCCCTAAAAACATTCCATCTAACCACAACCTCGCCCTTGTAGATAGAGAGATTTGTTGGAAAATCGGCCCACACCAAGTGCAAGCCTCCAAGGCTATTGAAGGCATCCATTCTTCCCCACCTCATTAGAGATCCTATGAATTGTTACAATACTATAAGTTTTCGGGAGGAATAAAGTATATAAGTAGACTACAAGTTATATAATGACAATGAATGGAGAGAGTCACTAGTACGGGTTAGACATCATACCTATGCTTTTGCTTTCCTAAAAGTGCGAGACGGAGGTGATCAATGTTCAAGCTCAAAACTAAGTGCAGAGGGTCCACCACATGTGGACGATAGTCTTCATTTAGACAAGACCAAATATATGTTATTACTATTGTTCAATACATGAACTAATGAATGTTCAAACATGTTAAGTTCACTTACTGGATCCCAAGAGGGCTGTGTTATCTTCTTTTGAACTCTCTGACCCCTACTCTTTGCTCTCACCATGTGGGCTCACCACCTACTGATCGCCTTGTGTGTGGTGGACTCATGCTCATCATCCTTAGAGTGGCTATCTCGTCAACATGCTCATCAATGTCATCCCCTTTCCACTCTGGTCGTCGTGACCTCTTTTTGGGCATTGTTGTCACAGTTGTGGATGATGGAGGCTCCTCGTTTACTAACTTCTTGCCCTTCTTCTTCTCAGGGGCCGATTGTTGCTCGTCGCTGCCATGCTTCTTGCCCTTTTACGCTCATGTACTCAACCAACATAGGAACCTTTTAAACTCCCAAAAAAACAAGCTTCATAGTTCATACAAAGGTGCTACCCTACACAATGAAACACACTCTAAAACTACTCAGCCTCCTCTCTGGAGTAAACTCCCCCTCTCGGTAGTCTATCCACCATGAGCACAGTATCCAAGTGTCCTTGCTCTATAATTCGTCAATCCACTTGTCAGGGTAGAATCCCGTCTCCTCTGTCTCACACTGCACCGGCAGCCGTCGTGGATAACACTGTCCACCACGACATGTAATGCTCGTGGTTGGGCATTACATATGGCAACAGAGCTACCACGTGGATTGGACTATCCATGTAGACAGTGGAGGGAGAGAGAGAGAGAGAGAGAGAGAGAGAGAGAGAGAGAGAGAGAGAGAGAGAGAGAGAGAGAAGAGGGAGAGAGAAGGGAGGGAGCGAGAGAGAAGAGGGAGTAGAGGGAGAGACAAGAGGGAGGAGAGGGAGAGAGAGAGAGAGAGAGAGAGAGAGAGGGAGAAGAGGGAGAAAGAGGGAGAGAGAGAAAGAGAGAAAATGAATAGAGAGAGAGAGAGAGAGAGAGAGAGAGAGAGAGAGAGGAGAAGAAGGGAGAGAGGGGGAGAGAAGAGGGAGGAGAGGGAGAGAGAGAAAGAGAGAAAATGAATAAGGAGAGAGAGAGAGAGAGAGGAGGAGGAGGGAGGGAGAGGGAGAGAGAGAGAAGAGGGAGGAGAGGGAGAGGGAGAGGGAGAGGGAACCGCATGTGAAAAACCACATCACCAAGGGAGCCTTCAAAGGGAGGGAGCCCATACACGAAGATGAAATATCTTTAGTATCTTCTTTCCTTCTATTATTTTTATGATGTGGATGCCATCATTTGTGGAGATGTTATTGATATGGAAAAGATTTCAAAGCTAGCATGGTTTGACTTCGATTTGACTCACCATATTTAGTAAGAACACTAGGAGCATCAAATGTAGGGATGCTAATTTATATATATATATATATATATATATATATATATATATATATATCGTAGAATTTATTTTTTTGGAATTAATATTTTTTTAAAAAAAATAATTGCTTTAAAACTGTTAAATAAAAAAACAGCTAACTTATTTAAGGGTCTTAATCACCATCCATTTCGTGTGTACTTAGTACCTGTTACGTCATTCTTTCTTGTTCTTGTGTACTTCTTTTTTGTTCCTCTTTATAATTAGCTATACAATCACCTTCTTAGAAGAAGAATCTATGTTTCAACAATGGTCAAGTTCTCTTTGAGTGAAAAGTTCTTACAAGAACAAGTAGCTCCCCACTCAGTCTATCAATGCAAGAAATAGTAAATATTAGGTCCTGAGAGTTGCATGTACCTCTAGAGGCAACCTCTAGGAGAGCACAAAGCAATGTGCGAGAAGTGGCGCATGGCTCCTACCGTAGTGAAGTTGCATCAGTGGAGGCTCGATTGATACGTTAATGGTGGCGCAATGGTCATGTGATGGATAGGAATATGTCAGCATGGACTCTTGGTTGAGCTGGCGGGAGGTGCGCATAGCATATTGGGGTTCAATTCAATGACAATAGTAGAGAGAAGTAATGATGGTCCAAATACCCTAAGAACAAACCTAGCATGCAAAAAGCAAGCATGGAAGTTGGTTTGCAAGGGAAGGATATAGACACAAGATTTCTCTTTACGATGCATGTACTACCAATATGGAAAATACAATTTTGCAAAGCACTAAGGCAGTCTCTTACTCTCAAGACAAGCACATTGGGACCAATCTTGGAGAAACTAAAAGAATGGTTGTCTACAAGCCCAGTCCAAGTGGCCCAAACAGTTAATACAGAAACTGAAGGAACACCCATGTATAATGCGCCTACCCCTCTCACCGCCGCCAATGACAAAGAAAGTGCACCTCATAAGAGACCAGCCCCGCTGTGGTTATTGATGTTGATGATAAGGCCACGCATGGACCAGAGCCTATAAAGCATATGTATGAGACCGCAAGTATGTTGGGAAGCCATAGAAGATCATTTTTAAGGAGCATAATACAAGGCCACGCATGGACCAGAGCCTATAAAGCATATGTATGAGACCGCAAGTATGTTGATGTTGATGATAAGGCCACGCATGGACCAGAGCCTATAAAGCATATGTATGAGACCGCAAGTATGTTGGGAAGCCATAGAAGATCATTTTTAAGGAGCATAATACAAGCAGTACTCCAGAAAGAACAATGAAAGTCACAGAGTGCAGTGTTATTGAGCACAAGGTGAATGAAGCAATGTGGGCAATTTGAAGGACATGCATTGGCAAGGTCACATGCAACGGAACACCTCATGGGGGTAAGAGGTGTGGACAACACATAGCCAAATCTACGAAGGGTGTGCCAACACCATCTTTTAAAGGCTATCACAAAGCATCCTAAATGGTCTCATTATACAGTGGATGTGGTTTTTCCATGACCACATGCTTAAGTGCTATAATGTGGACACCAACATAGACCCAAATCCCAATCCACCACCCAAGATATGGCTAGTTGCTCTATAGGAACTAACCTTATAGACGAGGATGTATATTCATTATGGGAAGGTGGATACCAGGTGGAGAGAAAGAATGCAGAAGGTGTTATGCCCACCCCATGGAGTAGCAGTACAAGGTTCTTTACAATTTCAACTTCCAAAGAACCACCATATGGGTCCACTACTAACACAGAGACATGTGGCTCAGGCATCTGAAATGGCATAAGAGTCAAGTACCGCACGTCGATATTAGAGGAAGTGGCCAAAAAAAAAGGCCGCTTTGAAATGATAGCTATGGTAGTAGAAGAAGTGTAGAGACTAGAGCACAAGTATGAAGTTTTCAAGATCGAATCGCATGGGGATGATGCACACTTGGGAAAATATGATGTGCATGTGAAAGACAAACCATGTTGTACGTGTCCAAATTTTGCAGATAGAGAATCCAAGAAGAAGCTGTATCTTACATGCAAGCACTTGAACTTCATTTATTTGTGTGTGCTAGGCAAAACGAGAATATGTTCATCCACCAACCTATCATATCGGACCTTGAGCTTTATAATGCCTTGTCTCGTAGGAGAACCTACCCTAATTTAGAAAATTGAATACATGGATTATCAGTTGACCTGTAGAGGGTTCGATTATGCAATATCTTTCTCCCCCCCCACCCCTCTTCCCCCTCTCGCTATGGGTTGTGCATTTTTAAGTACGTATGGTATTGTAGAACGTGGTCATGTATTGATGAATACATGACCATTCAACGGTTCGAAATCTTCCAGAAATGAGAGGGGAACGACGAGCTAGAGAGAGATGAGAGAGGGTTAAGGTGCTCCACAAAACCGATAATCCCTTATCTGAGATTGCATGTATTACAAAAATACAATACATATTCTCTCTTCCCCAAAAAAAAGTACAAAAGATGCCTTTATTATTGACATTAAAAAAGATAAAATGTGTTTTTTATTTAGTTTGTTGCAAAAGTAGAGTACACCTCTCCCACTATTATAAATATAGTGATAAGGTCCAAAGACTTGTTAGTAGAGTACACCACCCTAAACCCTCCTTCGTATTGTTTGTGATGGCCTCATCAAATATTAGCATTGAAATTGTTGTGCTGGCGTATATCCAGAGGGAGGCCACCAATGTAGAGGTCAAGTAGGAGACCATACATGGTGCACAAGCATGGAAAGGTCTCACATCCTTTTCACTTCCTGGTAATGATGATGCTATTTCTAAAGTGAAGGCCAAAGTGGTGGGCTTAATTGTGATATGGCAAGTCTATGGTTTTATTGACGAATCCTCTAAGCATGTCTTGCTATAGAGGAAGTGCAGAAGGGTACGAACGCCATTCGCTTACTTTGTGCCTTCACCCCGGAGGACACGAGGCCCATAGTAGTAAAGTTGATGGTTTTCACATTTCTATATTTGGAAGTTGTATGTGAATGAACTTGGTTTTGTTTTCAGTTTGAAGCAATAATCTTGATGTGGAGGATGTGATGTCATTTTTTTTATGTTTTTACTCCCTCTGGCTCTCTCTCGCTCTCTCCCTCTTAAATAATTATGTTATGGAACTCTCTCCAACAATCTCCAACTCTCTTTGCCCCTCTCTCTCTTGATGGCGGGGGGGAGGGTATCTTTTTGGAATCCTCTCTCCCAATTCCCAAAAAGTGCTTACTAGAAAATGCTTACCATAAAATATCCCACATTGGGATGGGCTGATACAAAGGATGAAAAGGAGTGAATTTCCTCAGTACGATTGGGCACTTTGTTGTTCTAGGATTTACTATGTCTTTACATGGAGTAATATGTTTCTATTCTGAGTAATATTTGAGATTTTCTAGGATTCTTCTCGTGTTATTTGGATAAATGTCCATGGGTCCTTTGATTGGAATGATAATTTGTTAGTGCTCTTTAGAGATTCCTATGTAGGACTTAGTTGTGGTAGCAATACTCAAAGATTGGTTAGCGATTTATGGCTATGGTCAGTGCCAGTGAGTAGCTACAGACACATTGTTAGTTGGGGTATTGACATAATTTATCATTTTTGAGTGTTAAGCACTTATGGTAATCTCAGGATTAAAGATCTTAGGGAATGTTGTATTGGTAGATTGATGTGGGAGTCTAACTTGAAAGTGGGCAATAATTAGGTAGGAGTCTGGTTATGTCAAGACAAGGTCCAAGAAGGAATTGTTCACTCTAACTTGGACTTATGGGTCAAAAGGAGGTCTTATATGGAGTATATCTATCTTGGTGATATGGAATGCTATATGCTGTATATAGGATTTTTGGATGCATCCATATTTCCATTTTGGTGTTAGTTATGATTACCGAAGGTGAGGCGCATTGATTTTCTAATCAATTAGGGAAGAGGGAAAAATGGATTGGGGATTATAGATGATTGGAGTGCTGATATGCATCTATGATTGGATTTAGGATTAGGGTGGTGAAACTCTTTGTTTCGTTCACTCGTATGGTGAAGCTGTTATGGTGTGGTGTTGGGAAACCGGTTGGGTTACCAATGGACCTTGAGGCATGCACATATATTTTGTAGAGATCCATACTCAAAGATTGTATCACTAATAGTATTTCAATGGATTTCATGAATAGATTTATTCTTCTATAATTAAAGGGTTAGTTTGTGTGCCGGATATGGCTAGTAATTTAAATATTTGGTGTCTATAGACTAGTGAGTGATGGATTTGTAAAATATATATGGGGCATATCCTGGTGGTATGGGATGCTAGGGTCTACTTCATGTGCATTTTATGGGTTTTTGGTGAGGTAGACATTTAAACCTTTGATGTGATCTAGAACTCATGATTGTTGCTGGATGGTAAAACTAATGTTTTACTTGCCTTTGTTCATGAGATATGAGCTCTATCCTTTAATGTGGCAAATATCCTGGATTGTGTGGTAGAGTGCTGACTGGTGGGGTTATACTAGTTTAAGCCAGTCCCAACAACATTGGGATGTTGTTTAGCATGTGGATTACCTTGACATAGTGGTTAAGAAAAACTTGAAGTTTATGGGAACTTCATGCAATTAGAATTGATTGGGTTTTCTTGCTCATTATGATTGTTCTCGGTCTGTTAGGCAAAGATGATATGTCATATTGTGATGGAATGTTATATGCATTTGGCACAAGGAGACCATACAATTTGGTCGAATTTGCCTATAATGATGCTAAGCATAGGACTCATGGCAACAACTAGGTTATGTTTAGTGCGGGTTTTGATAGCCCAGGATTCCCCGCGACTTTAGAACTTGAAGGTATAACTCTAGGAGGAGCTAACCTTGGAAAAGGGAAGATGGTTTATAATCATTACATGGGTTTGCATTGATAGATATTGACTTGCACTAGAGGGTTTTAATCGATGATGATTAAACACGGTTTCGATGTCTTATATCGGTGGTGTTTTGGATTGAATATGGTCTTGATAATAGGAGCATTCTCTAAGGTTATTTATGACGAGAGTGCAAAGATACTTGATAGTTATATGATTCTCGAAAAGAGAAGTATTTGTTGATCAACCTCGGTCTATTTGGAAAATAGGAGGGTGTATCAAGTTTTGGAGGATATGCTTTACACATACGTCTCTAGGTGAACATCTGATTGGGAGAGGTAAATCCCTATGGTTGGCTTTGTCTATGTTATTACTGTTTGAATATGCTAATGTTGTACATATAGATTATAGCCTAAGTATGCTGATGTTGTACATATAGATTATAGCCTAAGTATGCTGATGTTGTACATATAGATTACAGTCTGAGTATGCTGATGTACGGTTTTCAACTTACATCTCCAACGATTAAGGGACTTAAGGGTATTTTGGATTGATGCCACTAGAGATTTCCATGAGGATAGCCAGTGCATCGGATGTTATCAGGAGTGCTTAAGATAGAGCATGATTATATTTGCATAGGAGGCATTCACCGATGGAGTACCTGTTGGAATGCTGGTTTGTTTGAGAGCACCCAAGAGTTTTGAGATGTTACGATCAGGGAAGGTTGGAAAGTTAGGTACATGGTATTATGTTGTAGGTGGTAGACAATTTTCTCGATGATTTCAGATTTTTCAATTTCCTCAAGAGTGGGGGATTAGGGGATTGTTATGTTCCTTAAGAGCCTAAGTAGGTTCTGGTTTTGTATTCATTTCCATGATAGTCTAGAGGAATAGGAGCTTCACTTGAGCTAATTCCTAGATACCTAGCTATGTGGTTTCGTTAGAGACAAGTATGAAACCTAATTTTGGAGGCAAATCTTTAAGGCGGCTATGTTTCCCTTGCTAAATTTATTTCCAAGAGTGGGAATGTTTGAAGAGGGAAAGTATGTTACATACCTAATGCTAATCCTTAAGATTAGTGGCCTAATCCATTAGGGTAAGGAGAGCATTGGGATTAGGAGCTGATATAATACCAAGTATATTGTTATTGATTAGTTATTTAAAGCAACAAAAGCCACTATATAAGTGAGACTTGGGTTATTATTATTGTTATAGATTAGTTATATTGTTATTGATTAGTTATTTAAAGCAACAAAAGCCACTATATAAGTGAGACTTGGGTTATTATTATTGACAGAGAGGTTTTCACTCTGTGGTCTATGATGGACCAGGATTACTATCGCGAAGATGATTGGATTCGATGGATCACAAATGGTCATGCCGAAGGCTCAATAGGCAGGGTGTTAGTGGTATACTAGTGCTAATTGGCATGGTTCATGGGATTGGAGCCTTAGCCTCCAACCAGGGGGTGATTTTGGAGGGAATCTATAATTGGGTGGTGAGCTAGCCTGCACCCCTTCTATTTGGCACTAATATGGTTGTTTATGTTTAGGGAGATCTTGGTGGAACTTACAACCCCCCTTAAAGTTTTTTATTTTCCACCCCTCCCTCTTTCAAAAATTTTCCTCTTCCCCTATTTAAAAATTATTAAAGAAATATTCCCATTAAAAAAAAGCCTCCCCTTCTTTTCTATTTTTCCCATCTATTTATTTTTTGTTTAAAAAAAAGGAAAAAAAGAAAAACCCCACCCTTCTTTTTCTTAAATATTCTTCATTTTTTACATTATTATTTTTAAATAAATACTAACAAAAAAAAAGAGTCCCCGTCCGGCTTCGTCGGATCCGATATAATGAACCGGCTTCTAGGCGGTAAGCCTGGGTGCTCCACGTAAAGTCTCCCCTCTCGTCCCCTACAAGTCCGACCCCTCCTTCTTTTTAATTTTTTTTCTCATTTTAATTATTTTATTATCTTATTTTTTAAGAAAAGAGGGATTATATTAATAATTATTTTTTCAACAAGTTTAAAAATGACTAGTTAATAATTAATTTAAAATTTTAAAAAATAATTAAGTAATAATTATTTGTTTATGAAAAAACCCTAAGCTCGTGCATGCCTCCTTTTACACTGCTCTCGCTCAGCACTGTGAAGACCGCCCTCCTCTCCAGCTGCTCTTGCTTCAACCCTCCAGCTGGTCCCTAAGGTAAGCGACATCGTGCGGGTGGATCCGACAGCTCTGGTTTGTGGGGCGAGATGACTGGTCTGGTAGACCTTTTATGCAGTGTTGATAGAGCGAGCCGTCAGAGACAGCATGACAGTAGCTAGGCAAGAAGTCCCTGTAACCATCGACGATGGGCATTTCTCCCTTTGAGAATTCCCTGCTTGCCATCTCTACATGCTAGAACGGGCAAGTGCTCGCAGTGCTGTTTGGGCACCCAGGACCAGATGTCTTCGTCTGGTCGTCCCCAGTTATACGGAGCTTCATGTGTGACGGGACGTTATCCCCAACACCTAAGCCACATCTTGGGTAGCGAGCACGGTTGCTATACGGGGGATAGTATCGTCTCTGTCTCTTTCACCTTCATGCCCCTAGTCACACGTGCAAGTGTTTCCTTTCCACAAAGATTTGTGACATACACACACAGTTTTTCCATACAGCAAATGCATACGGGTATGGAAGTACAGAAAAAATAAGGTTCACACCCCAATAAATTCCATACGTTGGATACCCTAAATTTAAGGAAAAACATGTTACATATGACACAAAAAACCTAAGAAACTTGAAACTTCAAAGATTTTGGCCCTTCAGATTAGAAAAAACATAAATGATGTAGAGCTAGAATCCAAACTCTGAACCTTATATTACTGTTTACAATGTACATCATACATGTATGATCAATGATGTATCATGTAACATGTTACATAAGTAGGGAGCGTTTGAGTGGGCAAATGCCAAAACCTATCACATGTAGGCTGTAGGCTGTGCCATGTGGACAAACATGAGGAGGTCCAAGCCTCAAGAAACTAAATAAAACATGAGTGGAAGCGACCAAAAACATGGATGATGGAGTGCTCACTGCTTAGTGGGCAAGCTGCAAAACCTATAGACTGACTCCTGAGTTTTGAGGAAAAACATAAGTAGGAAGTGGACAAAACATAAGTAGAGAGTGAAAGAATACTAAGTAACCCTAAGCCTCATCAAATCTCCCCTCATCCTTAGCATGATCAATGGGCTCCTCATCCTCATCTACAAACTCCTCCTCCTCCTCATCATCATCAAACTCATAACCCTCGGTAGCAACTGAGCATGATGTCCCAACATGGCTAGAGGATGGCTGGCCATCTATAGAGGGTGGAGCAATCGAAAGAGGCTCCAAAACATAAGTAGGAAGTGGACAAAACATAAGTAGAGAGTGAAAGAATACTAAGTAACCCTAAGCCTCATCCAAATCTCCCCTCATCCTCAACATGATCAATGGGCTCCTCATCCTCATCTGCAAACTCCTCCTCCTCATCATCATCATCAAACTCATAACCCTCGGTAGCAACTGAGCATGATGTCCCAACATGGCTAGAGGATGGCTGGCCATCTGTAGAGGGTGGAGCAATCGAAAGAGGCTCCAAAGCCTCATCTGCAAACTCCTCCTCATCATCATCATCTGCAAACTCCTCCTCCTCATCATCATCATCAAACTCATAACCCTCCGTAGCAACAACTGAGCATGATGTCCCAACATGGCTAGAGGATGGCTGGCCATCTGTAGAGGGTGGAGCAATCGAAAGAGGCTCCAAAGCCTCATTTGCCTATGCAATACCTCTTGCAAATCTTGCAAGGCAATTAAGCGCTCCTCATCTTTTTCTTTGTTAAGCATATCTAATGTGATCTTCATTATCTCATAGCCTCTTTCTTTGATCTTGGAGATGAGCCTCAAGTTTGTGTGTATGAAAACAAGCTTCTCCGTATGAGAAGGAAGAAGCCTGTTTCTTCTCTTAGTATGAATGAGAGAAAATGTGCTCCAATTTCTTTCACATGGGGAGGCACATGTACCTTGAGAAAGCACCCTAAGTGCAAGAGCTTGTAATTTGGGTATGCAAGCCCCAAATGTCTCCCACCATTTCACACCCTCTTGCATTCTTTTATCATCTTTTGCAATGGGACGAGCAAATGTGCCGCTTTCTCGCTTATACTTGTCCAGCTCATCAATGAGATATGTCATCCATCCATCATGCCCCTTGCTCTTTTCCTTTCCATACAAGGTGTAAGATATAGCCCACAACATGCAATGGTGTGTGCATCATTCCCCATCTACCAATGCATAAATCTTTGATCTCTTTTATCTTATTGGTCAATGCCTTGCATGTTTTGCACTTGCTCTACCATATGATCTGTAAGCTCATACATGAGGCCCATGGTGGCTCCTTTCCTGTCAGGTGAAGAATCTTCAAAATGGGACTGCATATCTTGACAATGGTTCTTGCCTCTTGCCAAAAAGATGCAGAGAACATAATGTCTGACACCTCAATTGCCTGAGGGGTCTTTGATGCCTTCATTTTTACAAATTTGTCATCAATCATCAGCTTGCGCACACCCTACATACATATGTCATCCAAGAGAGTAACCACCATACTAAAAAAGTATGCAAATTGAGTCGTAGAAGGCTTCACCAAGTCCTTCTTGTGCTAAGTTTTCTAAACAATGCCAACATTGTGGACTTCCTTATGACAAATGTGACAACTTAAGTTGCTTGGTTTAGCACTTTCGCAACCCAAGAAATTTTGCCAATGTCCTCAAGCAAGAGGTCCAAGAAATGGCATGCACATCTATTGCTTTGATTGCATCCCATAAACCCCTTCTCTCTGCTTCATTATTTGGGGCATAAATACATGTAAGACCTATTTGGGTACCACATACCTCAAGTTTACAAGCCAAGAATCTGCTTGCATCATCTTTCATTACATCAAAAATCTTCCATCTTTTCGTGACCAAAAGCATACAACCACCAGAGCCTCTTCTAGTTCCACTGGTAATGCACTCCATAACTCTGAATCTAAGCAACATTGGACCACACTTTCTCTTGCAGGCAAACAAAATCAGGTCTTTCAACTGCCACCATCTTTCTTACACAATAGATTGGGATGTCCCAATGATGCTTACAGGAGATTGGAATTTCTGTGAGGACCAAAGAGACTCTGATCAATGGAAGGCTCTAAAAAAGCATTTATATCTACTGGATCTAGCTTGCATGGTGGTTGCAGGGCCCTAAACAGTACCACATGGAGCAACATACAATTTAATGAGGCTTATGTAGCAAGAAGACTAGATAGACTGTATGCCTCAAAGATGGCCAGCTGGCCGAGTAGTAATTGCAATGGTAGCCTCTTGCTTGAATACCCCATGTCTGATCACATACCTTTAAAATTGCTCTTCAGATGTAAGGTGTTGAGAAGGACTAACACAGGATCCCCTGCATTTAAATTTAATGTTTCCTTTCTTTAGGATAAGAGCTTTTGCAAGAGAATGAAGGAGGCTTGGGTATAGGCTAGGGACAAAGAGACCAGCCCCTACAAGAGGTGGGAAATGGCCTGTAATGCTATCATTAATCTGGCAAAAAGTGAGGGGAAAAAGAGAGCTAAAGAGAGGAAGCAAGAGGAAAATCACAACCACATGGCTTTTGCTGCTGTGAGGACCATATGTCGTAGTGGGGAAGGAGATTCAACTATGCTACAGATCCTCAAGGAGCTTGAGGATCATGTTAGAAGAATGGAGCAGGCCAAAGGTGAGGCTGCAAGGGTACAAACAGGGATGTACTGGCTACAAGTGTTGGGGATGCCCCTACCAAGGCCTTTTTCAAATCCTTGAGATCCAAGAAAGATATGGAGTTTATCTCGTCTATCAGAGATGAACATGGAGTGAGAACTTCAGATGAAGACAAGATAAGGAACACTTTTGTGAAAGCTTTATCAGGTGTTGTGGTGTCACCTATGGAGCTAATTGACAATTACAATCAAAGAGTCAGAGAGTTTTTGGAACCTGTGGAATGTATGGTGGGAGAAGAAACTAGACTTTTGCTAGGTAGGCCTTTTTCCTCACATGAGATGGATTTTGTGGTTGCTTCACTCAAAAAGGAGAAATCTCCTGATCCAGATGGGCTGCAAGTAGAGGTACTCCAAGAGTTAGTGGGATATGCAAGTGCAGATCTATGCCAGCTACTTAATGCATGCAGGAGAGATGGCCAATTACCAGAGCAAATGAACACTGGGTTGATCAAGCTGATTCCTAAGGGGGGGGGCAAACTAGATGTTAAAGAACTACAGACCTCTCACAATGTTAAATACAACTTATAAAGTGATGGCCAAGGCTCTTGCCCCTTGAGAATTAGGTCATTGGTTAGTCAAAGGGTCCATGCTATGCAATATGGATTTGTTCATGGAAGGAGTATCCATGAGGCTCTCTTGAACACAATCACCGGCATGGAGTGGGTTGCAGAGCAAGAGGATCAATTTGTCATGATAAACATGGATTTAGAGAAGGCTTATGACAGGGTCTGTTGGGACTTTATCTTAGCTGTCATTGAAAGGATGGGGTTTGGGACTATGTTCTGCCATATGGTCAAGACCCTCTTCACCAATGCATTCTCAGCTGTTCAAGTCAATGGCTATGTCTCAAAGAGGTTTCAGTTGAGAAGGTCCATTAGGCAAGGGTGTCCATTGGCCCCTCTCTTGTTTGCCCTGGTTACATACCCTTTACTGAGGAATGTAGATAGGTTGGTGCAGAGAGGATCCATCAAAGGGCTTCCACTTCCAAATGGAGGAACATTCACTTGTCAGCTTTTTGCTGATGACAATAGCAATATAGTCAAGTGTGAGAATGATTGTATACAAGCATTGGTACAAGTATATGAGGACTTCTGTAAAGTGAGTGGCTCTAAGATAGCTCATCATAAAACTGAATGTCTCCTCTTAAACTACAATCAGCGACAGAGTGTGCTGGATCAGTTGGGTCTTAAAAACATAGGGATTGGCAAAGTGGTCAGATACCTTGGATGTCCCATTGGGGTTGGTATCACTAGGCATCAATGCTTTGAGTGGATGTATCAAAAAATCATGCAAAAGGTTCAAAGTAGGTCCCAACTCAAGCTTAGTCTTGCAGGTAGACTTATTGCTTTGAAGCATATGCTCATGGCTCTGCCTATATACATTGCCACATTGTTTAAATTCTCACGCTCAGAATGGGAAAAGGTGGAAACAGTCTACAGGAGGTTTCTCTGGTCACTTGCTGAAGATAGGGCTTAGGCCTATGTTTCTTGGGACCAGGTATGCTCTCCAATACAGGAAGGAGGATGGGGCATCCCCAAGCTAACAAACAAAGCAGAGCAGCTATTAGCAAAGTGGTTAAAATCACTTGAGTCTGCCCAACCATGGGCTGAAGTTGTGAGGTGGAGGATTTCTTGTGCCAAGGTAGAAGGAAGGCAGTGACTTGGTGTTAATTGGATTGACAAGTTGCTTGTGCCTGAAAAGATCAAGATTAAAGGTTCTAATTACACACAACAGCTAGTGAACAACTGGAAGCAAATGCTAGAACAAGCCAATTGGAAGGGTAATTCAAGAGTAAAGTCCTCTCTTAAACAATGCATTTGGCTCAGTAAAGCTGCATATACTGATGGAAAACCTGCAAGACTGCACAACTGGAGGTTGGCTAAACAATGCCATGACAAGGGATTAAGGTTGTTAAAGGACATGTGGAGTAGTGAGGCTCAACAATGGATCATCCCTTGGGAAATCTGGCAAAGCTGCAGTAGGAAGGAAAGGGAATTTCTTTCACAAGTAATTTCTAGGATCAAGCCCACATGGCCATCAACACCTTTTTTCTCAAGTGAGCAATCACTTAAGGAATGGGAAGTCATCTATTCCATAAAGACATTGAATTGTTCTCATACATCCGCAATCTAGCTATGATTAAGACTGATCTTAAATAAAGAACGCAAGCATGTGGTCTTGTGTTAGGCTTCTCAATATAAAAAACCTCAATTGGTAGTTCTCCATTTTTTTTCTCTTCTATTCTTAATATATAAGCTACCCTTTAAAAAAAGGACCATGACATGATGCCATGTGTAAAACATAAAATGAACACTTAACTATAAACCTATATGCACAACCTAAGAGCTCTTCCATAAAAATACTAAGGAATATATACATCATGACCACCATGTGAACTTTCTCATGTGTGTGTCTATATATATATATAATGCATCATAAAAATAAATATGATACAAGTCTTTGCATGTCTTGATTTTTCACTCTTACAAAAAGCATTTAGATTTGGAAGACAAAGGGGTAAAACCTAAACCAAGGAATGAAATGTTAAAGCTGCATATTGTTAGTAAGTTTGTTTCCCAAAACTTCGCCAAATGAAAAGAATCCCCAAAACTTTGATGGCGGCCGGTAACATTGATCGAAAGGCTGGAAGAAAGCGTTAATGTTAGAGAGTCTCCCGCCGTATGCCTCGGCCGTACTGGCTGCGTTGGACGTTGTCGCTCCTCTTCTTGAGGACGATGCCCACGGCGCCCACCACCGCCACGCCCAACAGAACGCCGATGGCGATCCCGGCCTTCTGACCGCCCGTGAGTCCAGACGATTTAGGCGACGAGGAGCTGCTACTGGCCGTAAATGAGGAGAGCGAGGGCGAGGGGGCGGAGTGGCCTGAGCCGTTGTCGACTACCGCAGGTGATGGTGGCGGAGTTGAGAAAGCTGACGAATCAGCGTTTTCTGAGGGAGCAGCTTGGGAGGAAGGTGGAATAGAGGTAGAAGGGAAGGGAGTTGGGGCGCCACTAAGGCCACTTAGAGGGGAATTAGAGAAAGGTGAAGGAGAGGACGCAGGTGAATTAACAGTAACAGAAGAAGCTGGGACGGGATTTGGAACCGTACTGGATTGCGAGGATGGGGAATGGGAGCTGCTAGCGGGGGACATAATTGGCTGGGGGGCGAGAAGTGAAGCTGGAGAGACAATTGTATGAGCTGAGGTTGCAGGCGAGGGAGAAGGCTGAGAGAGCATGCCGGGCGTTAGCAAGTGCAAGGAGAGGAAGAAGAGGAGGCGGAGAGAAGGAGCTAAAGCCATGGCTTACGGCCTGTGGGAAGAGAGGGGGGCGGGGGAAATTAAAAAAATGAAAATACGTGAGGCCGGTGGTGGCTGCTAGCTGTTACAAACTAGTATGCATTAAACATCTCCCCCTACCCCTTGTGTGTCTGTCTGTCTTGAGAAGACGTGCACCGTAGTTTGAGCTGTCAAAATAATCGACAGACGGACGGACGAAGGCGCAACTATCGGCCGCACTCCGCGTGCACCGCGCCCACGAAAACGCACGCCACCACTAGTGTAGCGATGTGTGCCCCACCGCCCCTTCTTTTAAAAAAAAAAAGATTTTTTTTGGGTGTGCCACCGTCCACGGACCGTTTTTGCCCAACGCTTGCTTTCATATTATGCACTTTAGGTCTTTGCAAGACGCACCTACAAGGTGCACAGAGAAAGTATGGCTTCACACACGAGCTAAAATAAAATCTACATTTCCACGTAAAATATTGGAAAGGTATTCTACCTTTCCTTTCTTTTGAATGGCAAGTTTTTGTTTTGATCTTCTTCTAAAGATAAGCCCTCCTTTGAAGAGCACAACAGCCTAGTACTACCTCTTCTCAAACACCAAATCATTAGCATTTAGGTGTTTGTTGAGATGATTTCTTAAGGCTTCTCATAAGTTACAAACTTAGTTCCTATAAAGGTAAGTTTACCACATTGCCAATAAAACTGTAACGGTCATATTGGGCATATGGCAATAGAGCTCTACCAAAGGAGTCTCACAGATCTCATATGTAATAGCAAAGCATTTGGCTAGAATGCTTTGGAAAGAATGTTACAAGTTTTATGTACGTACTTCAAATGAAAATTGAGTGAGAATAGAAGACTCCAAAGCTCACACACTCTTCTAACTATATTTTGTTGAACTAAATGTTCATTTGCAACAATTAGACTTTTCCATGCTCTTAGGGAACATATACGAATGGAACTAAAGTTTCTTGCACTAGTTATGATGAAGGTTTTCTTCATCTCTCCCCTGTAGTTCCATACAAGCACAATGTGGGCCATGCAAATTTATAAGAATAGGGAACATATGAGAATGGAGCTAAAGTTTCTTGCACTAGTTATGATGAAGGTTTACTTCACCTCTCCCCTGTTGTTCCATACAAGAACAATGTGGGCCATGCAAATCTATAAGAATAGGGAACATATGCGAATGGAACTAAAGTTTCTTGTTCATGTATTTGTCAACATGCCACCATCATACAAGCACAATGTGGGCCATGCAAATCTATAAGAAGTAGGGAATAGGACTCCATTTAAGCTCTCTTAAATTTTTTTAAAAAAAGTGTAATAATAAGTCAAGTGAATCTTCTCTCTCATGCTACATTTTTTCTTGTCCTCTCATGTACTTTTTCCCAAAAGAAGAACAGATCACCAAGATATGCATCAATTATCATAATTTAAGAGCAATACTTTCTCTATTACTTGGATGTTTATCTATCACATGAACTCAAGGCAAAATTTAACCTAAAGTGTTATCCAATAAAAGTCCAATAAGAGGCAAAGAAAGAAATTAGGACAAGAAGGTAGCTTACAAGAATGTAATCTTCAACGGAATGCGTGCAACTACCACACCAAATATGCTAAAGAGGCATCCTCTATCACAAGATTTTTTTAATGATTGTTTTGATAAGCACTATGCTAAAGAGGCATCCTCTATCACAAGATATTTTAAAAAAATATGCATTTGGTTGGTTAGATGAAGTATAGACAAGCTTTGTATTACTTAAGAACCTTAATATCTACTCTTGTTGTGAAAGCCCTTCATTGTGCTTCGAAGGTGAACACATGATAGGGACCATTTTACAAAAGTGAGAATGATGATGTGGTTGCATAGGAAAGCAAGAAGCTCAATGACAACTATATATAGGTTTTTATAATCAAGTATTAGCCACATGGTTAACATGACATGTAATTCTTGAGCCTTTATCACTTAAGCTTTATACATGTAATTGAGCCTTTATCACTTATCTTTTATAAATGGTCGGACATTGTAAATATGAGGTCATATATATAATACATTTTGAAGTAATGAAAAATACTAATTCCCATTATCACAATTGAATCTTGTGTTGCATTATGCTCTTGACTTGTATGCTCTCTCTCTCTCTCTCTCTCTCTCTCTCTCTCTCTCTTGTTGTGTATGCAAGTGGATTGTTGTGTGTTGCTTGCTCGGTGATGATGCTTGTGTGATTGCTCTTTATCTCTCCCTCTCTCTTATAGTTAGTTTTATCTTCCTCTCCCCACCTTTTGAACAAAGACATTGAAGTAGGGGTTGATCTCTCTCCTCCTTTGCTCACTGCCCCTATTGGAGTAGTGAGCAAAGGAGTACACGTTGATCTCTCTCCTCCTTTGTTATATACACATTATGTGTGCATATACTAGGAGGCTAACCCACATTAGGCTTGTGAACATGGGAGCATGGGAACAAGCTCTAGTGGAGCATGGGTTAGGACTAACCTTAAGGGTTAAGGTTAGGGTCATGCATCCAAGGGTCACACATGGGAAATGGAGAGTCAAGAGTCACTTGAGGGCCCTCCTATATAATAGGGACATGGGGCACACTCAAGGGAGGCTGGGCTAAGTTATGATATGATGTTCTCTTGTATAGAGGATTATATCTACTCACCTACCATTTCTCTCTATAGCTACATGCTGCTGGATTGGAGTTATACCTCTTGATGGCATGGGACATCAAGGTAAAGGTATGATGTACATTATAATTCATGCGTGCATCCCTTGGGCTCGGGGGTGGTCGGGTGGATGAGTTTATACCTGATTTATGCATGTTTATGCATAACTATTATCCAGAGAGATCTTAGGGTTTTAACAATGGTATCAGAGCAATCTCTAGTTAATTGTTGTTATTTTTTCTTTCTTATTGTATTTTTTGGTAAATTTAATATTTACTAATAAAAATATTATTTTGTTGATTTGTGTTGATGATTATCATGTGGATCTTTGATATGGCAGTTGGAACGTGTGTTTCTTCTATTCAATGGACGAATCAATATTGCAAGGGAATTCCATGCGTTTAATGCTATTTTTTCTAATTTTTTATGATTTAAAATAAGCATTTATGAAAATTTTACCAAAATACCACACATTTTACTACGAATATTTGTGGTAGAGTGTTTCTTGAATTTGTATAGTTTTAAGGAAAATTTTTCCAATTTTTAAGAAAATTTTAAAGCATTTTTATGAAAAAATGTAATTTTTTATACATTTTGTGGCGGGTTTTCCGCGGAGATGCTATCGATTTTTTGCCAATTTTATGCTGAAATGTGGAGTGGGGTAATCAATTGATGCATGGAGTGCTCTCCCGTGTGCGTGGAATTCTCTTCTCCTCTCAAATCTAAATTTTTCTTCTATTTCTTCTCTCGCGCATGTGAATGCCTCTTAATATGCACAAGTTGATTAAAATTTAATCATAATTAACTTTTAATCATGATTAAGTTTTTTTTTTAACTTAAATGGTTAATCCCCCTCTCTGTTAACAGAGAAGGAGGGGGTAGAGAGAGATGTTTTGATTGGAGAGAAGATGGGGAGGAGAGAGGAGAGGAGGAGTCTCTTCCTCTCTAGCTATTCCAGACGCGCACGCGGGGGCGGGGGGGGGGGGGGGTGCGCTGCAATTGCCAGGCAAAAATTGCCCCCCCCCCTCAATTTTTTTTGAAGCTTTGATTAAAGCTTAATAAAGATTTAATGAAAATTTTACTTTTTTTAATAAAAATAGTTTTTTTAATGCTTTTGAAATCTTTTCAAAAAAAGCTTGGAAAAGCCTGAAAAATTTGAGGAAATATGAGATTTGAGAAAAAAAATTCTTTGGAATTTTTAAATTTTTTTTTTGGAGTCTTTTGACTTTTCGCATTCCCGAGAAACCTATTGGCTTTCCGAATTCCAGAAAATCTTTAGACCTTTCAGATTCCATAAACTTTTGACCTTTCACATTCCGATTTTTTTTTCTTTTCATTGTCTCGAAACTGTTGGCTTTCCGTATTCCGGGAAAACCATTGGGATTCCAAAAAAAAATTCCGTTTGTATTCTAATGCGTTCAGGGTAAATTAAATTTTTTAAAAAATTCCTAGAAATTAGTGGAAAATTAGACAAAGGTTATTTTAAATTTCTAGAAAATGTGGGATTGGTGTTTGGGATATGGTGTGTCCATTTGGGCACCCGTGACCATTTAAATTCCTTTTAAAATATATTTTTTGACCTAAAAATTTAGAAAATCAATTAAAATTATAAATTTTCATTGGATTTGAGAATTGTCAGGCGGAATTGGAAATTTCGTGAACGATGGGATTCTCAGGAGAAATTAGGAATATATTAGAAATTATTTTAAAAAATCCTAGAAATTGGTATTTTTTAAATATCGATGGTATTTTGGCAAATCTATTTGCTAAAAAATTTCTGAAAAAATATAGGTTTGGAATGCCATAAGATAGGTTTGGTGGAATTCAAAATTATCTTATTTTGAGGCCCTATAAAATTAGGAAAATTATAGAAAAAATCATGATAATTCTTTTTCTCGAGAATTTAATATTTTCGAGGGTTATTTAATGTTGAAGTACGTTTTCTCATGCTGACATTAGATAAATCATATTATTATTATACGATTGTACCTCTTATTAGTAGATATTTCTGTTGAGATTATTTCAAAACGATGTTTTCATGATTTTTTACCATTGTTTAGCCATTCTTTTTGGACATGTTCCTTAATTTCTTTAATGATAGCTAGAATCTGCGTTCAAAGTGTGTCTCACCTTTGACACTTTACCATGATAATTTATTTTGCACTTGTTTAAGTGTGGTCTATTCTTAATTTCTTAAGCCTAAGATTATTTCTATCATGGGTTAGTTGATCATGGTGGATTTTATTGGATGTTTTTCAAGTTTTATTTAGACTCATCAGGTTCTACCTAGATCACTTGTGTCTAGGGGTTTTTTATTGAGTGCTACACACATGTGTTTCACTTGCTTTGGAGTTTTGTTTGAATGCCACTACATTCATATACTCCGGATTGATGAGTTGGCCACCAATTTTAATGCTTCTTTTGGTATGATTAATGACCATTAGATGGCATGCATTAATTTTTATGATCAACTATGGTTTTCATGGATTTAAGGAGCTTCTATGCTTTTATCCATGGTTTTATAAGGATCTTTTGATCTTTTGGTGGATAATTTCATGTGCTTTGAAGGTAGCATTTGCCTTCGTTTTTTGCACGTAATTTTGGAGTATATTTCTTGTACTCTTGTATTCCAACTTGGATACCTAGCTGCTTATGTATCTAGGTGTGTTATTTTTCTACCTTAACTTTAGTGTATTTATTGGGTAGTTATCATTAGAAAGGCGCCAATAATTCAAATTCTTTTCTAATGATGTACTCGGAAAGAGTTATTCCTTGATGCGGTCTCAGGTATATAGAGACATGTTTTAGTATGTGAAAGTCTAGGATAAGGTCATCTTATTCCTTTTATATAGGATTTTATTCATATTTCCTAGACGATGACATACTAGGGAGTTTCACATTGGTAAAGTATGTATGGGTGGTATCATGGTGGTATGGGACACTAGCGATCCCTCACATATATTATCTTATGGCATAATTTGGGCTCAAGATTGTTACTTTGCTAACATCACTTGGCATGTTGACCTCAACATTCAAAGACAATCTCATTTTTTGACTTCACTTGAAGTTGTAGTGTAGGCATTCTTTAGATAAACTTCTTTTATCTATAGCCTATGTGTTTTTTATGAGTGTAATCTAGTCGGCATATTCACTTGTTGAAATTTCTTTCTTTAGAGTTTAACGAGTTTATCTTGTTGTGTTCGGATTAAGGAAATTTGGATTCTTCCTTTGATGGCATTAGTTCCATCCTTTAGGTGATTTATACAGTCCACTTGATGGTTTACGGATATACATATGTGACTCATCGAGACGTTGATGACTCTCTATGTTGATATGGGTAACTCGGGACGCCGATAATACCATGTGCAGATGTGGGTACATCAGGACACCGATAATACCATGTGCAGATGGGGATACGTCGGGTCGTCGATGGATACCTAGTTCCTGCTGCTATTATAATGCCATGTTTTCCTACTTTATTCCGAATGGTTTACAATGAGGAAACTACTTTGAGTATGAATTCCTCTGATCATCCGCGCAGTCTGATGGGCAAACAGAGCGTGTGAATCAGATTGTAGAGGATATGCTTCATGCATATATCTCTGGAAAATTGTCATAGTGGGAAAAATATCTTTCGATGATGGAATTTGCCTAAAATAATTTTAAACATACGGTTATTGGTTTTAGTCCGTTCATGCTTATGTATGGGTATCAACCCTGGGCACCTATTGATGTCGGTCTTAAGGACATTGAGCTTGATGCATCGAGGGATTTCTTGCATGATATGCAGGAAATACTGACCGAAGCTCGGGATTCTATAAGGAGTGCTCAGGATAGGGTATGGTTTTATACTGATAGAGAACGCTCACCTCGATTTTTTGTAAGGAAATGTGTCATTTGAGCAGTGTCACCACAACATGGTAGACTTTGATGGCAACTTTATGGGTGTTCACTTGGATAGAAATCCAATAAAGTAATTAGCTATGCCCTAATGCACTAAATGATGCAGGGGAGACTGAAAAGAGACCGTAAGGCCAACCTTATCTATACCCAAGTTGTGCAATGGTTTGGTATATCTAATTTGTCACGCATAATCCATCCATACTTGAACCCAAGATAAGTTGTCTATTGCATGTATTGCCAAGGTATACATTACCAAGGTAAGGTGTCTACTGCATGTACTGCAAAAGGTTAGGCAATCACGAGATAGCTAACACTATTATAATCACGAGATAGCTAAAACTATTACAATTATCCTAACTCGCAATCTCAATATTAGGCAATCACGAGATAACTACTAACTTTTAAAGTTAATTTGACCCACAAGCTCAACTACTAACTCAACAATAGGCAATCATGAGACAAGGCAACTACTAACTATTAAGGTTAATTTGACCTACAAGCTTGACCATAGTCGCCATACTTGATGCTTAACCATAAGCATCCTTTGGACTTGCTAGCAAGGTTGACAAAAAAACACTTAATCAAAGGTAAATTGTGCCCCCAAAACGAGGGATCTTAAGGGACTCAAACATGCCCTTACCCACCACCACCACTAATCTACAATGCCAACTGCTTAACCACACATGTGCCCCAATGAGGGACCTTAAAGGTAAATTATGCCCCAATGAGTGAGGGATCTTAAGGGACTCATACATGCCCTTACCACTACTAATGAGGGACCTTAAAGGTAAATTGTGCCCCAATGAGTGAGGGATCGTAAGGGACTCATACATGCCCTTACCACCATCAATGTTACCATGCAACCATTTTTTGTCTTGGATCTTAAGGGTCCCAGACATGCCCTTATCACCACCAATGCTACCATGTTAATCATTAATGAAATCCCAGATGTGCCCTTTACTGCCACTAATGCTACCATGTCAACCCCTTAACAATAGATGAAATCTGTGTGAGGGTGAGGAGAGTAAGAATACACATGTAATGAGCTACAAAAAATTGAAGTCCTCAAATTTAGGTGTTAATCATTAGATTATGGAGGATGATAATGTCTACCCTATGTACCAAGCTGCAATAGAGATTGGCCAAGAGGTAGTCACTAATATAGGCTTCCCCACAACTAACCCCCAGATTGTGTAATGTTATGTATTAGATCACACGTACGAGGACTTTCCCACCATCAGCCCATGTCCTCATCCAATCGTGCACTTGATTAAAAACCAATGGCAAGCTTTAAGTTATTAAGGGTGAGGGATGGGTACATCTGGTCCATGCCCTTGAACGTTAAACAATATGTAACCAATTTTAGTAACAAAAGCATTGACCTCTATCTAGAACCCCTCAAGCACCTAGGCAGCATGATTCTCCTCTCTAAAAGAGATACCCAAAAGACAAAATGTTGTCTCCCTATAGAGCCAAAGATATAAAGATAATTAAATCAAAAAGGGGGAGAGGTGTTGCAAGACAAAATGATGTCTCCCAAAGCCAAAGATGAAAATCCAATTAGATCAAAAAAGGGGGAAGGTAGAGTGATTCTGCATAGTGAATCTTGTGAACACTACTACAAATGCTTCATTGTCATCTTTAAAGGAGAATATGGTGTCAAATCCAACCACCTGGCATGAGGAAGCCCAAATCATCCTCCATAACTTGCCTAAGGAAGTTAGCCAAATACTCGAATCCCATTCAACAAGAGAAGAGCAGACTCAAAGATGCTCAAGAGTTGGTGTAAGAATCCCAAGTGCATATTGAAGGAGATCCTTATGTGGCTATCTTACCACAATGAGCCCTCATACCACTCCTATGAAACCTCCTATAAAAGAAACTATTTCAAGTAGAAGAGGAAGCACTTCAAGTTTAGGCTCCAAATATCCATTGTGCCTTGGTCCAAACATAGTCTTTTCAAAGGTCCTTAGTGATGATCTAAGAATGCCATTCTCATATGGGCATGTACACATCCCATTTACCGTTGTTAGTTGAGAGAGCATCCAACGTGAGAGAATTTATGCTCTATAAGACATAGTTGGTCTCCACTTTTCTATTTTCTTAAGTCTAGATACCTATTGGCTCCTTGCTCCAAGGTAGACTAAGCCTATGAAAGAATTTACAAGATTGGATGGAGATAATGGAAGAATAATCATCGATGGACTCAGGCAAGTTTGCTAAAGAGTAAGCTCATATAGAGAAGAGACCAAGTATAATTTCCAAAAGTTCCAATGGTGAATAAGTTGGGAGCTACTTCAACAAGAGTGAAAACATGAATGCAACAGTCATGGTATATAAAGAGCTTGAAGTGACAATAATCTTAGATGGAGGTGCCAGTGTCAACATCATCACGAAAAAATGCTAGGAGAAATGAGAATTTCCTCCCATAGATGAGACGTGTTTTAGTTAAGCTAGCTGATGATGCCCTGTAAAACCTATGGGTCTTTTGTAAAACATAAGAATTAAGACATTTGGCATGAGTTCCCATTACCCTTTTGTTGTGATGAACTTTACCCAACAACATAGTTGTTAAGATATCATCCTACCATCATCCAGGGTGGCCCTATATAGTGAAGTGAGATTGGTCCATAATTGGGACATGAACCACATCTACATCCAAAAGAAGGATTATACTCTTAAAGTCAATTTGAGAACATGAAAGAAATATCCCCATAAGTGGAGGCCTATTGATAGAAGAATTAAGCATGACTGCAAGAACCACTACCAAGCAATTGATGCCAACACATGTAACAAAACATGTTAAATGTGAAGATGTGGAATTTACATCACTCTTAGAGCTATAAGACTCTTAGAACTAGATGTATATGGTGTCTCAAAAAGGTGTTAGGTTGTATCAATTCTCTCTTAACCCTTTGGAGTGCTAGAGAGGTATAGGTTATATCAATTCTCACTTAACCCTTTGTAGTGCTAGTTTTGGGTAAAAACATGGAGTGCTTTTGGGACGACACATTATCTCAAGGGATGTCATTTCAACTGATGACAAGGCAATAAGGTTAATCTCATCCTTGAGCTACCACCCTTGACCAAATTAAAGGGCATCCAACATTTTGTAGGACATGTTGACTATTTATTAAAAAAAACTATTATGCTTTTTACATTGACATTGCAAGGCTCTTATATTATCTACTCATTGAGTGAACCAAAGAGTGCCAACAAGATTACGAGATCCTTAAGAAAGATTGAGAAAATTCACCTATTCTAAAAC
Organism: Cibotium barometz; assembly: GCF_041138505.1. Lineage (NCBI taxonomy): Eukaryota > Viridiplantae > Streptophyta > Polypodiopsida > Cyatheales > Cibotiaceae > Cibotium > Cibotium barometz. The sequence continues at coordinate 4,309,287 of NC_141064.1, read as the reverse complement.
CTCCCAATTGGGATATTGTCTCCCACATACACATAGATGCTTCAGTGTTTGCCATTGGATGCATACTATACAATCACGTGGGCATAACATGGATTTCTAGAACTATTAGATTTGTTGGTCCAATGTTGAGTAGGAATACACCACAACTAAGAGGAAAGGCCTAGCTATGGTTTTTATGGTTAAAAAATATCACCATTATCTTTTATAAAATAAATTTATGTTTTTCAAGCCACATGCAATAGGTGGGATCACCCGATGGCTCTTAATCCTAATGGATTTTGACTTCACATTCACTATGCACAAGGCATTTTGACCACTTGTAGCACATACCTATGTAGAACCACAAGTGGGGGTTGATGGCAAACTATAAGATGCACCCTCATTCCTAAGTTTTCTTGGTTAATGATTGGTGAGACGAGATTACCCATTACTTGGAAAAAGGCCTACCCTAAAATAAACTGATAAGCTAGGTGCATTGTTTAGAAGGTATCCCCCTATCAAGATAGCTAAGTAGTTATAGAAGTCAGGTTAATATGGGATTATGAAATGATATGTAAGGGAAGAAGAATTTGCCTCAATATTTGAGCAAACTTGCTTTAGTGTGACTGGAGGACATTTTGTAGCAGAAAACACCACTTAAAGGGTCCTACTAGGCAAGTTTGTGGTAGTGGCCTACTCTATCTAGTTTTGCAATAGAGTTCATGAATTCCAATACTTGGCCACCCATGATAAGGATTAAAAATACCTATCATTTCTCTACAACCCTTTGAGAAATGGAACATTGATTTTATTGGACCCACATTAGCGAAGATGCACACAATATGCAAGCTAGATATATTATGGCAGCTATGGAATATTTATTGCACTATATGGGCTGCAGTAGGAGCAATAAGGAAGGCTCACTCACGCTCAAAGCCAGGTTCCTATACAAAAATATATTCATTCAGTTTAGGTGTCCACTCGAGCTTGCGAAAACGATAGAGGAACACACTTTATAACAAGGTTGTGGCCTTCTTATATGGAAGGAATCCTTGGTCACACATAGGAAGTCGTCACTCTACTATCCTCAAGCCAACAATCAAATTGAGAGCACACCAATAAGATAATCTTGTACAATCTTACTAAAACAATTGAAGCAATAACAATGATTGGGAACAAAATTTATTGCTAGCATTATGGGCCTCTATTGGATTACCTATAAGGTGGCCCACCATTAAACTTGACCTATAGACTAAATGTAGTCATGCCTATGGAGTAACACCTGCAAAATCACACATTAAAACTTGAAAATGTAAACTCAAGCATATCTGCATGCCTAGGGACATTCACCACTTTACTTCACATTCCTTTGAAGGGAATTTTTTGTAATGCCTACAAGAACCAAACAAAAAATGGATGGGCACATTTGCATGCGTAGGGGAATTCACCAATCTATTTCAGTTGTGAATGAACCCTTCGAAGGAAATTTCTTTGCGATCCATGCAAGAACCAAATAAGGACGTATGGGTATAGTCACATTCCCAGGGGCATTGAACTTGACCTATAGACTAAATGTAGTCATTCCCATGGTCGTCAGCTCGTGTTATGAGACGTTTTTTGTTAACTCCTATAAATGAGTGAAACCGATCACAACACGCAGGGGCCCATTGTGTCCCAAATCACATTCCAGTTCATTCTTCACCCAACAACAGAGTACGTCAAACCATATTACTAATGGATAGATCGTAAAATGCGGCCCATCATCATTAGGAATCCTTATAGGTATATGGACTAATAAACATCCTAACACACCTCCATCGTCATTAGGAATCCTTAGGTAACATGAACCAATTATTGATGAACCTCCTAACACACCTCAATTCTATATTGAGTATCCAAACTCTTGGCGGTTGGCAAGGGATGAACAACACCACATGGCCCATCATTGGAGCATTTACCAACCAAGAGATATCAATGCACCAAGGTGAGCTCCTTTAGCTTGCTCTAGACGCCAAGGCCCTCATACAGTGGTCAAATGCCTAATGAGAGCTAATCTAGAAGTAACAATGCCTAATGAGAGCTAATCTAGAAGTAACAATGCCTAATGAGTGGTCAAATTCCTAATGAGAGATAATCCAAAAACAACTACTAACATGGTGTACAAAGTGTGGCATTGATCATTTGATCTCACTGATTGCCCTCTTAAGCCAACAAATTGAAATCCCTTAATGAGTACATCATCGCATGCCACCATGGGGTTGGGGATTAGTGTGTCATTTTTGGATGTCTTATTTAGATGATGAGAGATAAATCTCATTGAAGGGAGAAAGCCCTGAAAACATCGCAAACCCATAGGGAAAGCCATAAAGATGAGAGGCACAAACAAACCAAGGATATATTGAGATGAAAGATGTTTCAAAACCTCCTATTCAAATCACTTTGGACAAGGAATAAGGGAAGCAAATGATGGATCAATCCTAATGGATAGGATGGACAAACTCCTAGAAATGGCCAAGAAAGATGTGGAAGCATGATGCAAACTGAGACCAAAATATGAGGAGCCCCTTGCAAAAAGCTACAAGAATACCCTAACTTGAGAGAGGAGATCTCAAGGTTAAGTGAAGCAAAGGACTTGATACATTGGGCCCAACTAGAAATAAAGGGTCTTGCAGGACTCCTATCATGTTGTTTCCACTAAAGATTCCTACACTAAGACCTTTAGAGCCAATTCTAGAAGCATCTCATAAAGGTAGTATTATCATGTGAACCTACATACATGAGCCTAGACACGTGAACCTATAGACCTGAACCTAGACACATGAACCTATAGACATGAGCCTAGACATGTGAACCTAGGCACGTGACCCTACAAATGTTAGCCTGGAGATGCGAGTCTAGAGGTATGATACCCTAGCTTGAGAGAGGAGATCTCAAGGTTAAGTGAATTAGAGGACTCGGTACATCGAGCGCCCAGCTAGAAATAACGGGTCTTGCACGACTCCTATCATGTTGTTTCCACCAAAGATTCCTACACTAAGACCTCTAGAGCCAATCCTAGAAGCATCTCATAAAGGTAGTATCTTCATGTGAACCTACATACATGAGCCTAGAAATGTGAACCTATAGACATGAGCCTAGACAAGTGAACCTATAAACATGAGCCGAGACAGGTGAACCTAGGCACGTGACCCTACAAACATTAGCTTGAAGATGTGAGCCTAGAGGCGTGAACCTGGACACGTGTGATCTAGCAACAAAAAAAAAACTTCTTTACAAAAAAAAAAACTTGTCTAAACCATTCTCAGACCTGATCTAGAAACACCATGGACCTTTGATGCGAACCAAATTTAGACAAATTGTTGGAAACAATAATACTCAAGTGTGATGCATCAAACCATATCTCCTCAAACCCGCCAAGCTTTTGATCCAAGTAAACGACAAGCACTCAGTAGAGTGCTCCTAGTTAAGAAGGCTAGACTCCTTTGGATCCACCTCAAGCGAGGAGCTTTGGGAGGAAATGAGCCAATGAAATACATAGACATGAGTGAGAAATAGTGGAACATCTAGAAACAAGAGTTGCTATATGGTCCTTCAAACTTCTGATTCACCAACTAGCTCTATTAACAACACCTTAAAGGAATTCAACCACCATAATGGAACCAGGACCATGAGCCTCAAGATCTGCCTGCCACACATGAAGTCAAGCCATGTAACATTTAGTGTTGATTTTGAGTTAGGTCTATCCCAAGTAGACCATGACCATCAAATATCCTAGGAAATAAATTCTTTTATCGTACCACCAGGGATGATAAGTGCTTCAGAATACACCCAGTTTAGCAAGCACACAGAGCAGGAAGAAGGAGTCCCTCTCTCGATAGGAGCCCACTATAGAAGTGCCTTTTCCATAGAACCAAGTTCCAGTTATACTTTGCTTTTAGACGTTCGTTTGGAAAGAAACATGGAATGCGAGGAAGGGTAAAGAGCTAATATCACGGACTACCTCCTCACAAAGGGATCCACAAGTGCATTCATAAAACATGTACGTCGAGCTAGTAGCCTCAAGGCTAGGCCAGCGGAGGACAAGTGCCATTAGAAACCGCACAAGCTAGCCCCATAAGAGTAATAGATCCAATACCCTGAAAGGGTCTCAAGAAACCACCTCCTTACGTTCCACCACCACATGAATACGTAAAAGACATGCTTAGGATGGCTTTCGAAATGGGAATGGGGGCTGCAACCAACATAGCACCTAGAGGCTTATAGTTGAGCAAAACCAACATAGCACCTAGAAGCTTATAGTTGGGAAAAACCAACATAGCATTTAGGATGGCGTTCAAATGGGAATGAGGGTTGCAACCGATATAACACCTAGAGGCTTACAGTTGGGCAAACTAACATCGCACCTAAAGGCTTATATGTTGGGAAAAACCAACATAGCACCTAAAGGCTTATATTTGGGCCAAACCAAGCCAATTCACATCTCACGGATATGATGACCAAATTTGATGGAACCGGAGATCCCATTCAATACCCAGAGAAGTTTGATCAAATTTACAAGGCCATGGGATGGAATGATGATCCCACCAAGATCTACTCTTTTGGAATTGTCTTGAAGGCAAAGTAGGCCAATGGTTTAGGTCACTGAACCCACTTGAAAAGGCTAGCTATGAGGGTTTGAGACATACTTTCATAGTGGTATTCTTGCCTAGTGGAGCCAGATGGATCCCTATTGCACACATATATAACCTCAAGCAGGAGGAGGGAGAAACCATGCGGGACTACATTGCTAAAACCAAGTATCTCCACATGACTTATCGCTCATCAAACAATTGATTTATAGTCAATCGTAAGAGTAAGAGAATTTATAACCATCTCTATAAGTCGAGGCACTACAACTTTGCGAGGCAATACACCTAGTAGAGACAACCTATAAGAAAAGGATGTAGAAGTCGTCCACCACCCAAACTAAGAGATAGGGAATGCATCATCCAAAGCCTCATCGTCGTTAGCCAAGGGTGCCCACAACCTCCAAGACAAGGATATAAAAGTCATCCACCCAAACCAAGAGATAGGGAATGCAACATCCAAAGCATCATTTGTTAGCCAAGGGTGCCCGACTAGCCCCAGCTAGAGTCCTAGTGAAGGACATGAGCATGGATGAGTTGGTAGAGAATGTTTAGGCCAACATTGGTACGGAAAGCCTCGAGGGCAACCTCAAAGCAAGCCCCAGCCCCACCAGCACCTCAAGTAGGACACCCACATTTATTTCCATGAAAAGATATCATTTAGCGTGAAATTTACCACAAGAATCATATAAGTATAGAGTGTCCATTAATGAGGCATAGATGACAACAATTTTGTGCTCATTACTAGTGCCATGGGAACCATGGCAGAACTCATTGGGTGGAATCCATAGATGCTCCCTACACCAATGCAAACAATGGCCTTACTAGATCCACCAATCACTCCTCAATAAGCATAAGCTTTAATGTCTACATATCAAAATCCTTTACCCCTGTGAGGTATGTATAGACCAACCCAACACATGCAGATCACATTCTCACCTTCACACGTGTGCATACACCCTTACATCACCCGTGCACACTCACTTGGTTATTTTCCTCCTCTAAGGTAGCCTATGTTAGAAATGTATTTATGAATGCCTATCCACATTGGCGATGCCACATGGGGACCCTCATCCCCTCCAATCATCTTTAAGATGCTTCCCAAACACGTGTTTGAGGATGGTAAATCACCTCAAACAATATTAAACTTTGATTGGGTGTGTGGTGGGTCTCAACCCATGCCCTTGCAATGTTTGGTGCTTTTTGGGCATTGCCGCCATGGATATGCATTAGTAAACATATGATTCTAACATAGGCCATCCCTAGAGGTGCAAAATCACCAAGATACCTATTTTCTTACACTTGAACGACATCAAATAGGGAACCAAACCTTGCGGGAGTGTGTGATGTGTCCCATCCCACACCCTTGCAAGGTTTGATCACCATCAGACATCTCTTGGGCAATCAAGGCATCCCCTCCAACAAGCATCAATATAACACACATTACCCCAAACACGTGTTTGTGGGGCAGTGAACCACATGAACGATGTCAAATGGAGGTTAAACCTTGCAAATGTGTGTGGTGAGTCCCAACCCACACCCATGGGATGTTTGGTGCCCCACCATTGGGCATCGCTCATGTGGATAGGCATATGTAAACATACGTTTCCACCGTAGGCTTGCCCTAGCGGTGCAAAACCACCACGATGCATGTTTTCTTAACGCTTGATCACTTGAACGGCATCAATAGGGACCAAACCTTGTGGGGGTATGTGATCTATCCATCCCACACCCCTACAAGGTTTGGTGCCCATCAAATATTGCTTGGGTGGTCAGCATCCCCTCCAAGCATCTTTAACATGCACATTGTCCTAAACACATGCTCAAGGATGCTGAATGGCAAGGACATCGACAGATGGAGATTAAAGCTTACAAGGGTGTGTAGTGGCCCAACCCACACCCTTGTAAGCTTACAAGGGTGTGTAGTGGCCCAACCCACACCCTTACAATGTTTGGTGCCATTGCATATCATGCGCGTGAATACGTATCAATAAACATATGTTTCCAACATAGGCCAACCCTAAAGGTGCAAAATCACCAAGATACGTGTTTTCATGACATTGGATCACTTGAACATCATCAGATAGGCTTTGTGGGGGTGTATGATATGTCGCATCCCTCGAACTTCTCTTTTATTCAAATCAAAAAATTTAAGGACAAATTTGGGTTGATAAATCCAAAAAACCACATGGTTCTATGGCCAAAGAGGATAGACTTTGGCTAAAATTGTCCCAAGTGCTGCCAATGTGGCCACTAAGCTATTTTTTAACAAACGTCCCACTAGAATAGGAAATTCCCCAATGGAGCTGCTAGTTTTGGGTAAACTCATATTAGCCAGAGTAGAAAGTAATGGAATGGTGGAGAAATTTGGCACCCTTGTAAGGTTTGATCTTCATCAAGCATTGTTTGCGTGATTCACCATCCTCGAACACATGTTTGGGATAATGTGCACCTTAAAGATGCTTAAGGGGATGCCCAACCGCCCAAATCAATGCCCAATAGGTAGTGAAACTTGCACCCTCACAAGCTTTGGTCCATATTAAATGATGTGCAAGTGATCAAGCACCACAAAAACACTTATCTTGGTCATGTTGCTCCTTGGGGGTTGGCTTATGTTGAAGACGTATGCATATGGATACCTATCCACATGGGTGATGCCACATGGGCACCAAAAATTATAAAGGTGTGGGTTCAGACCCACTACACATAATTGCAAGATTTAATCTCCATTTGACATCGTTCTTGTGGCTCACCACCCCTGAACACATGGTTGGGGTGTGTGTTGCCCTAAACATGTGTTTAAGGATGGCGAACCACACAAAAGAAACGATGTCTAGAGGTGGAGATAAAATCTTGCAAGGGTGTGTGGTGGGTCCCAACCCATAGCCTTGCAATGTTTGGTGCCCATCAGGCATCATCGTCCATGTGGATAAACATGTGTAAACATACATTTCTACCATAGGCTAGCTAGAGGGGAGCAAAATGACCAAGATACATGTTTTCATGATGCTTGATCACTTGAAAGATATGAAATAGGAACAAAATTTTAAGGAGATGTGCAATGTGTCCCATTGGATGTCACTTGGGCAGTAGTCTAGGGTTCCATCCTAGCATCTTTAAAACATAAATGGCCCCAAATTAGTTGTTAAAAATCACATAAACGATGTTAGATGGAGATCAAAACTTGCAAGGGTTGTGGTGGGTCCCATCTCACAACCTTGCCTTTTTTTTGTGCTCCCCCCCATTGAGTATCGCCTCTATGGATAGGCATCGGTAAAAATACATTTCCAATATAGGCCAGTCCTAGAGGTGTAAAATGACCAGGACACGTGTTTTCTTAACCCTTGATCACTTGAACGGCATTGAATAGGGACCAAACCTTGTGGGGCTGTGTGATGTGTCCCATCCTACACCCTTGATCACTTGAACGGCATTGAATAGGGACCAAACCTTGTGGGGCTGTGTGATGTGTCCCATCCTACACCCTTGCAAGGTTTGGTGCCCATCATACCACTTGGGTGGTCACGAATCCCCTCTAAGCATCTTTAAGAACATTGTGGGGATGGGTGATGTGTCCCATCCTACACCCTTGCAAGGTTTGGTGCCCAGACTACTTGGGTGGTCATGCATCCCCTCCAAGCATCTTTAATAAGAACATTGCCCCAAATAAGTGTTTGGGGATGGTAAATCACACAAACAACGTCAAATGATCAAGCCTTATAAAGGTGTGTAGTGGGTCCCAACCCACACTCTTAAAATGTTTAGTGCCCATCATCCCTATAGATATGCATCACTAAACATATGTTTCCAACATAGGCTGACCCTAGAAGTGCAACAGCACTAAGATAAGTGCTTTCTTGACACTTGATCAATTGAATAGCATTGAATAGGGACCAAACGTTACGGGGGTGAGTGATGTGTCCCATCCCACACCCTTGTAAGGTTTGGTTCCCATCGAAGGTCGTTTGGGCAGTTAAGCATCCCCTTCAAGCATCTTTAAGATGCACATTGCCCCAAACACATGTTCAAGGATGGTGAACCACATGAACTATGTTAGATGTAGATCAAACCTTGCAAGTGTGTGTGGTGGGTCCTTACCCACATGCTTGCAATTTTTGGTGCCCACTAAGTGTTGCTTGTGTGGATAGGCATTCATAAATATACTTTACCCACTTAGGCCAGCCCTAGAGGTTCAAAATCTTGTGCACCCAATACTCTTGTAGCTAGGCCTTCCTTTTCAACTTGAGCACAACACAAGTGTGCTTGGTGGATAAAAGTCACAAGGAAATGCAAAGATAGTGTGGATATTCCAGGATCAAAAGAAGATTAGTTTGCAGCAAACTTGTCCTCTCATTAACTTAGCCAATCCTAAGAGATGGATGTAGCCTAGCACCAAGGATCATAACAAATTGAAAGAAATTTTACAACAAAAGGTAGTTGATAGGGCATATGCACCACTAAAGATACAAGTGGTGGATCTAAAAAATCTTGAAACCTTTCTATTTCTAAGATCAAGCTAGGTCCGATACACTATGAGATGTCAAAAGAGTAGCAGAGGTTAGGTTTACACTTCAAATTTCATTATAGAGCTAACACAGCTACCAATCCTTAGGAATCAAAGACCTCTTTAAATGACCTAAAGATGTAAAAATCCTAGAGGTGCAAAAATCACCAAGGTACTTCCTTATGCAAGCTTGATCACTCGAATACTGGTGAAACAATCTACCTCAAATGGAGATCCAACCTTGCAAGGGCATGTGGTGGGTTCCAATCCACACCTTTACAAGGTTTGGTCTTCATCAGATGTCATGCTTGGGTGGAAAGGAATTCGTAAACATATGTTTTCAACATTCCAAGGGCCATTTAGTTTATGAGAGAAGTTTATAAAAAATATATGATTATCTCAAGAAGTTTCATAGTAAAAAAGATATGACTATCTCAAGAAGGTTCATAGCAAAAAAATTCTTTTCCCAAAGAAAAGGAAAATTTTAGTGACCTTTCTAAGGAAAGCACATCTCGTGATGGAAAATTACCAATTTTGTAAAAGAATATATTGAAGACATATATATAATTTTAACTTTATTGATCATCACCTTTAACTTAGCTTAATTGTTTATTTCATATGCATAGTTTTAACTCTAATCATCATCACCTTTAACTTAGCTTAATTGTTTATTTCATATGCATAGTTTTAACTCTAATCATCATCACCTTTAACTTGGCTTAATTGTTTAATTCAAATACTTTAACTAGCCTTTCAAATATTTGAATTTTATATTTCTTATATAATAAATATCTAATCTTCAGTAAGAATGTTATGAGCAAGAGGCCTGGGAATATATTACACTTATTAAAGAATGTCCATAGGTTTGATCATATCAAACCTATCTAGAACTAAAGACAATTAGGCCTTTCCTTAAGAAGGATAACTTTGAAATTACCCTTCCTATGATTACAACCTACACTTGCACCTTGGGCACTCTTAGCTCACTGCTGTTAGATAGAAATAGGGGAAGGGAGAGAGTGGAACATGCTCTTAGATAGAAAGAGGGGAAGTGGGAGAGAGAGAGAGAGAGAGAGAGAGAGAGAGAGAGAGAGAGAGAGAGAGAGAGAGAGAGAGAGAGAGAGAGAGAGATGGTTGGTTGTTGAAAAGGCTATTTCTGTTGCAAGGTTATAGTTTGTGTCACTATGCCACACCTACTATAAGTTTTTCCAAACATAACATTTTTTTGTGTGTTATGCTATGCGATTGTAATGCAAACCAAGGTTGGATCAAAACGTACGTACGGATCCAATCCGTACCGTACATCCGTACCGTACGGGGATCCGTACGTACGGATTGATCCGTACGCCGTTTTTTTTTTTTTTTTTTTTTTTTTTTTTGGGGTTGCTTTGCTCTGCTTTGCTTGCCTGCAAGATAACCGTTCGCTTGCTATAAACTTTTTTTTTTTTGGGTTTCGCCTGCGATAGCGTCTGGACTCCGTACGGCGCACACCTTCCGGTAAGGGCCTCTACAGTCGCACTCTCTCTCTCTCTCTCTCTCTCTCTCTCTCTCTCTCTCTTCGCTACTGTTGCCTCTTTCCCGTCGCCGCCGCCTTCCTTTCGCTTCGCCTCTTTCCCGGTGCGTTCCCCACCCACCCTTGCTCAGGCCCCCAAGGCAGCAACATAACTCTCTCTCTCTCTCTCTCTCTCTCTCTCTCATAGCCTTAGCCCACCCTCTGTGGACCGTGCATAGAGCTCTCAGCCTCTCTCTCCTTCAAGTGTCTCTCTCTCTCTCTCTCTCTCTCTCTCTCTCTCTCTCTCTCAGAGCTGAGCTGCCCACTAAATATTATGCATTGCATGATTGCTGAATCTTGATTGAAATTGTATGGCATTGTGCATTGAATTTGTCAGAGTAATCATGCATTGACTTGTGATTCTAATTTCTCACTTTTGAATTAGTAGGTTTTTGACCTTGTTGTGTCTCTATTTCGAAAGTTTTATATGTCAATGTGGACATGGATTGAAATTTTATGTAGGTGGCTGAAATTTCTGAGATTTTATGTATTTTTACCAATGGTACGTATTTTTACGTACCTTAAAATTTTTTTCCGTACCAAACAACGTACAGTACGTACGGATCCGTACAGTACATAACGTTTGGAACCACCTTGATGCAAACCGTAGACCTCGAAAAGCATGAAAAATAGAAAACACATGAGCTGGAGAGGACATAGGATTGGGTTCCAATTTCCCCCCATGTGCCAAAAGCATCCCCACTTGAGTATTTACAGGCTTGTTAATTCCAAAAATAGGTACATGGCTATTTTTGCCTAAGTTTTCTCTACAAGCTTTCTTTTACAAAAAGATTGGGTAATAAAATTTCACTCCTGTAATGGTCCTCTCGATTGAGAAAACAATCATCCTCGGTTGTTAATATTTGCGTCACACAAAGGTGATTAAACACATTAATCGTTCCCATATTTAAGTAATGACCGCATAGGATTTCCCATTTAACCAAAGAGGTTATGACTAACATGCCCTCTTGTAAATGTTAGCGCACACAACCCAACTAACACACAGTTAATCTTGACAATATTATACCAATGCACATAGCTGGTTTGACAATAGTTATCCTTGGTTTAGACCAAAATATGTCAGTGCACACAACCAATTAACACATAATTAATCTTGACATTATACTAGCACACACAGCTGGTTAACAAAATTGGCATGGTTTGTGAAGTAAACTTAGAGGTTTGAACATGGCTCAGAGGCTGATCAGGCATGGCTCAGAGGTTCTCATAGACATGGAATACCTCAAATAGACTTAGAGACCCATGAGTAACACACAAATCCAAGATTCCCTTTGTTTCTACAAAATAAATTGCAACACTAAGATCAAGATGTTAATAAGTTAGTTAAAAAATGTAAAATCCATCATGAATTGCAAATTTTTAGAATATAAACTTTGTTTTCCCAAGGTTCTGGCAAAAATAAATTAACACTAGAAAAACAAGCATAAATCTTACATTGATGAATTATTGGCTATAAAATGGAATGGTTAAGAAAAATAGAGAATTTAAAACAATTCAAAAATAATTAAAAATGTAATCATTAGGTAAAGATGAGGACTTATCGTGTGTAAATCGAGCTAATAATTGTCGGAATATAATGATGGTCTTAAGCAACTGCTTAAGACCATCATTAATAGCATCCTCAACTACTTATTAATAGCATCCTTAGCAAAATCTCAACGTAGCTCCCTGGAAGAAATCATTGGTATAGCCTGTACATCATGCTTTCCCCATGCATAACAACATGCCTACCCTCATGCATAAACTCAAAACTATTATCTTGATGATTATGACATAAACTATTAAGTGAAATAACCACATAGCCTAGAATAACGTCGGCCCCGAATCAAGTACATAATCTGAAAATCTACCCAAGTCTTGAATCCCTACAGAACTAAGGGCACATCTAAAGCCATTGTATCCCAAACTGTTTGGTCATAACTTCATAACTATTTGCTAAAGATACCATATAACAATGATCTCTGAAAGCTTAAGTCTTTTTTTACTAATGTATAATCGAGAAAATTGTGTGTTACACCATCATTAACCATGATACTATCTTTACATCCATTATTGATAGCGCATCTCTAAATTGAGCCGTACTTAAAGGATGTAACTTCTAAACAATATGTACTTCTTCTCCTCCTCCTCTCTTCTACTTCTTCTCCTCTCTTCTTCCTCTACTTCACCTTCTTCTTCCTCTTCTTCTTCTCCTCTACCTTCTTCTTCTCCTCTCTCTTCTTCTCCTCTACCTTCTTCTTCTCCTCTCTCTTCTTCTACTCTACCTTCTTCTTCTCCTCTCTCTTCTTCTCCTCTACCTTCTTCTTCTCCTCTCTCTTCTTCTACTCTACCTTCTTCTCCTCTCTCTTCTACTCTACCTTCTTCTTCTCCTCTTTTCTTCTTCTTCTTCTTCTTCTTCTTCTTCTTCTTCTTCTTCTTCTTTCTTCTTCTTCTCCTCTTTTCTTCTTCTTCTTCTTCTTCTTCTTCTTCTTTCTTCTTTCTTCTTTCTTCTTCTTCTTCTTCTTCTTCTTTCTTCTCGTCCTTGTTTCTCTTCTTCTTCTCAAGCTCATATAGAGTTGCCACACGGCTCTCTTTTATCCCATATATTGTTTTGTAAGCTTGGACAAAAGGGTATAAAAGAGAAAATAAGGAGTTCATTGTCTTCGTCTCTTAGGGAGACACCCATGGTGCCTATTGTCCGTTGCTCGCTGTCGGCTTGTTGGTGATGGCCGGTAGCTCTAGCCGGGTTAGCTTTGCGTTCTTGTGTGGTGCTGCCTACTTTATTGACGATGGTGTGCATTGCCTGCCCCACTATGCTACTGTGTGGTGCGGATGTTTGCCGGTGTTCATTGTGCGTTACTTGCCATTATGTTACCGTGTGGTGCGCGTCTACCTACCGGTGTTCAATGTGCGGACAACTCTTTTTTTTAATGGTGGTGTACTTTGGCGCCTGGCCTATCTGCACTAGGCTCTTGGGCTTTGTGCCACCGCATTGATGGCTGTGCAAGTGCTGCTGTGCAAGTGCTGCTGTCACCACCTTCACACACACACACACACACACACACACACACACACACACACACACACACAGGGCCCTTGGTCCCACGCTGGGCCGTCTGAGTGCCCCAAACACACACCTTTTGTTTGACGACATACGGTCTTACAGGTTCTAATGGAGTGTAGCTAGGCTCTAATACCATTGTAACACAAACAACAAACCTTGAAAAGTGTGCAAAATAGAAAACACATGAGACAAAGAGAAGACATAGAATTGGGTTCCAATTACCTCCCCAAGTGTGTGCCAAAAGTATCCCCACTTGAGTATTTATAGGTTTATTAATTGCAAAAATAGGTATAAGGGCTATTTTTGCCTGAGTTTGCTCTACAAGCTTTCTTGTACAAAAAGATTGGGTAATAAAATATCAAAAATTTCACTCCTGTGGTAGGGACATGTGTAACTTTGTCCACAACAATCTTCCTTTTTGTTAGTTATGTCAGTATAAGATTGTTGCTACCCACCACGTACTCAAAACACCCCCTTGCGTGTCCCTTGGGCCTTACTCTTAGATATAAAGAGGGGAAGGGAGAGAGTCAACGTGCTCTTAGATAGTAGATAGATAGAGAGAGAGAGAGAGAGAGAGAGAGAGAGAGAGAGAGAGAGAGAGAGAGAGAGAGAGAGAGAGAGAGAGAGAGAGAGATGGTTGGTTGTTGAAAATGCCATTTCTATTGCAAGGAAACAATTTGTGATGCTATGCTACACTCGTAAGTTTTTCCAAGAAGAACTTCTTTGTATCCAAGACAACAATCTGCCTTTTTTGTTGGTTGTGTTGGTATAGAATTGTTGCTATCCACCCCATACCATCTCCCCCCCTCCCCGCAAATAATATTGGCTGCACCCCAGCAGCTATCTCCCCCCCTCCCCCCCCCCCCAAAAAAAAAGTAGAAGAGGGCACATATCGGCTTGTGCAGAGCTTTGCTTTGCTTTGCTAACTGGCGCTGGTTACACAAACACATCAAGTCCAGCCAGCATTTGTCATTTGCAGCAAGCCTCAAGGCTTTTAACGTGTCAAATGGGTATCCTTAGAGATCCAATCAAGGCTTTTAAACACTATCTTTTGCGTTTAAAATGGGTATCCGTATGCTCCAATTTGTTGAAGATAGAGAGCACTAAGGTTTTGTGCCTAGAGCTGCCATATAAAATCGGCTGTTTATAACCATTTGACATACACTGGTACCAACACATTGGCATTATTTTTGAGAATTTTGATGATAGAATATCAAGGCATACATTGAAATATTCTTGGTGGGGTATCAATGAAAAGAACAGTTTCTTATATATCCTGTCAGTATTGCTATGAGAGTGAGGATGGCACGTATCAGCTTTTCCAATGTCATATTGTTCTCATCCACCACGAGTGTGAACATAATTATAACTCCCTATGGGAATTTTTGAGAGAAGCAAGTTCATGCCTTCTCATTATCATAAATCATGGCTATCAAGGTCTATTTGAAAAGGAAAAAATACACTATGTATGACATAAGAAGCCATTTAGGTTTTGAATGCTTTAAAAAAAAGAAAAATTATGGTGCCTTGGGATGGTTTACCCATGAATGAAGGCATGTTCTAGATGTTAAGGATATGGACTTATATGTATGTGTAGAGATATACTCATGTGAATCCATCCATAGTGAATTTCTATACGTAGGGAGGGATATTCCATGTCATGTGAATAAATTCAATGTCCACTCCAATGAAGGTATGTGGTATGTCCATTCTAGAGAGTCACTATTTTGTGTGTGTGTGTCCATTCTAGAGAGTCACTATTTTGTGTGTGTGTGTGTGTGTGTGTGTGAGAGAGAGAGAGAGAGAGAGAGAGAGAGAGAGAGAGAGAGAGAGAGAGAGAGAGAGAGAGAGAGAGAGAGAGAGCATCTATAGTACCTACATGGTTTGAAGATTGCCTTTTGAGAGAATAATTTAGAACTTTTTAACCTTCCAATACCTATAGGGATACAAACAAAACAGTACAAAATAGTTATTGAAGTGATGGATATTTTGATTTTGAAAGTGGCAAACAGTTTTCCTAAAAATCCACAAACTATTTGCGGCTTTTTACAAATAGTTTTTGTAAACAGCCCCAAATTACCAAGGTACTTGAGCTATTTCTTAGTGCATGCCTTGGTGTTGATTAATAAGAGAGAGTTTTACTTGTGCAAGACTTCATACCTTATGCACATAGGTTGTACGCTTTGCCCAAGATAACGGTAAACTTTTTAAGGAGTGGGTGACATTTTTTTACCATGATTGTGAATGCATACACTAGCACCCCAACATGCCAACATGCTCCTTGTGAATGGACAATGAATACAAAGAGCCTAACAATTCCATTGGTGGATATTTATGGCATATAATTGTAGTAATAATACCATGCAAAGATGTGGCCTAAGTGCAAATGATCTAAGGGGAGTGGGGAAAATAACCGGGTGGATAAGGGTGTGACCTTTCTACTCGATTCTAGGCCACCCCTTTCCCTCAGTTTACAAAGAGGTGAAAAGAAAAAGTGCGTGTATTCCTCCTCACAAAAAAAGGGTTCAAAAGATGTAGAGGCAATGATGTCTGTTCTTATGATTTATGCGCACAACATGTGTTAATGGTGGCATCTAGATCACACATAAAGGCATCTACATGGTCTATCCATGCTTGTGGAAGCAAAAATGTTGGGGGCAAGTGGTGGATCATTGAACATGGGGACTAAATCCATTGGCAAAAGGACATGGACATGTGCTCCATGTTCAACCCTTGTTTGCAAGTGTGATTGCTTGTTGGGAGCTTGCTCCTCACACATTCCTCCTTCACACAGAGGAGGAGAATCAGCGCGCATCGAGGGTCGCAATTGACTTGGGGGCAAATGGGCATGTATTTTTGACTTGGGGGCAAGAGCCGTTTCACATATTATAAATGATAATGGGGTATAAAATATTTCAGTTATAGAATAATATATAGCTACCACCTACAAAAAGCGCGATGACACACAGCTGGTCCGCTGGACCGTTGTGAACAAAGAAGAGAATTCCAAGGTGAGCCCACATGGAGAAAGCAGTGCGGCGCTTCACTAGTGAATTCTCACAAAAAGGTAAAGTAGGTGGGTGCTAGCTAATAAGCCCTGTGCTGCTCATCGCAGCGCTTTTATATGTTTTAAAATTTAGCCTAACTGTGTTTTTCTGTGCTATAATTTAAACGCTAGTTCTCTGTATTTTTAAGCTTTACCTTGATGTGATCGATTTCTTGATCTCGAACAGTTTTTCTAATTTTCCCCTTCATATCCTTTTTCCTGTGTTTGGTGGGCTCAACCCTAATTTCTGCAGATCGAGATCATTTTGCAGTTTTAAATATATTTATTTTGTGCCGAATAAACACTTCTTAACTTTTACCTTTAGCTTCTACCCTGGCTTTGGTGGAGTTGCCTTATGAAAAGATTATAGAATGTTCCTGTTTATTCCACTCTATTTTTTTCCCTGTTCCAAGTAGTAGTGAGCTAGATGTATCTCCTTCACACTAGCCCTGATTATTATGCTTTTGGGCTCGGTCTCCTCTTTCAGTGTCAAGGTCCGGCCGATCTCTCGGCAGGCGTTAGAAAGCGAGAAGCAGAAGAGAACGCGTTGGGGCAGTTTTAAGCTTGATAAATCCAGCCTTGTCAGTCACCTCTCTCTCTCTCTCTCTCTCTCTCTCTCCCTCTCTGCTCTTCTTTTCCTATTGTCCAACACTTCTGCTAGGCCTTTCCTTTAGGTTTTCCATTTAGGGCGGATTCGCTTTTAGGATTTTCCATTTGGGCTCCTTCACTATGAGGGATAACCTCAAGAAAGGAGTACCCACAATGCGCTCTGTGCCGGGTTATAACGCATGGAACCCTGGTCGTGGCCCTTCCAAGGGCAAACAAATCTACAAGACCATCAACAACATGAAGATCACATTGCTCTGTGGCTTTGTCACCATTTTGGTCCTCAGGGGCACCATTGGCTTGGGCAGCGTGGGTGTCCCATCACAGGACCCCAATGATCTGATGCAAGACATGTCCAGTGGGAATGGGCAGAGTAAGCTTGTGGATGGCAAGGACATGCAGTCTGAAGAGGAGGACGAGCTAGATCTTGAGATGGATCCCAATAAAACTTACAGCTTGGGGCCCAAGATCTTGGATTGGAATGAACAGAGACGTGCTTGGCTGCTTGAGAATCCTGAGCTCGGAAGCCTGCTCAATGGAAAGCCCCGCATTTTGCTGGTCACTGGGTCCCCGCCCAAGCCCTGTGAGAACCCGGCTGGAGATCACTACCTTCTCAAGTCTATCAAGAATAAGATTGACTATTGCCGCCTGCACAACATCGAAATCTTCTACAACATGGCTCACCTGGATGCGGAAATGGCTGGGTACTGGTCTAAACTGCCCCTCATACGCAAGCTTATGCTAGCACATCCAGAGATTGAATGGATATGGTGGATGGACAGTGATGCCATGCTCACAGATATGGTGTTTGAGCTTCCTTTGGACAAATACAAAAATCACAACTTCATTCTTCATGGCTGGGAGAAAGAAATTTATGACAAGCGGACATGGGTAGGGCTTAACACAGGCAGTTTACTGATCAGAAATTGCCAGTGGTCCTTAGATCTGCTTGATGCATGGGCGCCAATGGGGCCAAAGGGCAAAGTAAGAGAAGATGCTGGAAAAGTCCTTTCTGAAGCGCTGGTGGGCCGGCCTACATTTGAAGCAGATGATCAATCAGCTCTGATCTATCTTCTGATCACACAGAGAGATCTGTGGGGGGACAAGGTTTTTCTGGAAAATTCTTATTACCTGCACGGCTACTGGGTTGCTATTGTGGAGAAATTCGAGGAGGTCATTCAGAAGCATCACCCGGGTTATGGTGACGAGAGATGGCCTTTTGTTACCCACTTCGTGGGCTGCAAACCATGTGGCAGCTATGGTGATTATTCTGTTGAGAGATGCTTGAAGCAAATGGAGAGGTCTTTCAACTTTGGGGACAATCAGGTACTTCAGATGTATGGGTTCCAGCACAGAACGTTGGCCACCTTCAAGGTGAAGAGGACTAGAAATGACACTGACCATCCTCTCGACATTCAAGATGATCTCAACCTCCTCCACCCCTCATTTGGTCAACTTGTCCTGCATTCTTCTTGAAAAGCAGAATGATGGCTAGTAGGAAGCTGAATGGTGGCAAATCAATTTAAGGCTCGGAAGAAGAGGCAGCAACTTCACTTCTGGGGAAGACAAGCTTGGTTTGGTCTTGTTTTCTATCTGTGCTTTGCTGCCCCATTTTTTTCGAGTTACTTATGTAAGGTTCGCTTGCTTGTTTCACATTTACTTTAATTGAAGGGACTCTCTTCTCAGCCACGTTTACAATGACCTTAGCTCTCCTCCACTTGAGGAATTCAGTAGAGAGAATCTACACCTGGCTTCTTGTCCATCGTCTCAAGACAATTTAATTGTAGCTGCTCTCAGGAGATAATATCTTCTTATGCTGACTCACTTATTGTGAACTTTAAAGAAGTTTTGGCATGAGAAACCATGCTCTAAGCCATGTAATGCAAATAGGGACATCATGCCATATTGTTTCCATTTATGGCAGTGGCACAGGAACATCTGACTTTCGGAACATGTCTGTTTGTAATGCAGCAGTGAGTGCTAGTAGTTATGGTTGTTGTGTGGATTGAAACAATCAATATGCTCTTTTCTTATTTCTTGATTCATGTAATGTTGGGGGTAATAACAGCTCTGAAAGGGGATCAGTTGCTTTTTTGAGATACTTTAGTGGCATTAAGCCCCTTTGCTTGATGTCTTAAGATGGGCTTCTTAGTATGGTCTAAAATCTAGTGTAGTCCATGTAAGTTCTACCTGTCTAGCTACTTCACATGCACGATATTGTTGTCTTTGAAGGCTGTTTCAGTGTCCTGGCATGAGCTTGGGGCTTGGTAGAGCATTCTACTAGAGCTCATCTTTTCAAAAAGTAAGATGCTCAACCAAGTCGTAAAAGTAGATGACATATTTTGGCATGGAATAGCTCCTTGAAAGGATAGAAGAAATGAAAGGGAGAGATGGGGCACATAAAGGGAAAGGGATGGGACACATTAAGAGAGAGGTGGGTTGGTGGAGAGAGAGAGAGAGAGAGAGAGAGAGAGAGCCTACATGATCTCTTTGGATCAACATAATCTTGGCCTAAGTTACATTGCATTATGTTCTAAGTACACTCTCATCATTTGTATGCTCCGTTCTCTTTGTTCTAAACAGTAGAGGCATCCAAAATTATTTGGGTTGGAAAATGTATATGCTTTTCACATGTATTGCTAATTAAAATCTACATTTGGTTAGAATATTGGCACCATTTGGTTGTTCCATTGGTTAACAAAAACATCGGAGCCATGTATTTATTTGCGTGTGGTGATGTAGTGTTAAATCCATCTGTTGTAACTAACAAGTGGCTACATAGCGTCGTAGGAACTCTTAACACTAGTATTGTAATGAAAATACCATTTTTGCACAAAGTTAAAATTATTTGACTTCAACTTCGAACTTTAGTGGAAAAACCTTCAAAATGATGTTGATGCAAAAACCTTCAAAATCTGTTTCAATTGGTTGAGTGAATGATTGATAGAATGCTATTAAACCACTTTGTGGGTTAACATGATTTCTCTTGTCCAATCTATTGTAAGATGATTTGCCATCTTTACTTGCTCAAACGAGATGGTGTTAGAGCATATGAGGTAGCCTTACTTTGAGCTTAATGTCAAATAGGAAAAATCTAAGGACTTCTATCTTGTACATATTTGCTTGAGAAAATAGACGTCTGACCATTTTTAAATTTGGTTGGCCTAGTATAAAAACTAGTCACTTGAAGTCATTTTTGACACTAAGCGATACATAATCATTTCCTTGTAATAGAATCTTGCTTGCAATCATTCTCTATTCTTAAATGCATGTATGCTATTGAATCTTGCTTGCTGGATGGATGCATGCTAGATAGGTTTGTTTATAGGTTTTTCTCTTATACTAGCTTCTTCTTTTTTCCTCAACTTTTGTGAGAGAACTATAACGAAGACCATGGATTTAATATTTACGTGATCACACAAAATTATGTTATTAATAAATGTTAATAATATGTTAACGTGATCACAATGTTAACAAGCTATATTAACGGCAATTATTTTTGTCTATAGCATATTGTCCAACATCACAAATTCAATGTCAAGCACCTTGATTAGAGTGCATATGGTCTAATACTAAAAACCAAAGCATGATGTGTGAGCTTAGTGCAAGATTTCAAGTGGTGAAAAATTAATAATGTTAATATTAATATAAATTAAAGTTAAGAATGAATTTGGAGAATGTTATTAACAAACATTAATAATGTGTTAGTGTTCATGTGAGACGAATCTCTATTTGTCTCAAAATATATAGGTAAAGAGAGTTCTTTCTTCACCACATTGGCAAAGAGAATTTCGGTGTGACAATTGAGTGAGGACGCAACAACGGATGAGCTAGTGTACCCACATTGCAAAGTTGCAATTGCGGCTCTAAGGTAAGGCTCAATAACACGTGATTTGGCAAGACTAAGGTAAGCTCTTGAACATATTTTGCATTGGTGATAGAGGCTAGCCTAGGGCTTAGCTCTCTTTATCCGTTCATTCCAAGCTATTGGGATTACCCAATATTGTACAGTATTGATTCAGAGGTCACACTTCGAAAAACATACGGTTTTGGAGCCTGGGATATATTTAGTATGTTTGTTTTTTCTTTTCATATGGAGCTTGTTACATTAGACCATTGTGGTTTTACACCTTAAAGACAAAACCCCGATTTATTTCTTGGTGATTTGCATGATGTTGGAGTCCAAAAGGCTTAGATTTCATTGCATTGAATTAAGTTATAGCTTAGCAATTGTGATCTCGAGTGGAATCCACTCCCAAAACATAAGCATTAAGCTCATTAGGTGGATTAGAGGAATAGTTAATATGTGTTTATGTATTTCATATTTTTTCATGCCTTGGTTGAATTGGTAGCTAGAAGTAGGCAAACCCAACCAAAAACAATGAAAAGTACTTAAATGCTTGGATCGACCACCATTAACTAGGATAAAGAATTTTAATCATCCCCCTCAAGTCCAAAAAACTTTTAAAACTCCAAAAACTAGGCCAAACTAACTTTGTGTTAGGAGTTGTGTCCATAGTTCCTCAAAAAAAGCATGAGTTAATACACGTGAGCCTGGAGACGTGAGTTGTGGGCAGCGAGCCTAGACACGTGAGCTATGAGTCAGACGTGACCCAGCCAAACATGAGTCTAGAGATAGGTATACTTGATATTATACCCAACCAATTATTACTTCCTTGAAGACTTGTAAGGACATATTGACTCATGCCCTTTGAGGATTTTCTTGTCATATAATTTATACCAACTACAAATTCTAAGGAAAATTCTTATCCTTTGTAATTATTGCCCAATAATTACACACCAATTGCATCATAGGCCTAGTTCATCAAAGTGCATGTCCCAGATAGATCTATTTCATAAAAACAAAATATGTGAGCCTAGTTCATACAAAAAAATGTGAGCGTAGCTCATACAAAAAAAAGTGTGAGCCTAGATCATACAAAAAAAGGTGCAAGTCTAGATTATTAAAAAAAAGCATGAGTCTAGTTCATACAAAAAAGGCATGAACTTACACACAAGAACTTGTATACATGAGCTTGCAAACGTGAACCTACATATGTGACGTAAACCTGAACATGTGAAGCCACATACACGAACGTATATATGTGATATCTTCTTGTTTGCCAATCACTCGAATACTTAGTTAGTCGGTTTGCTTGGCTCCTGTGAGATCCTAGTAGGGACTATGAAAAGTATGCAGTGATTCCTCTTGAGATGGTGCTCTCGGTTCTATGTTATTTGAGGCACTCTCTTCTAGTAGAGGATTGAGTCCAAAAATCCTTCCTAATCTTGTGTACATGAAAGGGTGATCAACTTAAAGCACACCTTGCTCAATCGCGTCGCAAGTTGCACGATGGCCCTAGAAATTCTAGATTTTTTAATTATTTAGTATTTGTTTGACTTGTGAATGTATGTTCACAAGTTGAGAACATGTATTCCACTTGGGCCAATTGAGATGGGAACATACGTGGCCAAGTCTCTATTAGACTTGCAAACGTGCATTCACAAAAGTTTGGGAATGTGTGTGGCCAGGGAAGATAAGAACGTGCATGGCTACTACTAGGTGTTAGTTTCACTTGTGAACATACATTCTTAAGTTTGGGAACGTGCATAGGAATATGCAAATGTGCATGGCTGGGATTCAAGTGTTTGTTTGACTTGCAAACATGTGTTCACAAGATAAGAACATGCGTTCCCACTTGGGTACATGCGTGTGTTAGCTTGATAGGCATATGAACTATAGTGGTGGAATTTCGGTCTACGCGATGGTTCAAATTTTAGCCATTTTTATCATTATGGTCATTTATGGAGGAAATATTTTATAACCTTTCCTTAATGATAATATTTTATAAATTTTCCCTGTCATACATAGGAACGTACATTCCTCATGTAAACGTGTATTCGCAGGCTCCATCGAGCATGTACTCAAGGAAAACTAAAGTAGTTTTCACCATTTTGGCAAAAAAAATCTAGGTTTGATCTAAGTACTTGATGGTGCATTTATTTTGGGTTTTGATTTAATAGGATGATTTAGCTATTCCTCCTCTATCTAATAATATGCTCAATGCAACCTAATCATGTTTCTACAAGGATTAATGGTGAGATTAATGCCTAAAATGAACCAAACTCAAACATTTTACAAATGCAAGAAAAAAGAGCTTGAATCAAGGAAAATGGAAGAGAACACTTACTTGTAATCATGAAGCTTGAGCTTGAAGGGTTGCTGCACGCTCCATTGCACCAAGGTAGTAGATTAAACAACAAAAAAAGTAACAAAATATAAGTTAAACAATACCAACAAGTGGATTTACATTCCAACTGGGCTATGACAATACTACAAATGCAAAGTATAGCAAGGGAGTCCTAAGCTAGGGCACTTCCTTGGTAGCAGCAGCACCAAAGATGTTTCTCGATTCAGAAACTCTTGAGCCTTGCATGATAGAGAGAAGAAGAGGAAGAATTCAAGGGTCTTATGGCTTGCACCTCTAGCGAGTCTTAGTAGAAAAACCCTCTCTTGTGAAGAGCTAGGGTTCTCAAGTTTGCCTTCCTCATTGTAAACATAAGGAAGCTTTACAAATGGGTGGGGAGCAAAGAGAGAGAGAGAGAGAGAGAGAGAGAGAGAGAGAGAGAGAGAGAGAGAGAGAGAGAGAGAGAGAGAGAGAGAGAGAGATGGAAAGCTCTAATTTCC
Source organism: Cibotium barometz (assembly GCF_041138505.1). Lineage (NCBI taxonomy): Eukaryota > Viridiplantae > Streptophyta > Polypodiopsida > Cyatheales > Cibotiaceae > Cibotium > Cibotium barometz. The sequence goes on along the minus strand of NC_141064.1, from coordinate 4,285,223 downwards.
TAGTCTAAGTATATAATATCGATAGGATTACATAAGTAGTAAGCTCAATCTTGACTATCTTTTGGCATTACACAAGTCATAAGCTGCTCAGAGATTTCCCATAATCATTTTAATGAAGAGAGAGAGAGAGAGAGAGAGAGAGAGAGAGAGAGAGAGAGAGAGAGAGAGAGAGAGAGAGCTCTAATTTCCTAGTCTAAGTATATAATATCGATAGGATTACATAAGTAGTAAGCTCAATCTTGACTATCTTTTGGCATTACACAAGTCATAAGCTGCTCAAAGATTTCCCATAATTATTTTAATGAAGCATTTTACGTGGTACAAAAAATATAGCTCAAAAATGTTGCCAACGTGTTCGAAGTAATGTTAGCCAATGTGGTTAACACTCTATCAGCCATGGGGTCTGCGTGACTGTTCCTTCTTGTGCAAAGGATTAAATCCCTAGTTTGATTATATGTGCCATCATCATGTGGAAAGTGTCGGGATAGTGCCAAGTCTTTTGTGAGCTGGCTTTTTTATGGGTTATTTAGGTTCAGAATGGGGTTTAGACTTGTTAGGTGGAAGCTCTTGAAATTTTTGGGTGTTTTATTAGACTATCCAAGTAGGTCCTTGCAAGCAAACCCAACTATACTAGCTCGACCCCCCTCAGTGGGGGGAGCCAAATAAAGCAATAAAAAATGGTTAAGAAACCTTTTACCTTACTTCCAAATAAAGCAATAAAAGAGGGCATTGAATGCTGATGCTGCCCCATTTCTTGTTGCCGGTTTGAATTTGTTATGGTATCGAGTGTGCAGTTTTAACGTCTCACTAATTTGTATTCTTGTTTTTTCCAATGTGGTGGCGGCTTTAATAAAAGAAAAGAAAAAGAAAAAATATTATTAAAAAACTTAAAATAAAAAATAAATAAGAAAAAAGAAGAAAAAGAAGAAAAAAAAGAAAAAATGCAAATAAAAAGAAAAGGAAAAATCTAAATAAACTCATTAAGACTAGGGGGTTTAATTTTGGGGGAAGGGGGTTAACTTTTATGTGTGTGCATGGGTGGGTTCATGGTGAGTGTGCATATGCGAACATGGGTTACATGTGAGTGCATGTGGAGGCACATCATGCAAGTGTGGGTGCACGTGCAAGCGTGGATTGCACACATGAATGTCGAGGAGGGTATGCATGTGCATGTTTTTAGTTTTGAATTATTTCTAGTTTTGTTTTGGGTTTTTAGGTTTTTTAAACATTCTCGATAAATGTGATTGTATACTTGAGTGGGGGTATTACATTACATATGTATAAGGGAGGTTCAAGGTTAATGTGATCTCAATGAGCAAAGGCAAAGAACCACTTAACCATCCACAACAAAATCTTGGATGCCACTACCGTCGACTTTGTTGGTGTGCTTGTGTGATCCCTTCTAGCACGTGAGTTGATGTTATGGTGTGGCACCACATGGGAGTATTGTGGGACTAGATCCCTTTGGATCTGGGGAGCATCTGGGAGTGCCAAGAGATTATGTATGAAACTCACTTTGTTACTTGGCACTCAAGGTGGCTCTTTTTATATTGGAATTAATGGGGGTGCACCACCACTATGCACGGAATTGGTGAAACATCCATGATTTCTTCCAACTACTTTATTTGTGGGGTTAACATGCAAGTTGGGGGTGCTAACACTACTTGCTCTCCACTCTTGTTTAAACTTTTGGAGGTGGCATCAAAGGCATGGCCTTGGGTCTCCACACCTACTTAGATTTGACAATGCTTTTGTGGGGATTCGGGGCATGGTTATCTTTCATGTAGGGTTTCCTTCATAGAATTCTTGTGCTTTTAGTAGTTTTGTCAGGATCCATTGGATTTCTTGGGTGGCATTGGTTACTGGGGCCATCGCTTGGATTTTTTTAGCTTATAGAAACTCCACTTTAAAACAATCGACAGTTATAGATTGGGAATTGTTTACTGTAGTGATGGTTTATTGTGAATGGTGTGAGGGGTGGGTGCCCTAATGAGGTCCATGTCTCCCAAGATAAAACATTATGGCTAGCCCCGATGTTAGCTAAGGCTCTAGCCATGTAGCTAGGTGATTTTCTAGAAAAACTCTAGCATAAGGTAAGTAGGATCCATTGTTGTTTCTATTTCAACCGAATCCTAAAAGTCTACTACATGTACATAGATATGTATGCTTGGGGGTCTACAGCCTCTTTGGTTCTTCTTTTTTTGAGCATTTTACCTTGAGGCATGCCTTCCATTTTTTGATATTAGTCTCTTGCTTCTCCTTTTTTTTAAAATGGATTTAAAAGAGCATGTCCTAGGTGAGAGATCCATAGTTAACACCTCAACTTGCTACAATTGAAATATCCTTCCATATGAAATCCATCCAAAGGGTTACTTCCTTTATTGCACCTTGAGAGGTAACTTCTATGACTCAGTAGGGACCTTGGCCTCTGTACCTCAGTTTTCATTTGGTGTTTCACAATTAAAGGAGTTAGGGGCATTCGTTCCGTCCCTTGGACTATGGTGAAGCTCTAGCATTCATCACAATGTTTGACAAACTCAACCGCATCTCCAAAGAGTGTAAGCCACCACAGTCAGATTTGGAGGACCTTGCGTGTAGTGTCCTTGGCAAAGTCTCATCCACCTATGCTATAATGGACTTACTCTAGAACGGAGACAAAATCATCTTCATGAATGCATTTCATCATGATACCATCTTGACCCTTCTTGTAAAGCATTCCCACTAGGGGACCCCCTTCCTAATGAGGAGGCATCTAGCTCTATCCTTCTTTATGGGGTGATTAATTGGAAATCCATTGACAAAGAAAGAATCCTCTATGTACCCCATGAATCTTTGCACCCCCCTTATAATTAATGGTGGGAAGTGGTAACTCCAAGATCACATGGATTTTATTCTCTTTTGATATACCATTATTGGATACCATGTGTCCAAGGATGACACTATGTTTAACCCATAATAAATATTTGAGTGGGTTTAACAAGATGTGATAGAGTCATGCTCCTCCCACTTTAAGTTCACGCATAGGTCATCAATGAATATCTCCAGGATCTTCTGAAGGAGATCCTTGAAGGTTATACACATCAAGTGTTGGAACATGATGATGAGGGCATTGATCAAGCTGACGAATGGCATGATGCGATACATAAATATTCCTCATTCCATAGCAAATGTTATCTTGTATTAAATTGGTTGGGTCGATCATCGCTTGATGGAAATGTTTAACATAGCCACTCCTTCACTGGATCTTCACCCAAAAAATGGTAGTCTAATTCTCTTTTTGTGAAATTTATGGCATTATTTACGGAGCTGATCGGTTAATTTGGAGCTAGAAGGCTTGCGGTGGCTTCAGTTTTCAATTATCCTCGCTCACATCTACATTATGTTGGCTCATTTCTTCCCATAGCACCTCACTTGAGGTGCCGAAAGAGAGCCTTCTTAATGTGTGAACACTTTGTTGGTGATGGTTCTTTCCTGGGAGGACTAAGGCTTGATAGGTTTGAGGAAGCATGGTTTGATGTGCTTCACTCGACTATATTGTCATTTCTAGTCTAAATCAAGGTCTCACTTTGGTGAAGTAATCTCTTGTGCTTCATGAAGCAATTCTAAAACTAATTTCATACATATCTGTCAAGCTACAATATGTGTGTATATATATATATATGTATGTATGTATGTATGTATGTATGTATATATATTTGTGTGTGTGTGTGTGTGTGTGTGTGCACACACATACATACACACACAAATATATATATATGTATATATATATATATATATATATATATATATATATATATATATATATATATATATACATATATATTACTAAGCTCGTGTCTCTACACTCACATATGTAGGGTTTCGTATATGCAAGTCCACGTGTGTAGGCTTGCATCATGTATGTAGGTTCACGTCTACAAGCTTATGTATATAGGTTCACATGTATAAGCTCACGCCTTTATATGAACTACACTCATGCTTTTTTTAAAGAAAATTTGAAACTAATTTCATACACGTCTATTTTGCTCAAGCTACAATATATATATATATATATATATATATATGTATGTATGTATGTATGTATGTATGTATGTATGTATGTATGTATATGTGTGTGTGTGTGTATGTATGTATGTATGTATGTATGTATATATATATATATATTGCTAACCTTACATCTCTAGGTTCACACCTCTAGACTCAAGTATGTAGCTTGAGTGAGGCCTATTACTAGGAGTTTATCACTTCAGAGCCTTATATGGACCAAGAATTTGGAGTATTTGACTCTCCCCTACAACCACTCAAAGGAGTTTTGTGGACGTGATCAGAGACATTATCACAAGAGATCTAATTGATAAGTGGGAGTTAGAGAATAACCAAGCCGCCTAATAAGTAAGAGACCACACCGGTTAGAATGGCCAACCATGGAGCCTTCCATTCTCGATATGAACCCTAACTAGTCTAGTTTAGGAACTGGAAGTGCCTTGAACCCTTTTAGGGAAGGAGTAATCGTTCTTAGAACCACAACTAGTGCAACGATCATATCACCAACTTTTGGCTTAACTAGATCTTAAAATACACACCTTGGATTATTCAGAACTTCTTAGAGGCTTACTGCATCTTTGGGCTTTGCAGCATCAGGCCCTAGTACAAGCAATGCGGGGATTTCAGGTTCAGCTTTGCCATCAGGGTTGCAAAACAACAACCCAGGCCAAGAGGGCAAGTGAGATAACCTAAGCTACTCGTTATAATATAATAAGAACCGTATAGCAAGGAGTAAGAGGTTTGAGATAGGTCTCGCATCAGGAGGAGCCCACATCCCATAGTATGACCCAACCTTACATGGCTACCCTCCACCATAGTACCCCAACTTGCCTCATGTGGGCAAGTACAATATCCTACATATGCCAACCCTAGACATCAAAATATGATCAAACTAATGCAAGTTAACAAAGTTAATGCCAAAGTTCAATGGGACATGATCCCATTACACACACTTTGAAGTGTTTGATTAAATGTGCGATATGGCGACATCGACCTGATGACCTGGTAAGGATAAGTGCCTTCGGCCTCACCATGGAAGGGACCATGGAAGGTAGGACAATGGTTTCGATCACTAAAACCAGAAGACAAGCCTGATTTTGACACCTTGAAGACCACCTTCACAATTAGGTATTCCCATTAGGGAATACCCAATTGGCTGATTTGATACCTTGAAGACCGCCTTCACAATTGGGTAGTCTTGTTAGGGAACTCGATGGAACCCAGTTGACCAACTCTACCATGTCAAGCAGTAAGAAAGAATCAATAAGAGACTACATCAATAGAGTGAGACACCTCCACTCTCAATGTGCTGACCCTGACAAATTCTTTGCTAGGAGATTTCTAAAAAAAATCCTTGACTCAACCATGCACAATACCTTGTACTCTGAAAAACATTAACCTTTGAGCCATGTTGTATGAGTGTCATAGATTATAAAAATAACTTCGTGTGGGAACTATTTCAAGGAATCTCCCTATCTGAAGCATCACTTGGCATAGTGCCTCCAAAGGTTGATGACAAAGGGAAATATCCAGAGGCCACAGTGGCATTAGAAGACCTAGCAGCCACACTCATGTAGCAAATGACTGAGCAATGAAAAGTTAGGTTAAGAAAGGACATAACCACATCTATACCCTAGGCATGAGTTGGTCTGGTGTTTAATATAACATGCTAACCACACAAAAGCTTTTCTTCACAGACATATAGGTTTTTATAAACCTTGGATGTCCAGCTATCAGGCTATCATGGGTTTCTCTCAGAATTCTTCCCTTTATTCCTGCATCATTGGGGATACATAGCCGATTATTATAATACATGCATCCTTCATCAAGTTTGTATCCAAGAACTCGACTCATTTCCTGAGGAGTCTTGCTTTCCTGCATTAGAAGGGTAGCAATAGGGGCAAAGAATTTGTCTTGCATGAATTTCTCCTTTGCTTCATTGATCAATGGATTTGACACCACTGTAATTGCAAGCATGGAGGCTTTTCTACTGAGCGCATCTGCAACCACATTTTCTTTCCCTGACCGATACTTTATTTCAAAATCAAATTCCTGTAGGGTCTCCTTTGACGCATGTTGAGATCCCTTTGGGTGAAGATCCACTTCAGACTTTGATGATTTGTCATCAAGGTGAATCTTTGTCCCAAAAGATAATGTCTCCACAACTTCAGAGCATACACTACTAAGAGTAACTCCAAGTCATGGAGGGCATAATTCCTCTCATGTGTTCTGAGTTTTCTGGATTCATAGATCACTCCATGACCTTCCTGCATTAGAGCAACGCCTAAGGCAAATCCACTGGCATCAATAACTACCTCAAAGGGTTTGATAAAATCTGGCAATTTAAGGACAGGGTTGGTTAACTAAGGTTGTCTTCAGCTTGTCAAAGGCACTCTGACACATTGCAGTCCACTAAAAAAGTGTACTTTTCCTTGAGAAGGTTAGTTAAAGGGGATGCTATTTGAGCATACCTAGGTATAAAGATCCTATACCATCCGGTTAACCCTAGGAATCCTCTGACTTCCTTTAGTGACTTGGGTTCTGGCCATTCAACTAAACTGCTTGGATCTTTGCGGGGTCGGGAGAAATCCTATCCTTTGACACTATGAATCCCAAGTATTCCACCTAGTCACAACAGAGAAGGAACACTTGCTCTTCTTTGCAAAGAGTTGGTGTTTCCTTAGGATTTCCAGGACTTTGCGCACATGATCTTCATGGTCTGCAACATTATTCGAGTATACTAAGATATCATCAAAGAAGACAAGAACAAAATCATCCAAGTATTCTCTGAGAATATCTTGCATAAGACGATTGAATGTCGCTGGGTAATTAGTTAATCCAAACGGCATGACTATGAACTCACAATGCCCATGTGACGAGTATTGAATGCTGTCTTTGGGATGTCTTGCTCCTTGATTCTGATATGGTAGTACCCGGATTTGAGATCTATCTTTGTAAACATTTGGGTACCACTTAACCGATCCAGAAGTTCATCAATCCTAGGAATAGGATACTTATTCTTAATTGTTAATTGATTCAGTCTATCGGTTGAGCTCTGGGGGTTAATTCGATCTCATGATCTACTTCACGAGACAGAGGCATCTTAGCCAGCTCTTCAGGAAATACATCTGCATACTCAACCACTCTGGTCATTTAGCCTTGCATTTTATGTCTACTGGATTCATTTTAACAACATACACAGCTTGCCTTTTTCTGAGCTCTTTTAATAATTCGAAAGCCTTGAGTAATTGCAGCACTGGGGATCCGAAAATTCTAATTCCTTGAAATTTATTCCCATGAAGGTCTAGGAAAGAGATGGTTCCTTTGTGACAATGAATGTCAGCCTGATTCTTTTGGAGTCAATCCATTCCAAGGATTCCATCATATATTCCCAGGGGTAGGACTCTCAACTGGCACTCTGTTACGTTCCCATCTAAGATAGTTTTGCTCCCCTGCTTTAGCTCTAAGAATTCGTTCATTTTGGTTTCCAAAAATCCAAGGGGACAAAATCTCTTTCTCAAATAGGTTTTAAGGTCGTTCCAGGACTGAGAATTTTTGTCCAAAGGGTTGGTGTCATAGTGGTTCCTCCATGCCACCCTGGCTGTTTCCACTATTTTCAGTCTGGCAAGAGCCATTTTGCTCCGCTCATTGTAGCCTGTGATGTTAAAATATTCTTCCATGGCTTCCACCCATTTCTTCACAGCCTCGCCTAGGTTCTTCTCTTCTCCTTTGAAGGGTCCTGGCTGAGTCCTATGAAGAGCCTTGCGAACATCAAGGTCAAGCTCATCATCTTCAGAGAGAGGGTCTCGCTGACGGCCATGGTTTCCTCGTCTCATGATTCTGCCAAAAATTATATATTATTAAATTTTTATTTTGATATCGTCCACGAGATCCTAAGACTTAAGAGGTTCGGAAAACAATTTCTTAAACAAGACAATGATCTTATTGGAGATCTATGACATATGTCTGATAACAGATTTTTCTTTAATAGTTCGTCCATAAACAATCACTTATACAATAGGGAATTTTTCTCCAGAAAACATTTCTTTATTTATATAAAAGTTGCAATATGTACATAGAGTAGCTTGGCTCCAGAATTCAAAATCTCCTGGGGAGACGCATAAGACGACGGTAGTGGGCCATAGCCATGCCCTGATACAAATGTTCACTTACTATCAAGGGAGCTATTATCTTCTCCTTTTAGGAATAAAGCAACTAAGGAGTCTGTAGACTTGGCATGAAAGACTGAAATTCCGAGGCGTTGAATGATATAGAATGACACCATGCACCATTTTTAGCTTTAACAGAATCATTGCCAATGAGAGGTTTTGCCTCAGCATTGCATGCCGGTTGTAAGAGGCATGGACATACTACCCTGCAAACCACTTATGATGACTGTTCGACCTCACGTAGTCTAACTAAATTCATTCACTTTAGTTCTACCAGGATTACTTTCAACTAAACATCTAGGTTTTTGGGTAAATATCCATTTAGTGATTTTTCCAATTCAATTATCCAAGATTTTCTTTTTCCCACATAAATTCTCAACCTTAATTCATTAGGTAGAATTATGATGGAAATTCATCTTTTGACATTAGAATTTAATTCAAATCCATCTTTTCTCAATTATCATGGAAATTCATCTTTTAACTAAAATATCAATACCCATTTTTTTGAATAAACTTGAAATCCTTCTTTTTTTTCATTTCAATGAGTGCAATCCAATTTATCATGGGAATTCCTCTTTTCCCTAAATTAAATCTATTAAAATTCTTCTTAAAAATTACATAAAAATAACCATTAATTCCTTTAAGATAAAAATTCCACTTTTCTCATCTAAACATTTGAATTCCAATATAGTAGGAATTCCTCTTTTATCATTTAAACTTATCTATGCAAAAAGATAAATTTAATCAAATTTTTCTCGTCATAAAATTTAAATAAAAATCTCCATTAATTACTTTGCACTAAAAATTACACTTTCTTCATTTAATTAATTGGATTCCAACATGGTGGGAATTCCTCTTTCATCATAAAAATTTATCTATACAAAAAGATAAATTTAAATATATTTTCTCTTAAAAATTAAATAAAAATCTTCATTAATTCCTTTGCACTAGGAATTATACTTTCCTTACTTAAATATTTTAATTTCAATATGGTGGAAATTCCTCTTTCATCATAAAAGTTTATCTATACAAAAAGATAAATTTAACTAAAATCTTTCATAAATTATACATTATTTTAGCATTCTAATTTTATTATCTAAATCATTGGAATACATGGATTTCCAATGTCTTGGGGATTATTCTTTTAACATAAAAATAAATTACCAAAAATTTCTCTTTTTTCTAATTTACTAAATTATGCATAATCATAGAAATAAATTTCTTCATGATTATAATGAGAATCATTCAATTAATCTAGGATGATAATTCCTAGAATATGGTAGGAAGTCCTCTTTTCATATTATGAATGAAAATATTTTATGTGTTTATTTTATAAAAATTTTACCATAGCTCTGCTACTATTACTGATAATTCTCAATTTGATTGAGAGAATGAAGTTTAATATTTTTAATATGATTAGAATGACCACTAATTGGATCATTATCCAATTATGGATTGATTCATAATTTCTCTATGAAATAAATATCATAAAAGCATTAAAAAGTCATTATTTTGGCCTCCAATTAGACAAGCATACAAATTACTTTTGGATTAGAGAAATGCTTCATGAGAAGCTTCATTTGGATTGAGAATAGGTCATAGGAATGACCTTTCTTTGGGGGGAGAGAGAGAAATGCTTAAAAACTATTAAAATTAAGCATAAATGAAAATTTATATGTTTCTTTATTACAATACAGTAAAACATTTCAATAATATTAAAAAGCCATTCAATTTAAAGCTTCTCAAGCTTGAGAGGGGTTGAGAAGAAAGAAACATTTAGAAATTATAGAAAAAAGACCATAATCCACTCTTTACCTCCTAAAATGCTTGATTCTTTAGTCACTGTAGAGGCCCCTAACCAATCAATTGGTTTGGTATGTCATAGGAGTCACCAAGGAAGATTGAAGAGAGAGAGAAGCTCCAATCTCTTCCATTTTGTAGAGGTTTTTAGAGGATAATAGAATTTAAGCTTAGTTTAGAGTAATACCGACATAGTTTAGTTCATAGATAAAAATACAAAGGAATGAGGGTTTATTTATAGGAGAGAGAGGCCACTAACTGAGTCCAACTGAGTTCTAGAATTTTCTAGCTTCAGTTTTGGCTGAATTTGGACAAGTTTTGGACTAGTTTAGCTCCCTTTTTGATTTGGTTTGATTTAGGAGAGAGGGGAGATAAAAATATCCTATTATTTTTGAGTTTTAAACTCATCCAAGCATGTGAAATAGGCGCCTCCTTGAAGGTCTCCCTTTTCCTTACACGTGTCAAAAATGAATGATTACTCCAAAATATCTCATTTTTTTATTAATACACCATAATTTTTAACTAATAAACCTAGTACTTGGTCAACTCTTCATCTTATGTGGGCATTTACTCATTTTTTGGTATTTTCTTTTATTCTTTGGATTTATCTTGTCCCAACACTTGGATTAATCTTATTGGTCCATAGAAACCTTAATTGAACCATAATCATTTTTTTTTCAAAAATTTAGACTCTTAGGCTAAGGTCTTCTGAATCAATTTTAATTAATTCCAATTGCACCTTGGAAAATCTATTTTGATTTTTTGTTTCAGGGAAATATTTTTTTGATATTTGAAGAATTTATTTATCCAAAAATATCCCAATTTTGATTTACCACTCTCTAGAATTTTTTTATCTCACTAGGCAAAACAAGGAAAAATGATATTTTCTTGTATTCAGAAACATAGAATGAATACAAGGGATTGAAGTAGAGGCTTATTTGATATTCAGGCTGAGGAATCTTATGGAAATGTTGCTGTCAAGTCCACATGCAAATTTGAGAATGGTCATCAACTGAAGCTCGATCAACCTCACGGCAATACTTGGTCCCTACAAGAAGTGAGGTAGCAGCTATCATGCCCGGTCAAGGAGATGATTTTCATGTGGGGCATAGAGACATTCAAATAATGTCGCATACAGGTGCTATAAAAAAAATATCTAACTTACATTGCTCATATATGCCTCTATTATATGTTCTTCTATTTCCTCAAGGAAAGGATGGTTGGCATGTTAGAATTCCACTCAATGGTAGGAATAGAGAAGGCTCAAATGAGGATACAAAGATCGTAACTCAACAACAATATTATACTTATAGACTGTAGATTAGGGAAGATACAGATGCATGCCTTCTACATGGTGGTCGTCTTTTGAAACAGTACATTGTTGATGCATATAGTAGCATGGAAGAATCTAGATTGGTATGGATACGCAATAACCAGAAAGTATTGCGTGCTGAAGTTTACCGGGGTCTTGTAGATATGGTTAATTTATGCGATGGGGTTAATAGAGTCTCTGCAGGTATTGTTGGACGCAGGGTGGTACTGCTTTCTACATATATTGGGGAGCCTAGATATATGCATCAATTGTACCAGGATTCAATGGCTATTGTTAGAAAGATGGGTAAACCTGACCTGTTTATCACCTTTACTTGCAATCCCAAGTGGGATGAAATAACCAAGGCCTTATTGCCTGGTTAGGTTGCCCAAGATCGACTCGACTTGACTGCATGGGTCTTTTATGAGAAGCATAAGAACATGATGCACTTATTGGTTAAAAAATCAATATTTGGAACGGTATTGGGATTTGTTTCTGTTATTGAATTTCAAAAAAGAGGCTTGCCACATGCACATATATTATTGATATTGGAAAGTGGATGTAAACTGATCGAGATCCGTCACTATGATATGTTGGTATGTGCTGAACTTCCTGACATGGTGATGTTTCCAAAGTTGCACAGCATAATTAGTCATTGCAATGTCCATGAACCATGTGGTGAACTAAATATTCGCTCTCCTTGCATGGTTATGGGAGTTGCAAACGTCGATATCCTCGAAATTTTTGTGAGACTACTAGCGTTGATGACAATGGGTATCCAACTTACATGCGATGAGATGATGGTAGCTTTATCCAGGTAAAGGATCATAGGTGGATAGTCGATGGGTTGTTCCATTAACCCTTTTCTCTCTTCTTTGAGGTACAAAGCCCATATTAACATAGAAGTATGCTTTACCATTACAGTTATAAAATATTTGTATAAGTATGTATACAAAGGACATGATAGAGCTACTATTGAGTTGCACGACATAAATGGGGTTATTGATGAGGTTAGTCAATATTTGGATACACGATACGTTTCTGCTTCAGGCATGTTGGTGCATATATCAATATGATTTGCACGATGAAAAGCTCGATATACAAAGGTTACATCTCCCTATGCACAATAATGTGCTTTTCAATGACCAGGATGACTTGCGTGATGTGATTAGTTGTGACAGAAACCAAAGAACATTTCTCATCAAATGGTTCAAAGCTAATCAATTGTATGCAGATGCAAATAGCTTACTATATGTTGATTTTCCTTGCAAGTGGGTGTGGAATTCGGCTCTTCACTCATGGACTAAAAGGAAAAGGGGTAATATGATTGGACGTATGTATAATGTTAGTCCGAGTGTAGGTGAGCAATATTACTTATAGATACTACTCACAGTGTGCAAAGGGTGCAAATCTTTTGAGGATTTGCGAACAGTGACAAAACACTGAAGAGGTGGTTTCCTTGCGCGGGTGCACCTATGGTGTGCACAATTGGTTTAGGTTCCATGTGAGGCACAGGCAAAGGAAGATGATGTGTTATGGGTGCCTCAGGGGTGTCGGAGTGCACGGGCTCCACGGGCTCAGCAATGGACCCAATTTTGATCTTTCTAGGATCTAGGAGTTTGCCCTGAGAGGTGACGGTTGGAATGGGAAGATGGGCACTGTAGAAGGTTGTGGTAGCGTTATGTGTGAGTGGTTGGTTAGGGGCGGGGGCACCCATAATGCATGGTTCCCAGGAGGAGATAAGGGTAATGTTGCAAATGAGCTTTGGGTTGTCATTGGCTTGGCCAATTGGGTGGAATGACTTTCTCGTAGATTGTCATCAAGAAAGATTTTCTATTTGTAGGCTTGATTAAAGGTTGAGGGGTCCTTTCCTAACATATGGTCGTGAAGCTTTGGATTGTGCAAAACCAAGAGGAAATAGTCCATTAATTGCTTGTCACCCAATTTTTCCCTTTCTTCACAATGGTCCATTAATTACTTGTCACTCACTTTTTTCCTTTTTTTGCAACGCGAATCAAGGTACTTAATGTGTGCTATGTAGTCGCATAAGGTTTCCTTTGGTTTTTGATCCAGTTGGGTCCATATGGTGCAAATCCAAAATTGAAGGCCTCTTTCACTACTTTGAAAGTGCCTCTATGCCAAGGGTCCAAGGATTGGAACCATTGCACTGCCTTGCCTTCAAGACGAAGTCTAAAGAGATGGGCCTTTGTTGCATCATCAAAAATTTTAAATGCTTGATAGATTTGGTTAAAGACTGCCAGGCTGGATATGGAGTCTCCAACTCCCTACATAAGTTTGAACACTTTTGCTTACATTGGTTGTGCATATGATGTCTGTGGGTGCAATTATTCTGTGACACCCCTTACTATAGCTTGTGCTAAGCTCGCAATATCAATTTGGGGATCAAGGGGAGGTGGGACGTGGTGGGGAGTAGGAATAGGCCCGTGGTTGGAGAAGAAGGCATGTCTATGTGATCGCCCGGGGTGTCTATTTACATTGGGGTGCATGCATGGAGGTGCACCACTAAATGAGGGCTCTTCATAAATCGTTTCACCCTCATGGCCAAAGGTGTTTGGCATGGTAGCCACATGTGAATGTACAATGGCCGGGGTGCCACCCAATGGAATGGGGGCACTTGGGGTATGTAACCATGATTGAAAGGTGTCCATGTTATGCATTAAGGCTTAGAAAAGCTTCAATGATGCGTGCGTAGATCCGAAATAGAAGTTTTGGCTCTCTTTTTCCTTGTGCACGCATAATGCACCCTTAAGTGAAATAATGTCTTTTTAGTTGTTTTGTGTGCGTAAAAACCACCCTAGTGAGTCCGGGAGGTAGGCCTTAAGACCTCTCAAGATTTGAAAATTTTTGAAAAAACAATTTTGAGAACTTAGGAGTGAACGGCTATGGCTTTTTTTTAAATGATTTATTTTTTTTCACATATTTTTTTTTTCGAGAGCATACGCCCATATGCTTAGGAGCAAATGGTCATGGGGGTAGGAGTGAACGGTCTCGCAGCTTAGGTGTGAACGACCGTGCTTTAGTTTTTTTGGGAAGAAGCGTACGGCCACGGGCTTAGGAGTGAACGGTCATGGGCTTAATTAAGAGTGCACAACTGTGGCTTAGGTGTGAATGGTCGTGGCTTAAGTGTGAATGGCCGTGGCTAAGTTTTTTTTCGAGATTTTTTTTTAGTGTATATCCATACGCTTAAGAGAGAACGGCCATGGGAGCGTAAGCCCACATGCTTAAGAGCGAACGACCGTGGGCTTAGGAGTGAACGACTATGGCTATGATTTTTTAATTTTTTTATAAAAAGTTCTTTCTGAAGCGTATGCCCGTACGTTTATGAGAGCAAATTGCCGTGGCTTAGGTGTGAACGGACGTGGCTTAGATTTTGAGATTTTTTTTTTGTGTCGGTTATGTTCGTACGTCCGTATGCCAGGCACGATTTTGAATTTGGGTTCGATGGAGATTCGAATTTTTAAGTGAGGGACAACTAAGATTTCCTCATTAATGAACAAGTGGAAAGAGGCTAAAGTTAGAGGTTAACTCTAGATTAGTGGTTTTCAACTAATCTAGAGACACTCTAACTTAACTAAAAATTAATCTTCCTTAATTCCACTCTTGATCACCCTTTAACCCTCTTCTTTGCTCTATAATTACTCCCAAATTGTTGTGAGAGGAGTTTTGAGATGGAGATTTGATATATATAGATTAGTAATGTTAAGGCTGATCCAATGATGTGATCATCCCCAATTAATCTTTCTAATTAAGTCTCTAATTAACCCACTCAAAAGAGAAAAATTAGGCAAATGAGACCTAATTAGTGCTAATTCTCACTAATTGTGACCTAATGAGAGTGGTCTAGGCATGGATTTATTGAAAGGCAAGTGTTTAGAACACTAATGTCACTCCAATTAGTCCAATTGAAGTAATTAGGCTCAAGTTTTTGATTTGTAACTCTCTTTAGGCTCACTAATCACGCTAACCAGTAGGTTCATGATAATTAGTGAGAATTAAGAGATTGTTTGTGATTTTTTGGGTATTTTTTTGTTGATTAGGGTTCTATCTTATATTCCTAAGCTACCTATGTACACAAATCTAACAAAAAATTATGATTGAAAGGTAAAAATTAGCAAAACACACTCTATGTTTAAGCAAAAACCCTCTTGTTTGAGCTCTTTAATCACTCAAATCTCTAGTTTTTTTACTTAAACTCTTGCTAATCCTACTCTCAACCATAAGCTATGAACAAAATCAACAAAAAAATCAACTAAGCAAATCAAACAATCCAAAACCGAATGCCATAGTTACTTACTTGTCTCCGGGCAATGGAGACAATGGAGACCGTCGAATGCCATAGTTACTTACTTGTCTCCGGGCAATGGAGACCATCGAATTCGAATCAAGGAAGGCTTCGACAAGAAGCAAATTGGTGCTCCCTCTAGCAGCGGCACCAAAGATGTTAAGATCACCCTAACGTGTCATGAGAAGTTACCTATCTGCCACACTCAACCTATGCTCAAGAGCTCCATCACAGCCACTCATCCCTGTATCCACCCGCACTCGTCGCTTGTCACACCGAGGCGGTTGGATAGTGGCAATGAGTGGCTACCATGGGGCTCTTGAGTATGTCTCGAGCTCGTCAGATCGACAACTTCCCATGACACATTGAGCTTAACAGTTATATTACTTAAAGATCTTTGGAGGTACCTCCAAAGTCGTCAATGTGGTTATCTAGATGATGGGTGGTACCATGAGCCAAATTGCACCCATCATGGTCCCCTATTTAGAGATATGCATGGAGGATTACTATTTTGATGAGGTTACAGCACCCTAGGATGAGGGTTTTGTACTAAATTTGGGCCCATATCTGGCCACACAAGTGTTTACACATGGATAACTGTACGTTGCTATATGTCACGTGTTAGGTCATCCGATGTAGTGAAAGTGTGTGTAAAGCATATTGTGGAATTTGAAAGCGGCACAAGAGGTTCAAATAAAGTCTTTACAACCAATGTTGTCTACAAGGAGGTTTTGCAAAATGGCATGCCGAAGTATGTAAATGTAAATGTAAATGGCAGCTTACGACTACATTTATATATATCTTTATACAATGAAGTAAGCATTTGAATGGAGAATGTTTTCAAAGATGTGCAAGTGCAGTCTTTGATTGCTTTTGGATTACTTTTATACACAGTGCCATTATATTATTTGTTGCTTGGCTCAAGCTACTGAGCACACTGACACACACACACACACACACACACACACACACACACACACACACACACACACACATCCATATATTTGTGTGTGTGCGTGTATGTATGTGTGTGTGTGTGTGTGTGTGTGTGTATATATATATATATATATATATATATATAGATATATATATAGATATAGATAGATAGATAGATAGAGAGAGAGAGAGAGAGAGAGAGAGAGAGAGAGAGAGAGAGTTATATTTGATATCAGGGGTATATTGCTTAGAATGAATGTGGCAAGGAGATCATTTTTGTTTGTTTATGGTGATGGACAAGATATTAAAGGTAAACTTTTTAGACGTTTGCTATAATATAGGTATTATCATTTTTTAAGATCTACTTAATATTCATGGCTGAATAGTAGACTCTCTATTTTGGGAAGGACAAGCAACATCATGTCTAATTATCAAACTATTAGATAGCACTGGTGTTTTACGGTATATATAGAAACTTCCTTTTTGTGTAGCTTTTGTGTTTTGTTTGATTAATTTATATTTTTATTGAAACATTTTTTTTGAATATCTTTACTTTTTAGAATCCATATTATTGTTGGGTTTGTATGGTCGAGACAGTTAGACAAGAGCTTTTTTTGGGCTCCTTGAAATTTACAATCTAAGACTGCGGAAGGTTGCAGATCAACTTCATGTATGTGTAATGTTTGTGGATTATAAAAAGCCTGATAAGTTAGATTCTCGGTGCATAGGCACTGGACAATATAGAATTTTTTGATTTGCTATTTACAAGCCTGTTCAAACGCCGTTCGCCGCAAATATTGATCCACCAAATGAGTTTTGTAAGCTTTTATTCTTATCCTGCTTTTTTTTTTCAACGATAATTAAATCTTCAATGTTAATATTTTTTTTATGGCATTCATTTTGCCAGATGGAGGCGCGGGATATAGGCTACCAACAAGGAGAGAGAATCCACTTGTCTGAAGATTGTTTTAAAGCCGTGTTCAGGTGTGTTAAGGTTGTCATCATTTTATGGGTTTGTAATGCTAGATGTATATTTATATGCCAAGTTTGGTGCTTTAGAATCTTCTATATGGATATATATGGCAATCGTGATGTGTTTTATGTAGAAGGTTTGCAAGTTGAGGACGATATATACATATATGTATGAGTGTGAACAATATTTATGGATATTATGAGTGCGTGCGTATACACACACATATTTACGTGTGTGTATGTGACATACACACATGCGTCATAGGCGCACACACACATACATATATCTTCTAGTTGTAGCATGTATAGTTTCAATGGATTACACGTACATGTATACATACGTACATACATATACATACATACGAACATACATACATACATCTTTATACGTGTTTTTGTGTAACGTGATGTGCTAGCTTCTAAAAGGAAAGGAAGGGTAATTTTATACATATTACTTTTACCTGTAAGTACATGAAAAATGCTTCCAGCCCGTCGGAGACAGGTCGCGACACTAATATATATTACAGGGCAACTTTGGAGTTGCCAAATGGCAAGTTTTTTAGCCCTGTAGTTAGGGGTAGTAATCCTTTAGGAGTAGTAAACCAGAGAGCCGTTACCAAATATAAATGCATCTTCTTCCCTTTTCAAATGCCGTTTTGAGAGAGAGAGCAGTTTGCTCACGGCAAGAAATGCAAGATGGAGAAGCGGGATGCGCACTTGCTTTACACGATGCTTGCGGCAAGCTCTCTGCACGAGACAGTCTCACGCAATAGAGAGCTCTCGGGGTCAGCTCCAATGAGACGCTTGGCGCCAGAGCTTGCCACCTCACTTGCTATGAAACCTACTGCTCCACCCCTTGCCTAGGAGTGTGAGAGGAAGACGGAGGAGAAGCAGATAAAAGATAAAAGGAGAGGTGTGCAAAAAAGGGCTTGCTTACGTCGAACCACCAATCCACGCTATGGGCAGAAATTAACGTGTCTATTATTTTCGAGAGGCATGCGGCGAGCTCTCTGTGTACAGACAGTCTCACACGACATCTATTCCTTTATCATCGCACGTAGAACAAAAGCTATAGCTCAGAAGACCAATACAATCGAGTCAGCTATGCTCTTGCATGGGGTCATGTTTTTCGGGCATTCACGTAGAACAAAAGCTATAGCAAGAAGACCAATACAATCGAGTCAGCTATGCTCTTGCATGGGGTCATGTGCTGCAAGTAGTCTTCGTATTTCTTCACATACTTGTGCTCCATGGCTGTGACTTTCCACCGCAATTTGATCTTCACCTTGCGCTAATGCTTGCCACCTCACTTGCTACGAAAGTTGTTGCTCCACCCCTTGCCTAGGAGTGTGTTTTTGAAACGGAGAAAAGGAGAAGCAGATAAAAGGAGCTATGAAATAGCCGTCCTGCTGCATTCTCACTAGAAGCAATGACTCGAGAATGCAGAAGAATGCAGGAGCTATGAAATAGCCGTCCTGCTGCATTCTCACTAGAAGCAATGACTCGAGAATGCAGAAGCAATGACTCGAAATCTCTCTTCTTCCACCGTTATCATGCACCCAAAAGACTGTGTGAGGCCATTGCGCTGCATACGGTCTTATTTGACGTGGAGATTGGAAGCCATGTGACGTGAAAGGCCTTCGTTGCCTGCAGGGAGCCTGAAGGACGGCGTTGACGAAGGTTTACAAGTATAAAGGTCCACCACTTCGACCACTCACTGTTCACTGCGCACTTCGTAGAACGTTCGAGATCAGCCGAATGATATGCCCAATGGGCAAAGGCGAACAAGCACTAAATTATTTTGATGGAGTTTGCAAGGCAAAGGTAAGCATTAAATGAAGTGCTTTCAAGAGATGCATTCGGTGAAAAGATGTAGCACACAAGGGCATAGGAGCAACTGAGAAGTGGAACGTATTCACCAATGAGGTTGCCACATGAGTAAGCATTGACCTATTTTAAATGGATCCAACATCATGTTGTAGTTGCTGTCTCACAGGATATGCCTAATAGAACCATAACAAGCAATCACTGAACTACTTTGACTGTATGTAGCATGAGGCCTCTCCTTATGAGTAAGCATTGACATTTTCAAAATGGATCCAACATCATATTTTAGATGTAATTACAGGATATTCCCTATAGGACCACACCAAGCAAGCATTGAACTACTTTGAATTTATGTAGCATGAGGCCTTCCCTTAGACGCACTAACCTTGCTTGCATTTTGACTACACTCATGGCATGATATGCAGATTAGGGGCAAAGGTAGGGCTTGAACAAATGCCACATGATGCCTTTTTTGCTAATGCACTGACCTTTGTGTATATTGCGGTAGCATTTGTAAAAGAAAAAGATTTGCTTGACATGCATAAGAGCAGGGTTGGAATCTTTTGGATTACACTCATCAAAGTATATGCTTAACAAGGGTAAGGTCTGTACTTCAGGAGCTCCTTTCTTGGGATGCTATGTTTTGAGGCTGACATGAAACATTATAAGGTAAGACTAGAAAAGATTATTTATATGTAAAAGGTTTGTATATAAATAAGGTTCAAGGGATTTCAAATGGGAAATACCTAAAGCAATGGTTAATAGGCATTAAGGTCAATGTAAAAGGGATGTAGATGGTGCATGAGGGAAGCCCAAAGGCCACAGAAGTAGGCACCCCCTTCTAGGGGGAGTGAGGAGGCATTGGATAGTGAAAGGGCCATGCCTAGCCATTGAAAGGTCAAGGGGCTGAAGTTGGAAGGTCATGCATCACTTAGGCCGATATAACCATGTGTTTAGGGTCTATTTGGGATATGGTTGGGTGGAAAATCAAAGTTCTAGTCTTACAAGTCCTCAAGCTATGATGCAAGAAGTATTACATTAGTAGTAGAGCTAAGTTCAGTCGGGACATGATAAAAAGAATTATCCTAAGTCCCAAGGATAAGAACTTACTGGGAATGGTAATGATAAACCTAAAGGAAAATCAGTGTGCACTATTCAGGTGTTAACACTTAAGGATTCTTCTAAATAAAAATCGGTCAAGGTTTGTCATTCTGATGAAAAGCATTGTTGTATGGTGGCAAAATCTATGTGGGAATCATCATTTGGACCACATGATTTGGTTTGAGTGTATGGAAATATTAAAGATATAAAGTTAGAATCCTCATGATGATACGGCCACACACAACTTTTTAAATTACAACTTGGTTAAGAAACTTATGTCGCCTCAAGTCCCAAGTTCTCATAAGTATATAGTATCATTAGCCAATGGCTATCATAAAGATGAGTGGGATGCTGTGGTAAACCAAGTTGGGATAAAGATTCAAGAGTATGAAGCACTTTTGAATTTTCAAGTGATGTGGCTGTCGACCGACAGCAGCAGAGCAGATGTAATTCTTGGGAGAGAATGGTTATTTTCATTGGGAAAAAACACTTTTGAGAAGCTATTTACGTAATACACTAACATTTCAGTGTATAAAGAAAATTTTATTACATTGCAAGAAGAACACAATGTACCATCTTCTCCTTTGATGTGTAATATTGAGCTCCAAAAGCTTCATCAAGAGAATGGAATAGAACAAATGTTTTTCTGTTATGCATGCCTCAGTTTAAAGCCATTGTGAAAAGTTTGATTCAAGTATTTGTGAAGTAGTTAATTCTTCTTTGAATAATTTATTATAAGAATTTAAAGATGTTTTTTCGAAAACATTGCCAAAAGGTTTACCTCCAAATAGAGGGACAAATCATCCCATAGAGTCTTAAAGGATTCAAAAACAATTAGTAAGCCACCTTATATAGTAAGTTTAATTGAAAGACAAGAAGTTAAAAAGTAGTTGATTGAATATTTAAAACAAGTCTTTATTAGGCCAAGTAAGTCTCCCTGGGCTTCACCAATATTATTGGTGAAGAAAAAAGATGAATCTATGCGCTTGTGCATAGATTATCGTGGATTGAATGTAATCATAATAAAAAATAAATTTATTATTCCTAGGATAGATGAGTTATTTGATAAACTCAAAGGTGCTAAATATTTTAGTAAGATAGATTTAAGGTTTGGATATCATCAAGTAAGAATTAGAATAGAAGATGTGCCAAAAACAGCATTTAGTACATCTTTTAGGCACTATGAGTTTTTAGTTTTGCCTTTTGATCTAACTAATAATCTCGCTACTTTTATGACCATGATGAACACTATACTTCATACTTATTTAGGAAAGTTTATGGTGGTTTTTATTGATGATATATTAGTCTTTAGTCAAAATGAACAAGAACATATTGAGCACCTTAGAAAAGTATTTCAATGATTAAGAAAAAATATAAATTATTTGCTAAAAAATCTAAATGTGATTTCTTTAAAAAAGAAGTGCAATATCTTGGACACATAGTGTCTGAGGAAGGAATTTGTATGGATCCTAATAAAGTTGAAGCTGTATTGAGATGGAAGGCCCTATCTAATATAGATGAGTTATAAACCTTTTTAGGACTTGCTGTGTTTTATCGAAAGTTTATAAGGAATTATGTTAAGATAGCTGTTTCGAATGACGAACTAGCTTAAAGGAAAAGGAAAACAATTTAGTTGTACTCATGATCAACAAACTAGTTTTGCAAAATTAAAAGTACCAATAGCTATTGCTCCTATTTTGCAAATAGTGGATCCAAATGAACCATTTATATTGGAAATGGATGCTAGTAATTTTGCTACAGGAGCAGTATTATTGCAGAAGAGAAGGCCAGTTGCATTTGAAAGTAATAAGTTGGACAAAGCTCAAAGTAACCATTCAACTTATGAGAAAGAATTGTTTGCAATTGTGCATGTTCTTAAAAAATGGTGTCAGTATTTGTATGGTGCCAATTTTGAAGTATTAACTGACCATGAAAGTATTAAATGGTTAAATACTCAAAAAGAGTTAAAAGGCAAGAAGAATAGATGGACTAAAATCCTACAAGAGTTTGATTTTCAAATCAGATATAGAAAAGGAAAATTTAATATCGTGCAAATGCTCTAAGTCGAGCACCCATGAGCATCACGTTCTATATTTTGTTTAATTAGTGTCAAATCTTAGATTATTGCTTTCTAGTTCCTGATATCATGCTTCTTGCTCTTCGACAACCTTTAAGCTTTTTAAGATTACATCTCTATGGGTTGCTTCTATAGCTGCCAAGTGTTCTTGGAGCATCTGAATATGGATTATGGAATCATGGACCTGTTTCCATAGTGTTGCATTTCTATCTTGAAGCATGTGAGTGGTCAATAGATGACAGTGCCACACTCGATGTTCTTGCTCCCAAATGGAGGCATTGGTTGTTGGAGCTGCGCCTTCTAATTCCTAGTGTGGTAATTGTAATAAATTATCCAGGCCTTCCAAAGTCTCATTGAGGAAGTGCTCATAATTTAGATTATGTAAGAAGGAAGATGGTGAGATGCTTTCTCCATCATCCAACCTTTGGTGTTTTCTTGGACTGGCTGCTTCTTCAGTTCTCTTTCTCTTGTCTCCTCCCAATCTTTCTCCAGGGTCTTTTATATGTGCTGAGGTTTCCTCTTCATGTTGCCATTCCTCTTGTAACACCTCTTTTCATGTGGCCTTCTCTATACCAAACTCAGCTGACGCGTTCAAATTTGATATAATGGAATTTTGAAGTGGGGAGAGGTTTCTAAAAATGATATGTGATGGGCTAGGAGGGGGGGTTTGTTGATGTATTCCCACTGCTGTGTTTACTGGAGTTTCTGATAAACTTAATCCCTTGGCTTCCTTTTGCTCCACCACTGCCTTATAGGAACTATTTCCTGGGCTAGTTCTGCTTCTATGCATTGCGACTCCTCTACAACACCAGGTATAATGCCCCGCATCTTGCTTTTAATTTTCTTTTTTCTACTCTTCTTGAGCTCCTTCATGATTTCCTTTGTGTCTTTTAGTAATGCTTTCCCTTCTTGCAACTCTCTAGAGGTGAGTGTTGGTGGTTCTACCTGTGCTGCTTGTTGTTCCTGTTCTTCTTGCACTGGATTTGGAATGGGGATTTGTGCTATATGATTCAGCACCTTGGTAAGTAAGTAAGGATTGCAAACCTTTGACTAGTGTGCATTTAGGTAGTTTTCCATCTCTCTATGAATGTACCAAGCCGAATAATCTTTCTTTTCTTCATGCACCTTGGTGATTCTGTTAAGGGGAACCCTGTTATAATGGTCCACTGGTTTCACCTGCATCATTAGGGACATGGCTGTACAAGTTTTCTCTGTCATCTCATCTCTGATATTTTCATATTCAGCAATTGTAAGAGATTTTCTTTAGCATTGTGTCCAAAGACATCTTCTCGAAGTTGTGAGAGTGGATCTTTATTGGTGGTGATAACTAAAAGGCTTCCCAGATCAATTCCTCTAAGAGTAGGACCTGTTTTGTGGTTCCATCTCTTAGTGGTCTTGTCATAGGACTTTGGTAACATTCCCTCTCTTAGTGGTCTTGTCATAGGACTTTAGGTATTTCGCACACAGTTTTGGATTGATGGTACAAGGGAGACACTCTGCCATTCATCCTAGGCCTACTTTGTCTAGTTTGTCCTTAACTTCAGATTCTTCCAAGATCTGCAAGCATTCAAGGCTGTGGTACTGCAGAGCTATCTTCCCATGGGTAGTATGGACATCATTTCTTATGATTGATCCATGGAATGCTTGTGCATACTGTCCCAAATAGGTTAGTTTTGGGCCACGTGTTGGTCTCTTCTTCTTGCTTATAGGTGATCCAGCTGCACTAGCTTGTGTGACTGTCATAGTATCCTTGACTTCCGATTCATAGGTAGCGGAGTTCGACAACTATAATAATGATAATAAAGTCAGTCATACTAACTGGTGAGAACATGTGGTCGTTACCTTCTTCTTTTTTCAATGAGAGTGTGTGAGTGTTATATTTGATGAGAAGTGTGTTAGTGGTGTGAGCAATAACAAGGTACAAGTCTACATGTGGGAAAGTGCAAACCGTGAGATAGTAGAGTGTGTGAGTGTTATATTTGATGAGAAGTGTGTTAGTGGTGTGAGCAATAACAAGGTACAAGTCTACATGTGTGAAAGTGCAAACCGTGAGAGTAGAGGTTTATGCCGTGAGATAGTAGGGTACGAAACCCGTGAGATGGCTAAAACCATGAGAAGGGTTGGTAGTTAATCCATGAGAGGGTTAAAACCATGAGATGGGTAAAACCATGAAATGGTTAAAACATGAGGCAATTAATCTGTGAGATGGGTTGAAATCATGAGATGGGTAAAACCATGAGTGAAATGGTTAAAACCGTGAGGCAATTAATCTGTGAGATGGGTTGAAATCATGAGATGGGTAAAACCATGAGTGAAATGGTTAAAACCGTGAGGCAATTAATCCATGAGATGGGTAAAACTGTGAAAGTGCAGGTTTATGACCAAGTCCTTTGTGTAACTTGTGTTTTTTGATCATTTTTTAGAGTTAAATGGTGAGTTATTATCTTATGTCTTAAGTGTAGAAAATAGGATTAACACACGCATGTAGCAATCACAGTTTGGGTCGTTTGCCAGGAATTAATCATGACATGCAATTTGATTACTTAAAAGAAGGAAAGAAACGAAAAGAAGAACACAAAGGCAAGGCACAAGCTCCCACCTCAACTCGAAGATGCTGAATATGTGGGTAGACGAGCACTTAGGAATCGAGAGCGGGGAGAGGCAATGGTTAGTGATGCACATGATGAGGATTTACAAACGTGGAATGCACAAATAAGGAAAGAATTTGATTTTATGGCACGACCGTCGGACTGGGTGGCTGTCTTAAATGAAGTATACCACATGGCATTCCATGATTAGTCAAGGGAAGGTGATCATTTCATGCTGTGAAGTAGTAAGGCGGTTCACGGCGACAACCATTTAGAACCAATTCACGGTGTGAACTATTTTGGACTATTTCACAGCGTGAACTATTGTGGGCTGTTTCATGGCGTGAATTGTTTTATGTTGAGTGCATATAAGGTTGATACCCTATTTTCCTTTCATGCTCAAACACTCAATCATATAGTCAAAAGTTGGTTGAATGAAGCGAATGATCATGTTTCATGGCATGAATATTAAACATTTTTACCTTGTATCCATTTTTGAGTAATGGATACCTTTGCACTTCCTTTTTGTTTATTGCCATGGAAACCAAAGTGGTATTTTGGCACTTCTGGGTATTTGTCATTGCAATCATTTTAACTCTGTGTGAGAGTGCTTGATCTTTCCCTCCATCCAACTGAAGAGTGCCTTCTATTGAATTTGTTGATTTGGATTTGTCTCCATCTCAATTGGTTGCACTTTTTCTCTTTTCTTCTCATTAACTTTGTCCATCTCTTTTATTTTGGTAGGTGCAAGTGGCGGGAGTGCTATCTGTGCAGTTCATCGTGTTGAATCGACTTCTTTCTCCAAACCAATTTTTTTGCTTTCCTAGCATTTGTTTTAGCTAGAAATTGGCTTTGGTTGCTCTTACTGTTCCTTCCTGTGTTTCTAAAGGTATTTGCAGTAATGAACTTTGGGTGGATTTTTGGCACCCATATTGTTGTATTACCCTGGTAATAGCCTTGTGTAGCTCTAGCAAAATCCCTTCGAATCCATTGATTTTGAGTGCCTTGTGGATGGTGGCTTCGTTTGGAATACTGCTAGCTAACATTTGAAGGCCATCTCTGCCCCTTGTCTATAGCTCAAACTTTTTACCCTGATTCCTCAATTACTTCTCTTGCATCATAGTATTCTGGTCTCGGAGTTGATTCTTAGGCACCCACTACTAAATTACTGGTGATTTTGGTTGTTTTTTGCATAGAGACTATGGGGTTGATGCTTTCTGTGGTACACGTGAGTTACTTTTACCGCCATTGGTGTTTCCATACCATCAATCATAACCTGCTTCCCCTTGTTTATTGGGCTCCATAAGGACACGGTAATGACATTGTGGCCCTCATCCAGTTGTGCCACCCTCTTTTCCCATTGGATATTATAATTACTGGTGCAAATCCAAGATCGTCCAAGGATCATTTCTTCCTCCATAGATCTTGCAGGCATAACAAACACCTTTCTAACAAAGGGATTGTTTGTGATGGAAATATTAACACTTATAAATCCCACAGCTTTGGTAGTTGACAAGTGCACACTTCGTACTTGTGCATTCGTGGCCTCAAGGTGTGGTTTGTCTAGAGCTTTCCATGTCTCATAACAGATCAGATTATAACAGATCAGATTATAACTTGATCTCGTATCTATTAATGCAATGCTCATTGCATGACTATTAGTCATGGAGACTTTCACCCTGAGCCATGCTATGCTGGCTCAATGTCCAAGTCATCCTCATCAAGGAGGGTTAGTGAAGCCATGTTCACATGCAATACTCTCTTCTTCTGGAGTATCTGTTTGACCTTAGCCTCTCTTGCCTTGGCTTCTTCCTGAGCTTGCTTAATTTTTTCCTTGGCTATCTCTTTTCGTTGTTTTAATAGATGTTCTTGAACGATAATCTCTTTGGTCAGTGGTACATAACATTTTTTGAGCTTGCTTCCATTAATGTAACCCTCCATTTGTACGCCCTCAGTTGTTTTTATTCTAACTGACCCTTGAGGTGTGATTTTGGACACTCAAAACGGTCTTAATCCTTTTTTTGTACTTGAGTTTCTTTTTTCGAGTGCTTCCAACACCATACATGAGGACAAGGTCCCCCATTTTTAGTTCTTTTTATTTCAAGTTATTGTTATCAAACCAACGCTTCCTTCGTAATTTTTTGACCATAAGACCATGTGATGTAATTAGTTAGGTTTCATCAAGTTTCTCTAAGTCAACCAACCATTTGGCTAATGCATTCTCAGATAATCGTTCTTGCACCGCAATTTGCAAGCTTGGAATTAATTACTCCATAGGCTTTATTGCCTTGATGCCATAAGCTAGACGAAAGGGAGTATATCTTGTCACTACCTTTTCGATATGCCCATAGAGCTACAATTAGCTTATGTTCCCAATCCGTGCAACTTGCTTCTAATGTTTTTGTCAAGATAGTACACAAAATCTTATTTGTACTCTCTGCTTGACCATTTGCCTGTGGATAATAAGGGGATGACTTCTGGTGGACTACAAGGAATCTAGCAAGTAAGTGATCAATCACCTCATTAATGAAGTGTGAACCGCGATCACTGACTAATTCCAATGGGTAGCCGAATCTCAAAATGATTTGTTCATATAAGAACGCAGCCGTTGTTCGTGCATTCGCTCGCTTAAAGGCTCTGGCCTCTGCCCATCTCGTGAAATAGTATGTGGCCACGATCACATATGGGCTTGTGATGATGGATGCACAACTGGACGAATAGGTCCAACAAAATCAATTTCCCATTTCTCAAAAGGTTGTCTTACAACAATAAAAGGGTTAGTGGCATCCTGTCTCTTTGTTGTGGAATAGCAAATCATTGACACTCTTTGCATCTTTTTACAAACTCCATGGCATCCTTGAATAACGTAGGCCACCATAGTCCCACTTGAAGCACCTTGTGAGCGTATCTTCTTAAGAAATTGTCCTTGCCTAGATTGTATAATTCACCAGCAATCAATTGATGCGATGCAATATTTCTTCGCTCCATTTGGGCACTATGCTAGTTTGAATAAACAAGCATTTGGAAGGACATCATCAACACCAGTTGCTAGTTCTCTATTTTGAAATCTCGACGTATGATCGGCCAACACATGCTATGTTCTCTTTCTTACTGTTGTTACCCCGTGAAGTCAAATTCTAATAGTAATAATAACCAACATGTGATTCTTACTGTGGTGCAAGGCTTATTCACCAAGTATAATAAGGCCTGATGGTCCACAAAGAATACAATCAATTTCCTCCTTTACAACAATTACTGCATATTTAGGATTCATCTAGTATGGTTTCTGCCTGCTCTGCTGGTTGGTCTTGATCCGGTCTTGATCCGTCCATGATTGGAATCGTGTGTTGTACCACTACTTCAGGTGGTACACCCTTCATCTCTTTGTAGTTCTAAGCAAAACAATCCTTAAACTCCTTAAAGAGAGCAACAAGTTCCTTTTCCTCAGTTGAAGTCAAGTCCTTAGCGATATAAACAGGTTTGGTTTCCTCCCTTGGCTCGGCAATATCAATTTTCTTGACCTCAACTAGGCCATCGTATGATGCGGATAAACCACCTTCTTTAACTCTTTTGGCTGTCAATTGGACCACTTTTCGTTCATCAATTGGGTATGTGTTTTGCCGGCTGGTAGGAGTTCAAGATTGCTCAGTACATGTGTTAGTAAGTTAGTAGTTCAAAGGAAAGTAAAAAGGTGAAATTGGCAGCCCATAAAATGGAATTTTAACATTCTGCCAGGCATTTCAACCTAGTTCATGGTGTGAAATGGCAGGTTTGTTTGAAGATGTGATTATTTAAGTAATCCTCTAAGTTGTTATTTATGATGGAAAGATGGTTAGTATGTTGAGCAGAAACAAAAGTGCTGCGTGGATGTGAAATAGCAAAGTTAGCATTTCACAACATGAAAAGGTCACTTCTTTCAAGTTGTGAATTCGCCCCTTTGTGTGTGCAAAACATGATGAGAAGTGGGTTAATGGGGATGAGCATAAAACTTAAGTGCACGGAGTGTGCCCCACCATGAATAGTAGTGTAGTGTGTAGTGTGTTTCATGGCATGAGCATAAAACTTAAGTGCACGGAGTGTGCCCCACCATGAATAGTAGTGTAGTGTGTTTCATGGCATGAACTGTGAGGTGATTAGTCTTTATTCTTTTAGACTTTTTGTTTAGACAAGATGAGTGTCGATGATGATTCTATGCAAGATGGGTGACAAATAATTGATTGTGCATTCATTTGAAATTTTCATGAAACAGTAGACTAGAACCAGGTAAAAAGGTTTTAGAATTTCACGACGTGAAAAGGTCAGTTGGGGTCATAATGCATGAAATAACAGGGAAGCATCTCATGCCGTGAAATAGCAGACTACTATTTCATGACTTGAGGCTCTTTGAATATTTGATGGTTTTGGAAATCAAGGTTGCGCATTTGCATAAGACATGCATGCATTTTAAAGAGATTCTATCATGAGATTGATTTTGGCAACCATTGGACTCTAAGCAAGGATGTTTGCATGATTTAATCAATCAAGGTTATGAGCAAGAGATCGTGAACCCCTACTTGATCAATCAAAAGGTGCGGGAGATGGCGATGCAACGGAATGCAACGATGCTCATCACAAACAGAATGCAAAGGCAACTCGAAGACGGAAGCAAATGCAGAAAAAGAAAGGAAAAATGCTTTTATGCCCCCGCCCCATCGGCGTGGCAGCTTCCTTAATACATGGCATCATTGCGATTGGTCGATCATAGTTGGCCGTTCTCTTTTTCACGGCATGAAAAACAAACCCTAGTTCTTCATGACCTGAAATGGTGCGAAGTGTTTCATGGCGTGAAAGGCTACTAGGCTGAGGTTTTCACTCATGATTGAAGCGCTTTCCCTTACTCATGCAATTAAATCCAATGTGACAATAGCTCCTTGGTCAAAAGGAAAGCTCAAGTTGATAAGCCCATCCTCGCATCTAAAACATGGAACTGATATCCAGGGTATCTGCCAATGGAAGAAAAATTGGAATGTCGAATGGTCCATGTAGATCAAGACCATGACATGTGACAAGTGCATCGGAATGGTATGCCATGTAATCAACTACCATACATCCCAAGTGGCATATGATGCACCCAAAGATGAACATCCCGGCTCCAAAGAAACTAGGGTCATGTAGACAATCAAGAAAGCTGAAGAAACATATCTCACAGTTGGCATCATGTAGGAACTCATATGAATCAATGCCGTCATTATTCCACTATAGCATAGCTCGAATCACCTGGGCATGATCTCCTGCATCAATGTGTATATAGGCATGATCCAAAATATGCAACATGCCCTCATGTGTGAAATCCTCCACATATGTGTGGTCCTCCAAAACACAAACATGATCAATAGGATCACCATAAGTGTCATCATCATTGAATACCAATAGTGTATCCACACATGAGATGAAAGTGGCATCATTCATCAAATCATTGACCACGTCATCCTCACAATCTCTAAAGTCATCATCATGATAATGGTTTG
The DNA here is from genome assembly GCF_041138505.1 of Cibotium barometz. Taxonomy (NCBI): domain Eukaryota; kingdom Viridiplantae; phylum Streptophyta; class Polypodiopsida; order Cyatheales; family Cibotiaceae; genus Cibotium; species Cibotium barometz. The sequence goes on along the minus strand of NC_141064.1, from coordinate 4,254,587 downwards.
TGTCCATAAATGGAATCCATGTATGACCTATATCCCACGATTGGTCAATCTTTCTAATCACTAGATCTAAGAAAATGTCTAAATTAAATATAAAGCTCTTTGGATTCATATGCACAATACTACCTCTCCTACAAGTTCTCATCTCAGAAAAATCCTTACTGCTCTCATGCACTATCCTTGACTGCTCAAATACAAGAATCCTATCCACACGAGAATACCGTCATGAAAGGTATGAATACTAGGAGTAGTGGTCATATCAATGATATCTCCATAAATAGAAATCCTAGAAGAATAGCCTAATGCATCTAGCACTAGGAACTTAGGTCTATGCTCATAGGTTCCTCTCTCACTTGTATGCGGAGTATCACTAACCCCAAATGTGCTAATGGATACACCCATCCCAAGTGTGTCAAAAAAATGTCAGTAATTTAAGCTTGAAATGTATTAGAATGATTCAATTAGTTATCCAAATATGTAATTAGTGCTAAAAGTGCCATTCCTAAATAAATTTTTTGATTAAATTGGTTTTTCATGGGTGTGAATATTGGAGATATTCATGCCAAAAAAAAAGTTTGTTTAACTAGATTGATGTACATTAGTAATGTAGACTATGTATTTGATGAGGTGGAGTTAGAAACATATGCAACTTTTAAGATTTTTGTGGTGTGAAAAACTAGGGTAGTTTTCACACATGAGATAATCCTGTCAGTAAAAGGTTAGTCATATGGTAAAAGGTTAGTGATATGGTAAAAAATGATGTTAGAAGGATGTATGAAGGTTAAAGGAGATGAATGATAGGAGAAAACATGGCTTCCTGAGGGTTTCACTTGGCGTGAAAAACCAAATAGGTTTTTCATGACTGTGAATATCTGAGAAATTCACGTCGAAAGTTTCTTCACTAAAATAAAAGCAATAAGAAGTTTATAGCAACACTCAAGAATGTGTCAATGGTTAAGATTGTGCATTCGCCCCCCGTGATTTAGAACAAGACACTTTATGTAAGATCCCTGTTCCCACCGAGCAACAGATTCGGGATATTAGCAGCGGAAGTAGCACTTCTCGCGCGGGACAGGGGTCCCACATTCGGGGTCTCACCACCACGGATATCCGGATAAGAGACTAATCTGTCGGTTGTTCCAAAACCGAACCCGGAAAAACTTCCTTTATCGAAAAGCACGGGTGATTCCACCAAGATAACTTTTTACTCTAACGTAGTCAAGATCATTTCTGATCGAGCTGATCCAATTACATCTATAAGATACTTGGTCAGATCAAGGAAGAAACTTGCACTTGGATCATTGGGATCAACGCTTTTTTCCCCATTCAAGAGGCACAGCCGTTAATTCCTATCCATAGAACAGTTACTGTCCGGAATTTATTTTATCTATCGTAAAAATAAAAGTTTGAGTCTCGATTTACGGATCCATCAGTCCAGCCTAACCCCATCCGATCCCATGGGTTAGAGCCTAACCCCATCCGATCCCATGGAACAGATCCATATAAAGAGCCATGGACTCATCCATTGAAGACCAGCAAGGTCAATCAACCAGATCCATGCCCGATTTCAGAAAACAACTCCAACTCTGTTCCAATATCTTCCTCGACGCACGCATGGGTATCCTAGGCGAGACCCAGAGCCCGAGCACCGTATGGTCAGCACCCTCTAGGATCCTTCGCAGGTGACCTAGCGCTTCACGCATAGGCCGCTTCCTTGGCCCCTCATCCACCGTACCGGAAGCTCACCATTTTAATCGCACTGAGGCTGGTCAAGACCTCGGCCGACCTTGCTACGCGAGACGTCCTTCGTTGACTCCCCGTCAGCAGTTGCAACTTTACCATCACGACTTTAATCACAAGACGGTCAAAATGCTCCCCCCAGCATTCTTGACATAAAACAATCATTTACAAACAGCATTTACAAACACTTTACCATACAATTTCTATTTTAACTTTCATTTTTCCACATTATCCCTCATCAATCTACATTACTTATTCCATATTCCATTTATATGTATACTCATCCCATCACATCATTTCCATCTCATCACTTCAGATTCCCTCACATCACATATCGTATAATCACATCCATACATCCACATCTATATGCGTACATTCACATCTACATCTCTATGCATACATCCACATCCACATTCACATTCACCTCCATACATCTACATCTATATGCATATATCCACCTCCACATTCACATCCACATCTATACATCTATATCTACATGCATACATCCACCTCTACATCCACATCTATATCTATACACCTACATCTACATGCATACATCCACATCTCCATTCACATCTACATCTATACATCTACATCTACATGCATCCATCCACCTCCACATCCACATCTACATCTATACATCTACATCTACATCTACATCTACATCTACAGGTATACATCCACATCTCCATTCACATCTACATCTATACATCTACATCTACATGCATGCATCCACATCTCCATTTACATCCTCACTTACACATCTATTTCTACATGCATACATCCACATCTCCATGCATACATCCACCTCCACATTCACACTCACACCCATACCTCTACATCTACATGCAAACATCCATATCTCCATGCATAATAATATTCTTTTAATTAATCTAGGATGATAGTTCCTAGAATATGGTAGGAAGTCCTCTTTTTATGCTTTGAATGAAATTATTTTATGCGTAATTTCTATAAAAATTTTACCATAGCTCCGCTACTATGACTGATAATTCTCAATTTCTTCTAAGGGATAAAGCTTATCATTAAGGAAATAATTAGAATGGTCTCTAATTGGATCATCAATCCATAATGGATTGAATCATCAACATGCATAAACTAAAAGCATAGAAAAAAGCCATTAATTTGGTCTCAAGCATAGCTTAATCTTGGATTAAGGAAAAGCTTTATGAAAAGCTTCATTTGGATTGAGAATGGGTCATGAGTATAACCATTTCTTGAGTGAGAGAGAGAAATTACATAAAAACCATTAGAATTTAAACATAAATGGAAATTAACTTCAATAGCATTTATTAAATTATGTAACTCTTCACTACTATTCACCACTTAACTTCAATAGCATTTAAAAAACCATACCAATTAAGCTTCTCAAGCTTGAGAGGGGTTGAGAAGAGAGAATCATTGAGAAATTATAGAAAAGATCAAAATTCAATATACTTACCTTATAATTTGCTTGATTCTTTATTCACGGTAGAGGCCCCCAACCAATCAATTGGTTTATTATGTTGATGGAGCCACCAATGGGGATTGAAGAAAGAGAGAAGTATCAAAAACTAGTGAATTATTAAAGAATTCACAGTTCTTGGCTTAGGTAGAGTAGAGTAACAATACATAAGACACTCTATATTTTGGCTTAGGTGGAGTAGAGTAACAAAGCATAAGACACTCTATATTTTGGCTTAGGTGGAGTAGAGTAACAAAGCATAAGACACTATATATTTTGGCTTAGGTGGAGTAGAGTAACAAGGCATAAGACACTATATATTTTGGCTTAGGTGGAGTAGAGTAACAAAGCATAAGACACTATATATTTTGGCTTAGGTGGAGTAGAGTAACAAGGCATAAGACACTATATATTTTTCAACAAGGGGAGGCTTCTATTTATAGGAAAATTTGAGCTCCTAACCAAACAAACTGATTCTAGAATTTTCCAAGTCAGTTAGGTCACTTTTTGACCATTTTTAGGTCAGTTAAGCTAACTTTTTGGAACTAGACTTGAATTAGGAGAGAGGAGAGATAAAATATCTCAATTTTTATGAGTTTAAAACTCATTCAAGCATGTGAAATATGCACCTCCTTTAAAGAACTCCCCTTTCTTACATATGTGTCATAATGGAATCATTTTAATATTGCTCAAAGTTTTTTATTAATAAACCTTGTACATTTTCAACTCTTCATCTTATGTGAAATATGCACCTCCTTTAAAAAACTCCCCTTCCTTACATATGTGTCATAATGGAATCATTTTAATATTGCTCATAGTTTTTTACTAATAAACCTTGTACATTTTCAACTCTTCATCTTATGTGAGCATTTAAGGGACTCCCCTTCCTTACATATGTGTCATAATAAAATCATTATTCCCAAAATATCTCATATTTTTAATATTGCTCATAGTTTTTTACTAATAAACCTTGTACATTTTCAACTCTTCATCTTATGTGAGCATTTAAGGGACTCCCCTTCCTTACATATGTGTCATAATAAAATCATTATTCCCAAAATATCTCATATTTTTAATATTGCTCATAGTTTTTTACTAATAAACCTTGTACATTTTCAACTCTTCATCTTATGTGAACATTTAAGGGACTCCCCTTCCTTACATATGTGTCATAATAAAATCATTATTCCCAAAATATCTCATATTTTTAATATTGCTCATAGTTTTTTACTAATAAACCTTGTACATTTTCAACTCTTCATCTTATGTGAGCATTTACTCATTTTTGGGTATCTTCTTTTTACAATTTGGATTTATCTCCTCCCTACACATGGATTGATGCTATTGGTCCATAGGAACCTTAATTGGACCATAATCCAAAGATTTATGAAAATCTAGACCCTTAGACTAAGGTTCTTTATACCTATTTCTAATTAATTCCAATTGCACATTGGAAAATTCTTTTTGAATTTCTGTTTCAAGGGAACTTATTTTAATAAGATGAGTTATTTTTCTATCCAAAAATATTCATAATCTGAATATTCTCTCTCTAGAATAATTTTCTCTCTCTAGGCTAAAACAGTTAGAAACAAGGTCTTTATATTTCTGAAGAGGGATTGATTACAGGGGAAGATACTAGACATCAAAAAGGGGTTGATTACAGGGGAAGATACTAGACATCAAAAAGGGGTTGGGGGAGGAATCTTACACTTTAGCTTGAAAAACTAGATGTTTTTTTCACGTCCAATCAAAGACACATATTTCTTGTTATTGTAACATGATCTTTTCTCCAAAAAGTTACGTAAGCTTTCTCACTTAACCTACACAATAAATATTATCACTTCACAAAATTTAGAACAAAGAAGAGAAGTACTAAGACAACATGAAGAACAAAAGCATTAGGTATAATCTCCCCCCCTGACGTTGTCAGGCAAAAATCTGAGAGGTGTTTTGAGTCAGTGTACATATGGGATGCATGGTGTGTGAATAAACTTTGCCCTGAATGCCCTGGCAAATGTATAGAGTGAGTGGTTTTGCAGTGAGCTGGTATTACACACGTTTTTTTTGGGAGCAGATGCTGGAGATTTGGAAGTTTTTTATTGCAACAGTATGGTGTGCGGGTGGTTGCGCAGGGCACCGACTGGAATTGGTCATATTTGGCTGTAGAGGTGCTGATGATTACGAGCGGTGGGCAGCTCTTGTCATGTTTTGGAAGTGTGGAGGCCGCATGTGAATCTGGAGCAAAAGGAGCCGCCAGCCCTCTTAGTTGTGGCCATTATTGAGGCTTTAAAGGAAAAAATAAATAAATAATATATATACCAAAGTGGCCAACTTGAAGGGTGGACGTGGAGGTTCATTTTGCTGCCCCAGCGAGACTATCTAGAGGGTTGGCGAAGGCGAAGACGTCGAAGGTGGGCGCTTGGAATAAGAGACCGTTGCTGGAATCGTGCAGATACCGGAGGCGAGGAGAGGTGGCGAAGGAAGTGGCCGCCTTGGGGTACGAGAAGTCGCTCTGGGGTGATTTTACAGGAGACAGGCGCCGGGCACGGCAGCCGCCTTGTAGAAGACAGCTTGGGGAGGTAATTCTATAGAGCTGCAGCAGCGAGTGAGGTGGCCGCTTTGAAAGAGGGAGGCCTCTGGTCTGCACAGGCGTAAAGGGAGCGAAGTGTGGTGGCCTCGTTGATAGGTTGCTGGCAGGTGAGCGTGAAGTCGCACAAGAAAGGTTGCCGCCTCGAAGGAGAGGAAGCCGGGCTGGTGATAGCTGCAGAGAGGACAGACGTGGAGGCAGCTGTGCAAGGGCTGGATGCGCAGGCTGGCGATGGTTGGGAGTCGCCAATGGTAGCGACGAGAGAGGGTGACAAGAAGAGAGCTGCCGCCTTGTGGTTGGAGAGATCTCTCTGGTGAGCAGAGAGAGCCAACAGAGTAGGGAGCTACTGAAGCTGACGAGTGGGAGAGCTGCAGAGAGCTTGGGTTGGCACAACCGCAGTGCAGTGAGAGGGAAAGCGAAGGGAGAATGATGAGACGAAGGCTGGCAGCGTGGAAAAGATGGTTTCCGTCTGGCGGCGCTGGTTTGGACCGCTAGAGGAGCTGTGGCTCTGGTGTAGGAACTAGTGGGGACTAGCACGTAAAGCAGCTGCAAAGGTGGCTGGTAGTGCTGAAGCCAGGTGAAAAGGCTAGTACCATAAGAGCTGGGTCATTTGTGTATGGTTGCCGTTCTAAGAAGCAGAGAGTGGAGGGTTGCTGGTGGGGCACCCTCTGAAGAGAGGTGGTTGGTTTTTGTTTTGTGTTGGCTGCAGTAGAGGTGCTGATGTGTGGGCTGGAGACAGGTGGGACTCGCCTACGACACTTGCCAGTAGAGTAGCCGGGTTGCAGAGGAAGCTGAGGGTTGCTGGTGGGGCACCCTCTGAAGAGAAGCAGAGATCGGGAGACAGAGGCTTGGTTGTCAGACGTAGGGGTGAATTCCTTTGATATTAAATTCTGGCCAGAGTCCTAGTTTTTGGTGTAATTGCTGAGTTTATTTGAAGTGTGGTTGGTGCTCTGTATGTTTATGTGGATGATCAGTTGTCTATCGTGGTTTTGAGCTATCTTTCTGGTGTGGGTGGGTGGTGAACAGTGAACAGTGACAGTGAACAGTGAGAAGTGTTCCAGCCGGTGTGGCTGGTGGTGCCTCCGTTGTGTTAGTATTTTCAAAGTTTGGGAGGTGAAGGGCTATAGAGGCATGGTCTTTTTTCTTTTTTTCACCTCACAACATGTGTGGCTCTCCTCCCACATTTGGTATTTATATAATATTCATATTTTTAGCCCATATAGACATAAATAGCACCTATTCCACTTCTGGACTTTTGCTTTACAATAAATAACTTTGTTTAAAGTTCTAATGTTTACTCAACAATCACGGACGATAAGATTATGACCCAACAATATATACAAATGGATCAATGCTTACAAATTCATTTATGCTCACACACATATTTAATTATCTATGCACAGAAATATTTAACTATCTATGCACACACGCACATAAACTCTAACCACATAATAGGCTACAAAATAATCAATATCATAATTAACACTTGATCTGCATCTTCACACCACCGCTCAATCCACCATTTGTATGATATCTCAATAATCGGTGCCCTCGCAGATCTCACCACTTATACTCATAGACATGATTCACGTTAGTTAAATAAGCAATTGAAGTCACATCAATTAATCCCAATGTTGTTTAGAGAAATAGGCAACCATAACTACATATACCCATTGGCACAATACACACATGCGTTCTTGATATAAAATAACAAATATAATTTCCAATAACACAAGAGTGATTCTCCTAACATTCCCTCTTGCTTGGGTTACAATTTTGCATAAATCTATGAGAGGATGGCTTCACGATTAGGGTGGAAAGCTTGAGTAACACATAATAGAAACATGGAATCAAATGGACATATGTAAAACAAGTCTAAGTGTCCATACCACAGAGACACATTTCACACATAAGATAATAAAAGATATAAGATATAAATGTGTCTAGTGTATATATATGAAATGAATCTTATATCCCATACCACCAGATTAACTCCACATATAACACTCCGTAAGAATAGAAGTTTGAGGCATAAGGACGAGTTTCCCTTCTTGAAACTTTCATCTTGACACAAACTTTTCTTATCTTAAGACTAATTAATAAAATATGAATAGTAGGGGGAACATCTTAATTGAATATTAATGTTGTAAAACGATATATTTGCAAGACTTGTTAACTTAGAAGTTAGTATGTTTGGACGAGTTTCCCTTCTTGAAACTTTCATCTTGACACAAACTTTTCTTATCTTAAGACTAATTAATAAAATATAAATAGTAGGAGGAACATCTTAATTGAATATTAATGCTGTAAAACGATATATTTGCAAGACTTGTTAACTTAGAAGTTAGTATGTTTTTTTTTGAAATATTCTCAACAAGTATGTTAATCCTTAATGAGTGATAAAATGATGGTTTGGATATCTTATGATACATTTCAATACAATTTAAATTTAAAAATTATAGTTTCTCTTTGAGTATTTATAATTCTTGAGTTACTAATAAGAAACTTTCATTACTTACAGTAATTATTTGATATCTTTTGTATTAGCAAAGTTAAAAAAGGGTTAATATTATTTTCTTCTATAAAAATGTTACCTTTTTCTAGGACTATAACTTGAAAATACTAGTTTGTTAACTAGAAACACTAACTTGAGACAATAGAGTATATTCTTGACCATAATAAATTACTCGATTTATGATAAATCTAAGCAAATCTTGGGCAATATGTAAATGATCATAAGGTTTTCTTAAATTTCTAGTAAACTTAAGATGGTGTGACTAAATCTTGAACTTGGAATACTTTACTAAGTTTACTGGGATCAACTAGTTTTTATCTTGGTCCAACAATTCAATAATTTAATACTTTTTCTTGGTCTTACAATTTGATCTTGTCTTGACAACTTACATATAACTTGATTCTTGATAATTTACAAATTCTTTTCTATTGTAAATTAGTTCATGGAGTCAAATGATGCTATAGTCTCCCTATCATCTCAAATCGACTAAAGTTGCTATGGTCGAAGACTGTTGTCGACTTTGTCTTTATATCTAAATTCTATGGGAATTAGAAAAGACTAAACAATACAATACGACCAAAATACAATAGCCAATATGAAATTGTTTGCAAGTGTGAATTTATATGTTCTTTACCTTTAAATAGTGTGTCAATAGCGTTACCCTCTATCTTGAGATGTTTACTGTAGGTGAAAATAAAACAGTCTCATTGGATCATAAACTTTATTTTTTGGAAGTCGTGTCAATGCTCCAAGAGCATATTTCACAAGCATGAATCTTTTTACTTTTTATATAAATGATATAGAAGCTTTATGTAAAAAATCAAATGTTAATGAAATTAAAGACAACATCTACATTTGAATCATTTAACGGATTGTGATTTCAATAGATTTAAATAAAAAATGTGCAAAGAAATCTTGGCATCACAAAGTAGTGTCAAAACTAACTATTGATATTGGAGTAGGAGAATCTCACCTTAAATTGATGATTTGTTTATCACAAAACGAAATTTGAAAATGGTTATAATATTAACTACTATAACACATTTTATATTCCTCTAACAACATGGGTATGATCTAATACAAATATCTTTTCAAGTGGTAACTTAGATTTAAGATAATCTAAATGAATAAGAAATTCTTCATTTGTCACATTGTCATGGGTCATTGTAAAATCCTGTTTTTTTTTGGTTCAAATGTGTGATAACCCCACCTTACACACACACATATATATATATATATACATACATACATATATATATATATATATACATACATACATACATATATATATATATATTTGGGTTAAAAAAAGAATATAAGGTGGCGACTAGCACTCTCGACCACCCCCCTCGATAATCAACTTTTTTAGTGGACCCCCATCCTTTCGTCTACAAGCTACTACTACGTAGACTTTTGTACCTTTTATCTTCTCCTCCTGACCTTCCTCCTCCCTTGCAGTTCAGTGCCAACAATGCTGTGCGTAGATCTCCTTGTCGTCTTTTCCCATCGACTTTTCATCAGCTACTATACTACGGTGTTGGATGATTCAAGTACCTTCTTCCCACTCACCCCGTCAGCCAACCCATAGTTAGTTGGCGCATTAATTATATCATCTTCTTTTGCTTTTGCGCGGTTGTGTCGACACGTGCTCAGCCCCCCCTCATTTGAGTGGCACCTCTTGTCAGTCTCAAATTTTTTTTTTTGCTTAGCCAATCCCCCCCCCCCCCCCCCCCCCCCCCCCCCCTTTCCCCTTTTACAGCTCCCCACCAACCCTGATCACGCACTCCCTCCTTTCTCAGTGATCACACACTCCCTCCTTTCTCAGTCATCACACAGTCTCTCCCGTCCCTTTTTGGCGAACCCCTCCTTAGGATTAATCGCTCATACTCCCTCTCCCTCACTCTTTTACCTTCCTGTGCCACCTCATTCTCTCTCTCTCCCTCTCTCTCTCTCTCTCTCTCTCGGCTCAAAGCAGTAAACCCCTCAAAACTTTTCTCTCAACTTCTCGCTAGCCAACCCCCTTACTAGCTTTTGTTTCCCTTGCCCCCCCCAACCATCCCCTCACCACCCCTCGTGTGTTGCCTATCCTTCTATCTCTCTAGAGCCCTCATTGTCTCTCTCGGATCAAACCAGTCACCCCCTCAACGCTTTTCTCTCAACTTCTTGCTAGCCAACCCCCTTACTAACTTTTGATTCCCTTGCCCCAACCATCCCCTCACCACTCCTCGTGTGCTGGCCATCCTTCTATCTCCCTCCCCTTTGGTGACCCTCGACTCCAGATATCGCTTACTCTCCCTATCTCCTGAGCTCACCCCCTATCAACTCCCTCGTTCCCTCTACTCACTAACCTCGCTACCCTTACCTTCTCTCCCCCGAAGTCCTCTCCCACTCACTGGTTAGCAACCAGGCCCCCTCACTCTCCTTGCTTCACTCATGTGTAGTCTTTCACCACCCTCTCTATCCCTCGCCACCACTCTTACACTCTCTTACTAGAGAACCCCCTACCACTCACATACTGCTCTCTCTCTCCAGGATTCTCTATCTTAGTCCCCTTCACATTCTCTCTCAACCTCTAGTCCCTTAGTCCCCTTCACATTCTCTCTCAACCTCTAGTCCCTCTCTCAGTCTCTTGTCTCCCTCCGTCTCTCTTACTCTCCCGCTCTCATATCTCTCGCTTTCTTTCAATCAATATCTCTCTCTATTTCTTCCATTTTTTAATTAAGAAAATAAAAATAATTACATCTTAATTATTAGTTGTATATCATCCATAAAGCCTCATGGTGGGAGAATGAACTGAGAAATTAAATGTTCTAACTTCAAGAAGTTCGTGATATACTCTGCCTAAGAGAGTGTTTCTATTTGACTCCCAAGTCGTGTGAGTTACTTCTTGGTAACAAAAAAAGGTTCAACCACGACAAAGAATAAAGGCTCGTGGAGGACATGTAGAACGCGGAGGACGTGGGCATCCTAGGGTAATTGATCATGATGAGGATTCCACTGAACCTCAAATAGTGGTAGTCATAAATGTTCCCCAAGGAAGTGGAGGACTAGCCCGCCTTCTCGTAACCGTGAATATTGGATCTCCACCTCGTCGTGTAAGTGGACCAACCCTAGAGGTTTTGATTAAGAAATGTAGGGTTTCTCCTCAGCTCTCCTAAAAGATGTATAAGCTCTCCTGTGAGTCTCCTATTTCCAGAATGCAAGAAAATAGTATTTTTCTTCGTTTTTGGCCTAGAGAGAGAAAATGTTCTAGAGACAGGTAATTCAAATTTGAGATATTTTTGGATACAAAGTTTCTCCTTATATTTAAGATGAATTCTCGTGAAATAAAAGTTCAAAAAGAATTCTCCAATGTACATTAGAAATTAACTAGATATGTGAATTAGAGACCTTAGCCTAAGGGTCCACATTTTTAGAAATTTTTTACTAAGGTCCAAATAAGTTCTAAAGGGCAAATAGGATTAATCCAAGTGTTTCAATAAGAAAAATGCAAAGAATAAAAGAAAATTCCCCCAAAATGAGTAAATGCTCACATAAGATGAAGAGTTGACTAACTACTCGATTTATTAGTTAAAAATTAAGGTTTATTAATAAAAAATCAAATTTTGACACCTCAATAAGGAGGGAAAGGGCTCATGAAGGAGGCACGTGTTTTTCATCATTACCTTGCATTTTTAATTCAAAAAAATTGAGATATTTTATCTCTCCTCTCTCCTCCTTCAAAACTAGATCAAAAAGTGAGACACACTGGTCCAAAACTTGTCCAAAATGTGTCTATAAATAGACCCTCATCTATAAATAGACCCTCATTCCTTCGTATTTTCATCTTTGAGTAATTACATGCTAGTATTATCTTCATTTTAGTGTAATTCTATTATCCTATTTTGCCTCTACTTTTGGAAGCTTGAGCTTTATAATTCTCCATCCTCTCTTGGAGATTACCCTACCCAACTTGGTGGCCAAAGCTTACTTTGTGGGCTTCACTTCTTTCTTTAAAGAATCAAGCCAAAATCAAAGGTAAGCCTTAATCAAATGGTATTTCTATCTTTCTCAATGGTTATCTCCTTCCTAACCCCTCTAATGCTTGGGAAGCTTTCAATTAAATGGTTTTTTCTTGAAATCAAGCTTTTTATAATGATTCATAATGTTTAAATGGTTTAATACTAATCTTTATGCTTAATTATAGTATTTTTATTAGTAAATCTCTCTTTGTGGAAAGATTAATTATCTTTATGGTTAGATCCGTGTTAGAAGGATGGTTCTTAATGATAAACTTATTATGTTAAACAAAACTCTAGGCTTGACAAGCTAGAGAAAAAGATTATATATTTTTATGATTTTAATCTAGTTAAAGATGATGATTAATTTCTTTAAGCTTGTTTATGATTAAGAAAAATCATAGTAATTCAATTTAAGTTGAAAGAGGGTTATGCTAACATTTTTGGAAATGAGGAATGAATATTTAAGAATAATTAAGAGATTTAATCATAATTATGCTTATAATTATGCTATGTATGCATAGTTAAATTTTAGTTTAAAAGAGGAGTTCCTATTACATTTCATAATTATGGGTATTTATTTAAAAGTAGAATTTTGATAATTCTCAAAAAATATAGCAAAACTATGGTAAAAATTTTAAAAAAATGAATTTAATTTTATGCATAATTTTGTTAATACAAAAAGAGGAATTCCCATCGTATTCTAGGCATAAACATTTTTATGCTAAAAGAATGATTTTTGTTACATTCATGAAAAATACTTTTATAGTATTTATGCATATTTGTTTAAATAGAGAAAACAGGAATTCCCATCATATTCTAGGTATAGACACTTTTATGCTAAAAGAATGATTTTTGTCATAGTTATGGAAAATACTTTTATAATATTTATGCTTAATTATTTAAATAGAGAAAAGAGAAATTTTTATTATATTTATTTTTATATATGTACATGCATAAAAATTTAGATGCAAAAAGAGAAATTTCCACGATATTATAGATACAAATATTTTAAATATTAAAAGAGAAATTTTTGGCATATTTCAAATATGGATATTTTTATTTATTTAAAAGAGAAATTTTCATCGTACTTTAATTAGAAAATACATAAATTAATTTCGATGTTAAAAGAAAAGGTTTTACCAAAATTTCATGTAGAAAATTATGGTATATTAATGTTGAGGATCAAAATGGAGGAAATAATATTTTAAGATATTTCTATGTGAATAAATCAATAAAATGATGTATGCATTATTCACAAATGGATTATTAGAAAAAGAGTTATCTTTATAAAATTCCATCATTCTCGAATAGAACTATTTATAATTCTATTGTGACTAGGAAAGAATAAATTTTCATAATTTTAGAAATCACCATTAATTTATCAGATAAATAGAAGAAAAATCCTTAGGGATCAAAGCTAGGATTAAATCCGAGTAATTTATGGTTAGACCACAACCACATGAGAATGGTGGGCCAGTAAGATGCGTGCCCATCTCTCCAATCAAAAATTAAGCAAAACCTTCTGACCATTCCCATTTCTTCAGTACGAAGAATGGACTGATTTAGAGAAGTTTTCCTTAAGACCCGAAATTGACAAAAAATAAGTTCGAAATTCGTTGTAACTGATGGGTGGATTAACAAGATACGAGATTCGTGATTTTCATTAAGAAAATCTGGATTTTGAGAAAAAGGGTCTTGTGGAATCAAACTCAACGGGAAATTATTACTTGCGTAGAAACTCTGTTTTTTGAAAAGGACTGTCTTATGCTAGAATGCTGGAGGAAGAATTTGGCTTATGGTTTAAACTAAGGAGAGTTACGTTTGTTTGCAACAACTGGCGAGGAGTCATCAAAGGACGTCACTCACGCAACAAAGCTTGCCAAGGTCTTGACCAGCCTCAGTATGGTTAAAATGGTGCACTTCCGATACGATGGACGAGGGCCGACGAAGCGGTCTCTGAGTGAAGTGCTAGGACACCTAAGGAGGATCTTGGAGGATTCTGACCAAGCGATGTACGGGCTCGCGGTTGCTAGGATACCCATGCGTATGTATGTCGAGGTAGATATGGATGGACTGATAAGGAATTATCTATGTGAACTGGAACTTAAATTTGGATCTCATTGGTTGACTAGCTCCTCTTCAACGGAGAGGAGAGTCAGGACGACATTTTGATTGTAAAATATTGGACTAGAATTTTGAGAATTATGATGGAAACATTATGGTTTCATTCCAATTTTGCTTTAAAGATAGCTGAATATGTGAAAAAGGCAATTTTGCTTTAAAGATAGCTGAATATGTGAAAAAGGCAATTTCATATTGGGTGTATAAGTGGTGTGTCTATTTTGTATTTTGCTTGAGTGCCGACCAGGGGGCCTGGGAACTCTTTTCCCTGGTACCTGGGATAAAACACAACCAAATTTTTATATAAAGGGATCCCACCAATACAGTGGTTGGGCGGTAGGCTAGATCAGTGGATTCGTGTGATACAGTTAGATACATTCAAGTTACGTTAGTTAGAAAGTCCCAGTAAGATTCTTGTTCTATGGGAAAGAATCAGTGTGGTTGTGCCTCGCTTAATGGGAAAAAGGCGATGATTTCTATGAACCAAGTGCAAGTCCCTTCCTTGATCTGGCCATGTGACCTACGGGTTCGGTCGGAATAGAAAAGCTAGTTAAGGCCTTGACCCGTTAGATAAAATTTTTGTTAGAAGATTTTTCATGGAGGAATTGCCTATGCTTTCTGGGCGAGGGAAGTTTTTCTAGACTCGATTTCCGAGGATCCACCGGATGAGTCTCTTGTTCGAACATTCGTGGGCGAGGCCCCGAGTGGGAAGCTTGGCCCTGCATGCAAGGTTACTACTTTTGCTGCTAGCACTCCAAAGTTCGATGTGCAGAGTGGGCAAGGATCCCACAGCTAGTATCAGAGCTTTGTTGAAAGCTCAAGAATCAAAAGATGAATTTTGTCTGAATTTTATAATAAAATCCTAGAAAGATGCATTTTCATGTTATTCTCATTCAGATTAAGCTTCATTAATGAAGACTTTTAATTGATGAATTTGATTTTATAGATCATTAGGAATTTTTTGGGCCCAAAGAGGGCCTCTTGGATTAACTTTTGATTAGGAATGGACCAATAGGAAGAGAGCTGGGTGCACATTTTTGACTTCTTTGACCGTAGGGGGCTTAGGCTTTGGTTTGCTAATGGGGCCTAATTACTACTCTTGTCCCCCTACCTCTTGGGCCCAAACTTAGAGGTCCCCCCACCTAGAATCGCGTAGATGAAAAACCCTAAAAATTAAAAATTTTTATTTTTTTCCCAAAAGTGTGTTTTCCCTCTCAAACTTCCCCCAACATACTCTAGGTTTGGAAAGCTCATTTTGAACCTCTTTCTTCCTCTTCTAAGCTCTCCATTGCTCTGCAGAAACTCCATACCTCTCAAGCTCTCCCTCCTTGTCAAGCTCCGTCAGTCTCAAGCTCCCTCTCCCTCTTTCTTCCTTTTCTAAGCTCTCCATTGCTGTAGAAACTCCATCCCTCTCAAGCTCTCCCTCCTTCTCAAGCTCCCTCCCTCTCTCTCTCTCTCTCTCTCTTTCTCTCTCTCTCTCTCTCTCTCAAGCTCCCTCCCTCTCTATTGCTGCAAAAACTCTATCCCTCTTTAGTGTACTCTAGGTTCAGGAAGCCTATTCTCAAACTCCAACCCTCTTTTAAGCTTTCCATTGCTGCACTGAAAACCCTGAACTTTCTCTCCTCTCCACTCTTCTGTTGTAAAACAAGCTTTTCTTTTCCCTTCTTCTCTTTTCTTACCACCATGGCCTCTTCCAGTAATGTGAGAAGACCTAGAGAGAAGGTGGAAGAGCTTGTGCTGCATAACACAAGAGATGAGAATGGAGTTTGGGCTCCAACAAGATTCAGGGTTGGGGCTTGGGTCTACATGCAGCCAAGCTCTAAGGGACCACATCAAGTACGTCCAACTGGGGAATATGCTACATCATTGGAAGGGGTGGCAGCAAGGCTTCAAGCATACTAAGAAGGAACCTGACTGGTTGCCATAGTGCAACATGTGTATACCCTTGGAGACCTGTACATTCAAGGCCAATGACCAAGTTTTCCTTCAAATTGTCAGTGTAATATAAACACAGCTTTAGCAACATGCTAATATTGGATTTTTTGTTTCAAATTTTCTTATGATTCTCCATTTTCTTATGTCTCTCTGTAGGTATTTTCCCCTCTAATTATGTTGAGGAACAACCACTCCAAAGCCTCACTGGAGTTTTCTATGCTATGCATGCATCCATTGGAGAGGCAATGTTTGCATCTCAAAGCCCAAGTGATCTTGTACGTACAGAACAATATCTTTTTCTTTTCTCACTCATATTTTATAGATAAAAAACCAGGTTTATTTGGCAAGCTAGAAGAGATCCTCAACCGCCTTCTTAACAATCCCGAATGGCCCAAACCTGATGTTTGGACCATCTTATGCTTAAAGTTTAAGATGGTAAGTGAACCCTGTTTTAAAGTAATTAATTTTGAACTTCTTAAGTCTTAGGATCTCGATGACGAAATCAAATAGAAATTTAACGATGTATCATTTTGGCAAGATCATGAGACGTGCGAACCGTGGCAGACAGCCAGATCCTCTCACAGATGAGAAAGAGCTTGACCTCGATGTTCGCAAAGCCCTTCACATATCTTAGCCAAGTCCCTTCAAGGGTGAAGAGGAAAACTTGGGCGAGGCTGTGGAAAAGTGGATCGAAGCAATGAAGAATACTTCAATGTCACTGGAAATAATGAGAAAAGTAAAGTGGCTCTTGCAAGGCTGAAGATAGCAGAAACAGCTAGAGTAGCATGGAGAAACCACTGTGAGACAAACCAACTGGATCGGAACACCCAAACATGGAATGATCTCAAGACATACCTAAGGAAGAGATTCTGTCCTCCCGGCTGCGTGGAAACTAAGATGAATGAATTCTTGGAGTTAACCCAGGGGATCAGAACTATTGAAGAGTATCACCAAGCGTTCGCTCTCCTCCTCAAATACTCGCCCACTGCTGGATGAAGAACAACTGATGGGGCCAGGTTCATTCGGGGAATGAATGAACCTTTGGATACCTTGGTAAAGAATGCCAAGCCAGTTTCCATGGGCTGAAGCATTGTGTAAGATTCCTTCCTCCGGCTTTTGAGGTGTGTAGGTGTAAGAGCATTCCCTTCTGATCTTATAATTATTCCCCTCTCTGAAATAAAAGAAAGATCCTATTTTACCTTGTTTGGACTTAGAGAGAGAAAATATCTAGAGAGAGATAATTTAAAATTGAGATATTTTTGGATATAAAAATCCTCCTAGTGTCTAAAATGGTTTCCCCTGAAACAGAAATTCAAAAAAAACTTTCCAATGTACAATTGGAATTAATTAAAAATAGGTATAAAGGGCCTTAGCCTAAGGATCCAAATTTTTTAAAAAAATTGAATTATGCTCCAATTAAGGTTCCTATAGGGACCAATAAGATTAATCCAAATATAGGGAGGAGATAAATTGAAGAATAAAAGAAAATCTTCCAAAAATGAGTAAATGCTCACATAAGATTAAGAGTTGACTAAGGACAAGGTTTATTAGTCAAAAAAGAAGAGATATTTAGAGAAAATGATGTATTTTTGACACCTCCGTATGGGGATCTCCCCTCATGAAGGAGGTGCCTATTTCACATGTGTGGAGGAGTTTTAAACTCATAAATAATGAGATATTTTCATCTCTCCTCTCTCCTGTATCAACTAGATCCAAAAAGTAAGCTAAACTGACCGAAAAATGGTTAAAAATTGACCAAACTGATCTAGAAAATTCTAGAATCAGTTTGCTTGGTTAGAGGCTCATTTTTTCCTATAAATAAAAGCCTCTCCCTTTGTAAAAGGTTAATAGTGTTTATGCACTGCTACTCTACTCATACCCAGAGCCAATTGCATTGAATTTACTTGATAATTTAATTGTTTTTGACTAAATCCTCTCCAAAAAATCGGTGGCCACTCTTGATCCAAACAAGAGTAGAACCCTCAATCCCTCAAGCCAAAGGAAAGCTTACAAACTGATTTCCTTGTTTTTTTATAGTTGATTAAAGTGAATCCTGATGTTATGCCTTGATGAAAAGGCTACCCCATTCTCTTCCTTAAGAATTCAGCCTTTCTTTATCCTAAAATGAGTAACAAATAAATTGATTAAACTTTTCTTATTGTTTACTCACTAGAAAGTGAAAATTGAGTAGATTAGAGTACTTTACTTCAAATTGGGGTTAATTTTAAATTGAAAATAGAATGTTAAAAATTGAGAAATGGTCAGCTATACAAAGGAGATTATGGATTTTTTTAAAAATTTTATGGAAAATAAAGTTTATTTTTATGTTATTCTAAAAGAGTAATTCCCACCGTTTGTGCATTCTAAAAGAAATATTTTTATTTTCTCCATGTACAAATTCACCTATGAATATGCGTGGATATCATTGATATTAATTATTAAAATTGATTTCTATGCATAGAAAGATGCATATCAAAAATCTTTTTTTTTATAAAAGTGTTGTTTTCATTGAATTTAATTCTTATGCATAGAAAGATACATAATGGAAATTTTTATAATAAAAGTATTATTTTCATTAAAATTGATTATATGCATAGAAAGTTGCATAAAAGATTTATTTTTATTTCAAAAGTGTTATTCTCATTAAAATTGATTTTATGCATAGAAAGATGTATAAAGGATTTATTTTTCTTTCAAGAGTGTTATTCTCATTAAAATTGATTTTCTGCATAGAAAGATGCATAAAGGATTCATTTTTCTTTCAAGAGTGTTACTCTCATTAAAATTGATTTTCTGCATAGAAAGATGCATAAAGGATTCATTTTTCTTTCAAGAGTGTTATTCTCATTAAAATTGATTTTATGCATAGAAAGATGCATAAAGGATTTATTTTTCTTTCAAGAGTGTTATTCTCATTAAAATTGATTTTAAAATTGATTTCATGCCTAGAAAGATACATAAAGGATTTAATTTTATTTCAAAAGGTTATTCTCATTAAAATTGATGCATAAAAGGATTTTTATAAAAGTGTTATTCCCACTGAAGTTGATTTTTATGCATAAATAGATACATAAAGAATTTTTATATCAAAAATTAGAATTCGCTTAAATTCTATGAATAGATGTGATGAGATGCGATGTGAATGGATGGATGGATTTTGATGTGAATAGAGGTGATGAGATGTGAGGTGAATAGATTTGATGAGATGTGATGTGAATCAGATAGATGTGACTGGATGGAATGGATGTGATGTGAATAGAGGTGATGAGATGTGAGATGAATAGATGTGATGAGATGTGATGTGAATGGATGGATATGATGTGAATAGGGGTGATGAGATGTGAGGTGAATAGATGTGATGAGATGTGATGTGAATCAGATAGATGTGAATGGATGGATGGATGTGATGTGAATAGAGGTGATGAGATGTGAGGTGAATAGATGTGATGTGAATTAGATAGATGTGAATGGATGGATGGATGTGATGTGAATAGAGGTGATGAGATGTGAGGTGAATAGATGTGATGAGATGTGATGTGAATCAGATAGATGTGATTGGATGGATGGATGTGAATGGATGGATGGATGTGATGAAGATGTGAGGTGAATAGATGTAACGAGATGTGATGAGAATAGAGGTGATGAGATGTGAGGTGAATAGATGTAACGAGATGTGATGAGAATTAGATAAGTGTGAATGAATGGATGGGTGGTTGTGATGTGAATAGAGGTGATGAGATGTGAGGTGAGTAGATGTGATGTGAGTAGATGTGATGTGAATCAGATAGATGTGAATGAATGGATGAGATGTCATGTCATGTGAATCAGGATTTAAATGAATGATATGGGATATGAGTGGATGATATGTGATGAAAATGGATGTAAATGTATAAGTGAAGAATGAATGTGAATGTGATCGATATGAATGATTGTGAATGTGATGGATATGAATGATTGTGAATGTGATGGATATGAATGAATGTGAATATGATGGATATGAATGAATGTGATGTGATGGGATGTGAATCGGGATAGATGTGAATGAATGAGATGTGAGGTAAAATGAATGAGATGTGATGTAAGTGAATGTGATGTGATGAAATGTGGATATGTGATGTAAGTGAATGAATGAGATGTGATGTAAGTGAATGTGATGTGGTCTGAATGGATATGTGATGTAAGTGAATGAGATGTGATGTAAGTGAATGTGATGTGGTCTGAATGGATATGTGATGTAAGTGAATGTGATGTGGTCTGAATGGATATGTGATGTAAGTGAATGTGATGTGGTCTGAATGGATGTGATGTGAGTGAATGTGATGTGATGAAATGTGGATATGGGTAGATGCAAGTGGATGAGATCTGATGCGGATAAATGAGAAAAGATGTGATGAAATGGAAAATGATATGATGAGAATGGGAATACACATGAAATAAATGAGAATTGATGTGGAACAATGTGGAAAGACAAGAGTTTGTTATAGAAACTGTATATTATGACCTGTTTTTAAATAGCTCTTTTATGTCAAGAATACTAGGAAAGCATTTTGACCGTCTTGTGAATGAGGTTGTGGAGACCTAGTCTTATAAAGTTGCAATAGCCGATGGAGAGTCAATGGAGGACGTCTTGTGTAGCAAGGTCGGTTGAGGTCTTGACCAGCCTCGGTTCGATTAAAATGGTGAGCTTCTGGTACGGTGGATGAGGGACCAAGGAAAAAGCAGCCTATGAGTTAAGCGTTAGGTCACCTGCGAAGGATCCTAGAGGGTGCTGACCATACAATGCTCGGGCTCTGGGTCGCCAACGATACCCACGCGTGCATCGAGGAAGATATTGGAACAAGGAGTAAGAGTTGTTTTCTGAATTCACGCATGGATCTAGTTGCTTGACCTTGCTGGTCCTCAACGGATGAGTCCATGGCTCTTTTATATGGATCCGTTGGTTGACCTTGCTGATCTTCAACGGAGATTCCATTTTGATATGTGAATATATTGCCGGTTACTATGAACTAGGAACTATCGAAAAGGCCCCTTGAGTGGACAGGTGGTGAGTGTTCTAGTTGCCAATGATGACATAGGTACATCGATGAAAGAATGATTGAAATTAAGGACTCAACCAGAGATTTTGAGGATTATGATCAGTGACTCTATGATTTCATTAAATGATTGTTTTAAAGATAGCTGATTCTGTGAAAAAGGCAATTTCATATTGGGTGTGTAAGTGGTGTGACTAATTTTAAGTTTGCATGAATACCCGGCTAGGGGGCCTGGGAACTCTTTTCCCTGGAATACCCGGGACAAAACCTAACCAAATTCTTAATTGGATTCCATCATTACAGTGGTTGGGCAGTTGGCTAACCCACGGGACTGGATGGGCTGGACTGATGGATCCCTAAATTGAGACTTAATTCTGTTATGGTACGATAGATGAAGTAAATGTCGGACAAAAATTATTCTATGGAAAAGAATCAACGACTGTGCCTCTCAATGAGGAAAAAAGCGTTGGTCTCTATGATCCAAGTGCAATCTTTTCCCTGATCTGACTATGGGACTTACGGGTTCGGTCAGATCAGTTCAGTTAGTTAAGGCTTTTGACTACATTAGAGAAAAATTATCCTGGAGGAATCACCCGTGCTTTCCGGGCAAGGGAAGTTTTTCCGGGTTTGGTTTTGGAAGAACGGATGGATTAGTCTCTTGTCCGGATATCCGTGGGGCGAGGCCCCGAGTGAGGGACCCGGCCTCACGCAAGAAGTGCTACTTCTGCTGCTAGCACTCTTGAATTTGTTGCGCGGTGGGAACATGGATCTTACACAGTGCGGATGGCGAATGACTTCGCTAAGGCCTTTGTTGTTAAGGTCCCACCAAAGCCAGATCCCTCATCCTTCATCAAAAGGTTCCAAACCCTGGGAAGTACTTCTAACCTTCCCCCTCCTAAAAGACACCAAGGTCTCGATCAGATTTAGGAGACGAGAAGTTTCAAAAATGAAGGAATAGCACTTTTTTTAGGAACTTTGGCTTTTTCCAGAATGCATAAGGAAGAGCTTCGAAGTGAAAACAGGTGTTTCGGTTGTCAAGGTTTTGGGCACCAGCTCAAGGATTTTCCGACTCCTATGTCAATGGGCCAAGAAAGCCAAGGTCCTAGAATGCAGAGACCAACTTCTTTGTATCAAACCAAGCAAGGTCCCCCTCGCCAAAATCAGGGCAACCCTAGAAGAGTGCCAACTCAGCCTGGAGCCTCAATGCAAAGTAGTCTCAAAACTCCCTCCCAGAATTGGGGAACCAAAGAGAGAGAGTTCCACCTCAAATTGCACAGCAGCTAGAGCCACCACAATAGCTGAGGAAGTGGAGGAAGAAAGAGGACAGATTTATGCCGCCATTGAACATCAAGGGCAGAATCGTCAGTTTTCAATCCTCCAAACTCCAGCAGAGTACAAGGGTAAGCACTTTAAGCTTTTGATTGATTCAGGCAGTACACATTCTTTTATTTCCCCTGGATGCTTACGTACATTAGTCCTAGATCAAAAAACAGGAAAACCTATGTAAGTAGAATTGGCTAGTAGGAAGATTCTTTTCACACACTATGAGATAGACCGCATTCAGTTTAATCTAGATGGGAATGCTACAGACTACTAATTCAGAGTCTTACCCTTGGGAATCTATGACGGAATCCTTGGAATGGATTGGCTCCACAAAAATCAGGTTGACATTCACTGTCATAATGGAACCATTTCTTTCCTTGACCTGCACGGAAATCAAGCCCAAGGAATTGGAATTTGCGGATCCCTAGTTCTGCAATTAGTCAAAGCTTCTAAATTGCTGAAGAGACTCAAAAAGAGGCAAACTGTCTATTTCGTTAAAATGAATCTAGTAGACAGAAAATGCAAGGCTACAGAACCAGAATGGCTAAATGAGTACGCTGAGATCATGAAGATCATGTGCGTAAGGTCTTGGAGATCCTTAAGGAAGCACCAACTCTTTGCCAAAGAAGAGCAAGTGCACTTTCTCTGTTGACCATGTCGAATACTTGGGATTTATAGTATCTAAAGACAGGATTTCACGACTGGTAAAATCCAAGCAATCATGGATTGATCAGAGCCCAGAACAGTGAAAGAAGTCAGAGGATTCTTGGGATTAACCGGATGGTATGGAATATTTATACCCAAGTATGCTCAAATAGCATCCCCTTTGACTAACCTTCTCTCAAGAAGAGCACCCTATTTCATTGGACCGCTATGTGTCAAAGTGCTTTTGACAAGTTGAAGATAGCCTTAGTAACCAACCCTATCCTAAAATTGCCAGAATTTTTCTTACCCTTTGAGGGAGTGACAGATGCCAGTGGTTTTTCCCTAGGAGGTGCTCTTATGCAAGAAGGTCACGCAGCAGTAGCCTTGAATCCAGAAAACTTAAAATGCATGAGAGAAATTATGTTGTCCCCATGACTTGGAGTTACTCTTAAAATTTTATGCTCTGAAGTTGTGGAGACATTATCTCCTGGGATAGAGATTCACCTTGATGATAGATCATCAAAGTCTGAAGTGGATCTTTACCCAAAGGGATCTCAACATGTGTCAAAGAAGGTGGATGCAGACCCTGCAGGAATTTGACTTTGAGATAAAGTACTGACCAGGGAAAGAAAATGTGGTAGCCGATGCACTTAGTAGGAAAGCCTCCTTTCTTACAATAACATTGGTGTCAAATCCATTGATTAGTGAAGCAAGAGAGAAGATCATGCAGGACAGATTGTTTGCCCCCATTGCTACCCTACTGATGCAGGAAAGCAAGACTCCTCAGAAAATGAGTCGAGTTCTTGGTACAAAATGGATGAAAGATGCATGTATTACAATAATCGGCTATGCATTCCTAATGATGAGGAAACAAAGGGAAAAATTCTGAGAGAAGCCCATGATAGCCCAATAGCTGGACATCCAAGGTTCATAAAAACCTATATGTCTATATAAAGAAGAGCTTCTTTTGGCCAGGACTCAAAAGGGATGTACTTAATCATGTAAATCAGTGCTTAACATATAGGTTCATAAAAACCTATATGTCTATATAAAGAAGAGCTTCTTTTGGCCAGGACTCAAAAGGGATGTACTTAATCATGTAAATCAGTGCTTAACATGTCAAAGAGTCAAGGCAGAAAGGGTTAAGATGCCAGGAAAGCTGCATCCCTTAGACATCCCACAGATGAAGTGGGAATGTATCAATATGGATTTTGTTACTGGATTACCGTCAGTGCAATCAGGTTACAACTCCATTTTTGTGGTAGTTGACAGATTAACCAAGGTTGCCCATCTGATTCCAGTAAAAGAAACCTACTCTGCAGTGGATGTTGCCAGAGTCTTCCTCAAGGAGATTTTCATGTTGCATGGCTTACCCAGAAGAATAGTGAGCGAGAAGTTCATATCAAGGTTGTGGACTGCATTCTTCGAAGCAGTAGGAACTTCCTTGGATCTCAGTACAACTTATCATCTAGAGACAGATGGTCAGACTAAAAGAGTAAACCAAGTAATTGAAGATATTCTTTGGTCATGCTATGGGGCAAGGAATCTAAAAAGTGGCTAAGCTACTTACATCTAGTGGAGTTTGATTACAATGCCTCTTATCACCATCGAAGTATCGAAAATGAGCCCATTCAAAGCTCTGTGTACGGACAAGATTGCCTCACACCATTAACTTGGTCTGACCCATTGATCAGGGTCAAAATGTCCAGACAGATGCTTGATGACATGGAGCAGTAAATGCAGGTAATTCGCAAAGATATTAAGGCTGTCCAGGACAGACAAAAATAGTATGCTGACAAGAAAATAATAGAGAAGAGCGTTTGAAGAAGCAGATATGGTCTTCATTTGTGTACGATCCAAGAGAGAAGTTCTTTATTTTACTAGGGAAGTACAAAAAGTTGTCTCCGAGATACTGTGGGCCATACGCCATTACTAAGAAAGTAGGAGATCTAGCTTATGAACTTCTTCTACCTCCCCATCTCAAAGTACATAATGTATTCCATGTCAGTCTATTTAAAAAGTATGTACCCAGCCGAGTCATGTGTTGGATGAACAGTTGACTTCCTATGACTCAAGGCCAGATGGTACTCCAACCTGAAGAAATCCTTGATGTTTGGGAGAAGGTTCTCGAGAACAGAGTTCTCAGAGAATTTTTAGTCAAGTGGAAGTTCTACCCTTTAGAGGACGCCACTTGGGAGATAGAAGAGGAGCTGGTAAAGGATTACCTCCACTTTGCGAGATGAGGACATCTCGCATTTTTCAAGTGGGAGAGGATGTAACGTTCCTCCTCAACTCCTAAAAGATGTATAAGCTCTCATGTCAGTCCCTTGTAATCATCCCCTATTTTAGAATGCAAGAAAATAGTATTTTCCTTTGTTTTTGGCTTAGAGAGAGAAAATATTCTAGAGAGAGATAATTCAATTTTGAGATATTTTTGGATACAAAGTTTCTCCTCATCCCTTGAAAGAGAAGTTCAAAAAGAATTCTCCAATGTGCATTAGAAATTAACTAAATATGTGAATTAGAGACCTTAGCCTAAGGGTCTATATTTTTGGATTTTTTTTACTAAGGTCTAAATAAGGTTCTAAAGGGCCAATAGGATTAATCCAAGTGTTTCAATAAGAAAAATGACAAGAATAAAAGAAAATCTCCCAAAAATGAGTAAATGCTCACATAAGATGAAGAGTTGACCAAGTACTGGGTTTATTAGTTAAAAATTAAGGTTTAGTAGTAAAAAAATCAAATTTTGACACCTCAACAAGGAGGCAAAGGGCTCATGAAGGAGGCACCTTTTTTTCATTTCATTATCTTGCATTTTTTTTCAAAAAATTTGGATATTTTATCTCTCCTCTCTCCTCCTTCAAACTGGATCAAAAAGTGAGCCAAATTGGTCCAAAACTTGTCCAAAATGGATCAAACTGAAGCTCGAAGCCTCTAGATCCCAGTTGGACTGGGTTAGTGGCCTCTCTCACCTATAAATAGACCCTCATTCCTTTGTATTTTCATCTTTGAGTAAGTACATGCCATGTTATCTTTATTTTAGTGTAATTCTATTATCCCTCTATTTTGCCTCTACTTTTGGAAGCTTTGGAGCTTCACAATTCTCCATCCTCTCTTGGAGATTACCCTCCCCAACTTGGTGGCCAAAGCTTGCTTTGTGGGCTTCACTTCTTTCTTTAAAGAATCAAGCCAAAATCAAAGGTAAGCCTTAATCCAATGGTTTTTCTATCTTTCTCAATGGTTATCTCCTTCCCAACCCCTCTAATGCTTGGGAAGCTTTCAATTGAATGGTTTTTTCTTGAAATCAAGCTTTCTAATGATTCATAATGTTTAAATGGTTTAATACTAATCTTTATGCTTAATTATAGTATTTTTATTAGTAAATCTCTCTTTTTGGAAAGATTAATCATTTTTATGGTTAGATCCTTGTTAGAAGGATGGTTCTTAATGATAAACTCATTATCTTAAACAAAACTCTAGGCTTGACAAGCTAGAGAAAAAGATTAGATATGTTTATGATTTTAATCTAGTTAAAAATTATGATTAATTTCTTTAAGATTGTTTATGATTAAGAAAAATCATATTAATTCAATTTAAGTTGAAAGAGGGTTATGCTTGTTGGAATTAGGGTTGCAGGAATGCACACACAACTTCAAGAAGATGAGGAAGCTTGAGCACAACACAGTAGTGTATTATGAGTGCCAAAAATGAAAGATAACCAGCCCTAGAAGATAATGGGCGTATATACAATGCACGGGGGAAAAAACCTCCTAGTGAGGGAAAAAGTGCCCCGGCGGTCCTAAGTGTGTTCACACACATCACTACTATAATATGGTAACAAATCCCCCCTGGAGTGATGCGGTGAACAAGAGCTAGCACTCATGTATAGGGAAGTGTCTAGCTATGTGGACGAATCCACAAAAGGGAGTAAGCCCAAAGCTTTGCGAAAAGCTTCGAACTTCTCACGAGGCAGAGCCTTTGTGAAAAGGTCTGCAAGGTTATCCTGTGTTGGCACATAAGCCAAACTGATCTCTCCTGCAGAGAGTCTCTCCCTGACATAATGGTAGTGCACCTCAATGTGCTTCGTACGAGCATGGAACACTGGGTTCCGCGCAACTGCCAATGCGCTCTGACTGTCAGTGAAGAGGGTGGTGGCAGATGGCTGCCCAACACCCAAATCAGCCATAAGGCGTCTGAGCCACACACACTCAACCGTAGCTGTGAAAGCTGCCCTGTACTCAGCTTCACAACTAGAAGTGGCCACAGTAGGCTGCTTCTTGCTCAACCATGATATGCATGAGCTTCCAAGCATGAAGCAAAAACCACTCGTGGACACGCGTGTGTCATAACAACCAGCCCAGTCAGAATCTGAAAAAGCATGTAAATCTGGCGGCAATGATCCCCCCTTGGGATAAAACAACCCAAGATGCCGAGTACCACTCAAATAGCGAAAGATACGCTTCACTGCCTGCCAATGCTTAATGCCTGGGCTATGCATAAATCTGCTCACCTGTGAGACTGCAAACTGAATGTCTGGCCTCGTAATGCATACATAAATGAGGCAACCAACAGCTGTCTGATAGAGTGTGACATCAAAGTGATCTCCAGCATCATGAAGACTCAACTTCAAACCTGTCTCCATTGGAGTAGCAATAGGCTTGCAGTCTTCAAGGCCAAATCTCCGCAACAATGTTTCAATATACTTTGTCTGACACAAAGCAATACCTCCATCACACTGCTTAAATTGTATCCCCAAATAATGATGCAAATGCCCCAAATCTGACATCTCAAAAGAGGCATTCAAATCAGCCTTAAAATCAGCAATATGACTCTCATTTGGTCCTGTGAGCAGCATGTCATCGACATAGAGAGCAATGATTAGATGTACACCATCCACACGTTTAACATACAAAGTGCTTTCTGTTGGACTATTCTGAAACCCATGTGCAGTCAAATATGCATGTATTTTTTCATACCAAGCTCGTGGAGCTTGCTTTAAACCATATAAAGCCTTTTTTAACCTGCACACTTTGTTTTCCTGCCCTCTTTGAACAAAACCACGAGGCTGCGATACATACACCTCCTCATGCAAATCTCCATTTAAGAACGCAGTCTTTATGTCCAGCTGATGTACATTCCAACCATTATGAGCTGCTAATGCACAGATGCTACGAACAGTGGTCATACGACATGTGGGAGCAAAAGTCTCATCAAAATCAATGCCCTTCTCTTGAGCATAACCTTTTGCAACAAGCCTAGCCTTATGGCGATCCACTGTGCCATCAGGCTTACGCTTCAATTTGTATACCCACTTAGTGCCAATGGCCTTCTTGCCAGGGGGCAAGTCACATAAAGACCATGTACCATTCTTCATAATAGCATCGTATTCTGCTTGCATAGCAGCCATCCAATTTTCTGAACTTTGTGCCTCATCAAATGAAACAGGCTCACTTTCATCGCACATACTAGAAACAGCCAATGCATAACAATCTGACGCATAAGAGGCACCATGAGAGCCAGAACGAGTGCGACTAGACAAAGGGGCATCCAACTTGCTGTCACGCAAAGTCTGCACCAGCCATCTAGGCATATTCCTAGAGCCCTCAATCTCTTGTCTCTCATCCTCAAGTGCATCATGCACATCTGCATCAGATATAGGCTGATCTGTGCCATCATTTAAAACCTGCATAGGCTGAAAAACTGCCTCATGAGGTATTGCACTTGACTGTGCACCACTGAAAAGAGGCAACAATGTATCATAGACATCACGTGAGCTGATATCTGTCTCCTTAGTACATGAAACCAAGGGCTGAACTGCATCTTCCACAAACACAACATCACGGCTAACCAAAATGCGCTTTGTCTGTGGATGATACAGACGATAGCCTTTGCTCTGAGCACTATATCCAACAAAAATACATTTGACAGCTTTGTCATCCAATTTTCTGCGATGTTGCACAGGCACTAATGCATATGCCAGGCAACCAAAAACACGTAAATGGCCAACAGATGGCTTGCGCCTATGCCAAGCCTCATATGGAGTGACAACCTGTAATGCTTTGGTGGGACACCTGTTTAGTACATAAGTGGCACACATGACAGCCTCAAGCCAAAAACCATGTGGTAGACTTTGACTCTTAACCATACATCTTGCCATTTCCATGAGAGACCTGTTTTTTCTCTCAGCCACACCATTTTGCTGTGGTGTATACGGCACTGTACATTGGTGTTTTATCCCACGCTCAGCCAGAAATGCATTAAATTCTGAAGACATATACTCCCCCCCTCGATCTGAACGGAGGGTGCCCATCTTACTTTCTGACACATTTTCAGCCATAACCAAAAACTGTTTGAAGCACAAAAACACTTCGGACTTTGCCTTCAAAGGATATACCCATGCATGCCTGGTAAAATCATCAATGAAAGTCACGAAGTAAAGGTAGTTTCCAAATGATGGAGTTTGCATGGGACCACAAACATCACTGTGAACAAGCTGCAATCTGCGTTCAGCTCTCACTGATCCATCTTTGGGAAAGGAAGCACGCTGCATTTTACCCAATATGCAGCCCTCACAAACATGCTTGACAGGTGCCTCAAGCTTAGGCAAAGAAGACACCATTTCAGATTTCTGCAGGCGCAGCAAACTTGCAAAATTCAGATGACCAAAACGTGCATGCCACAGTTTTGCATTTGAAATAGCCTGCGTATCCATAATAGCACATGCTGAATCCTCTACACATTTGCCATCCATATTGAGCTTATACAGCCCTCGACATAGTGAACCAGATGCTACAATGATGTCACCACAAGAGAGATCATGAACAGTACATCTGTCATCCACAAATTTTACAACCAAACCTGTTTTGGCAAATGCGGAGACTGACAGCAGATTCTTTTTGATCCCTGGCACATACAATGCATCAAAAAGTGTAAAGGTGTTGCCATTTGCAACATTCAGCACAATCTGTCCAACTCCTTTAACGGGATAAGAGGAGTTATTGGCACAAGTGACAGTATTCCCTGTGGGAGCAGACTCAAGGAAAGTGAATAAACTGCGCTGCGAGGTGATATGCTTAGTGGCACCACTGTCAAAGTACCATACATCTGAATCTACTGCAGACATACATGTGTCATGCAAAGATGGGTCATAACTGCACTGCGCATTGAATGCCCATTCTGTATCTAGCACAACATTAGCAGATTCATTGTTAGAAGGAGAGGCATCTGCAACAGCCATACCAGCCTCTTTCTTCTTAGCCTCTTTCGCAGCCAGCTTAGGACACGCTTTGATGACATGATCATTTCCCTTACAGTACTTGCAAAATGTCTTCTGTTTGTCACCCTTCTTCTCATCTTTGTCTTCCTTCTTTGGTTGCGCAGCATTTGCAGATTTCTGCTTACTAGAAGAAAAGCCAGCTTTACCTTTCCCGCTTCTCTGACTAGCAACGAAAGCTTGATCTGCGACACGCATATTATTCCTGTTTTGCCTTGACTGGTCTTCTTGCAGCAAAACAGAAACTAACTCCTCAAATGATAAGGCATTGGGATTGCCTTTCATCATCAAGCGAAGAGTGGAAGCAAAACCCTGATAAGAATCTGGTAGACCATTCAAAACAGTCTGCACAAGTGAACTGTCTGACAGGATTTCATCTGCAGAAATGAGCTGCTCTTTGAAATCCTTGATCTTTGTCAAAAAGCTATCCATAGAATCACCTTCGTTCATATGCTCATTCTCCAACTGTTTTCGGAGGTAAGCAACACGAGCCTCATTTCTTGCCTGATACAATGTGGCAAGTACATCCCAAGCATCCTTAGAAGTCCTGCAGGAGCGAATATGTGGGATAATGGTACGTTTGACAGACAGCGCAATCAAGGCATGAGCCTGCGCATCTCTACCATCCCAACGAATCTGCTCTGCTGAAAGTGGTGGTTCTCGAACAGCTGCTACAGCACTTGTGCCTGCACCATCATCAACAGTACCTGTTTCTGATGTGTTTGCAGCATTCCCAGCCACAATAGGACGTGCATCAATACCCTGCACAATGTTCCATAACCCCTTTGCTACCAATACATGTCGCATCATATATGCCCACAATGGATAGTTGGTGCCATCCAACTTATCCTCAGCAGCCAACATGCGGAATACATCATTGTTGTCAGCCATGGCCAATGACTGTACTACTAGATGTAAATGCTGTCTGTAAGAGGTAAACCTGTATAAAATCGACCTGTGCTATGTAGCACAGCCCAAAACAGACGAATGGGCACCTGTCCTGCAGATTTTAAACTTGACAGAAAATCTGCACAGTAGGACGATTTTGCCTGCGCAGTACTTGGAATGCAAAAACGGAGGGCGAAATGACTTCAGATCAAAATTCTGAAACAAACAAGCCCTACGGCAAAAACTATGGTAAAATGCAGCAAAACTATGGTAAAATTTTAAAAAATGAATTTAATTTTATGCATAATTTTGTCAATACAAAAAGAGGAATTCCCATCATATTCTAGGCATCAACATTTTTATGCTAAAAGAATGATTTTTGTTACGTTTATGAAAAATACTTTTATAGTATTTATGCATATTTGTTTAAATAGAGAAAAGAAGAATTCTCATCATTTATGATTTTTGTTACATTTATGAAAAATACTTTTATAGTATTTATGCATATTTGTTTAAATAGAGGAAAAAGGAATGCCCATCATATTCTAGGCATAGACATTTTTATGCTAAAAGAATGATTTTTGTCATATTTATGGAAAATACTTTTATAGTATTTATGCATAATTATTTAAATAAAGAAAAGATAAATTTTTGTTATATTTATTTTTATATAGGTACATGCATAAAAATTTAGATGCAAAAAGAGGAATTCCCATGATATTCTAGACAAATATTTGAAATTTCAAAAGAGGATTTTTGGCATATTTCAAATATGGGTATTTTTATTTATTTAAAAGAGGAATTTTTATCGTACTTTAATTAGAAATACATAAATTAATTTCGGTGTTAAAAGAGAAGCTTTCACCATAATTTCATGCAGAAAATTATGGTATATTAATGTTGAGTATCAAAATGGAGAAAAGAATATTTTAAGATATTTCTATGTGAATAAATCAATAAAATGATGTATACATATTCACAAATGGATTATTAGAAAAAGAGTTATCTTTATAAAATTCCATCATTCTCGAATAGAACTATTTATAATTCTATTGTGACCAGGAAAGAATAAATTTTCATAATTTTGGAAATCACACTTAATTTATCAGATAAATAGAAGAAAAATCCTTAGGGATCAAAGCTAGGATTAAATCCGAGTAATTTATGGTTAGACCACGACCACGTGAGAATGGTGGGCCAGTAAGATACTTGCCCATCTCTCAAATTAGAAATTAAGTAAAACCTTGTGACCATTCCCATTTCTTTAGTACGAAGAATGGATTGATTTAGAGAAGTTTTCCTTAAGACCCGAAAATCGACGAAAAATAAGTTAGAAATTCGTTGTAACTGATGGGTGGATTGACAAGATACGAGATTCATGATTTTCATTAAGAAAATCTGGATTTTGAGAAAAAGGGTCTTGTGGAATCAAACTCAATGGGAAATTCTTGCTTGCATAAAAACTTTGTTTTTTGAAAAGGACTGTCTTATGCTAGAATGCTGGAGGAAGTATTTGGCTTATGGTTTAAACTAAGGAGAGTTACATTGCAATAGTTGGCGGGGAGTTGTCAAAGGACGTCGCTGCGCAAAGCTTGCCAAGGTCTTGACCAACCTCGGTATGCTTAAAATGGTGTGCTTCCGATACGATAGGCGAGGGCCGACGAAGCGGCCCCTGAGTGAAGTGCTAGGACACCTAAGGAGGATCCTAGAGGATTCTGAGACCAGGCGATGCACGGGCTCGCGGGTTGCTAGGACACCCATGCGTATGTCGAGGAAGATATGGATGGACTGATAAGGAATTATCTATGTGAACTGGAACTTGAATTTGGATCTCGTTGGTTGACTAGTTGGTCTTCAATTGAGAGTCCGGATGACATTTTGATTGTAAAATATTGGACTAGAATTTTGAGGATTATGATGGAAACATTATGGTTTCATTCCAATTCTGTTTTAAAGACATCTGTGAAAAAGGTATTTTCATATTGGGTGTGTAAGTGGTGTGTCTATTTTGTATTTTGCTTGAGTGCTGGCTAGGGGGCCTGGGAAGTCTTTTCCCTGGCACCCGAGACAAAACACAACCAAATTTTTATATAAAGGGATCCTACCAACACAGTGGTTTGGCAGTTGGCTAACCCATGGGCTGGTTGGGGTTAGGCTGGATCGGTGGATTCCTGTGATACAGTTAGATACGTTCAAGTTACGGTAGTTAGAATAAGTCCCAGGAAGATT
The DNA here is from genome assembly GCF_041138505.1 of Cibotium barometz. Taxonomy (NCBI): domain Eukaryota; kingdom Viridiplantae; phylum Streptophyta; class Polypodiopsida; order Cyatheales; family Cibotiaceae; genus Cibotium; species Cibotium barometz. Next base: position 4,220,838 of record NC_141064.1, on the reverse strand, counting down.
CTTGTTCTGTGGGAAAGAATCAACGGTTGTGCCTCGTTTAAGGGAAAAAAAGATGTGATTTCTATGAACCAAGTGCAAGTCCCTTCCTGATTTGGCCATGTGACCTATGGGTTTGCTCGGAATAGAAAAGCTAGTTAAGGCTTTGACCCATTAGATAAAATTTTTATTAGAAGATTTTTCTTGGAGGAATCGCCTATGGTTTCTGGGGGGCGAGGGAAGTTTTTCCAGACTCAATTTTGGAGGAATTGCTGGACTAGTCTCTTGTCCGAACATTCGTGTGGTGGGTGAGGCCTCGAGTGGGAAGCTTTGCCCTCCTACGCGGCGCAAGGTTGCTACTTCGGCTGCGCACTCTAGAGTTCGATGATGCGCAGAGGGGGTAGGGGTCTCACAAGAAAAGATAATTTTCTGATGCATTTAACTAGGATTTTTTTCTTTATGAAAATAGAAAAAGGTTATCTCTCTCATGTGAGTATTTTTGTTGCATGATTGCTACGTCAAATGTGGATGCTTGATTTCAACAAGACTGGTAACATATTCTAAAATTGTTGTAAAATTAAATAAAGAGACATGTTTCTCTTGGGAATAACTATTCCAAAATGTTTAGTTTGGGGCAACTAGGTATATTCCCCCACCCAGGGCATTCAACTCCTACAGAGTTGGGGCAACTGCTTATGATGGTTAACCCACCACAAAGCAAGGTAAGGGTTCCTTCCAGGATTGTAGACCGGAGCTTGATAGGTTTCATGTTAGTGTAGGTGAGTGAGGGGACATTTCACCTTACTAATATGTGATAACTTATTGCCATGACTGTTACAAAGCCTAGATTGTATGTAACTCGGTGTGCCGAGGGATGTTTTTCTTTCAGATTATGTTGTAGTTCAAGTTTATGATTATATATATATATATATATATATATATATATATATATATTAATGATTTATTTACATTAAGGGATAAAGGAACCCGTGATGGGAATTAAATTAAGGAACTTTGTTATGTGATGCATCTGTACCAACAAATGTGCTTAGTAATTAAAAAACCTCATAGTTGACCATATCCCAAATCTGGAAAGTGGGTGGTAGGGTGGAACCAATTAGTTGGGTACTCTCCAAGGAAGAAAAAATATAGTTAAATACTAGGTAAGACTCCCAAGACCATGAATATATTCATATATCGGATAGTCATGAATTGTCTCCCAATCAGGCGATCTTCATAAGAAATCTTGGGGTGTTATTTACTAGTGAAATCCCTCCCTATCACAAAGGATGTAAGGGTATGGGAGGTATCTTACGGGTGGTATGAGAGCCATGCTAGGAGTAGGAAAGAAAAAAAATAATAATTGAGACAATTGACTTACAAGTACGATCCCATATAAGAATTGGTCGAACATTAGAAATACTTAAATTGACTTTCGACCACTTAGCAGTCAAAACAATTGATGAACGGTGAGCTTGGGCAAGTCATTTTTTAGACTTCTATCAATTGAAAGCATCGAGGATGAAGTTTCTACAGTTTCCCTCTACCCGTCGGTGAATGTATATTCGCTAGTAGATTCGAACTTATGGATGTCGAGATGTGCAAGGCTTCAAATTTTAGAGAAGCTTAGAGTACTAAAATACTTTGTATTCTATGGGACTCTTTTCCTCGATCAAATCGTCATTGCAAATGGAGCCTCATTACGCATCCCAACATATTTACAATGTGATCACTTAATTCATCCCTAAGAGTAGAGTTTATTGTTGTGGTAGACTTCACCCAGGATTCTCGGGGATCACTGATTCCACAAAATCTATGCCTTGGATCTTACCAAAAAACCTCCCAAGTTTGTCGTAGGGAGGATAAACAATCTTTAAGAAAGTATTGTAAATCAACACGTAACCTTGTTCACAAAATGTAATAAAAAGTGAATATTATCTTTTTAACCTCTTTGGACTTCCTTAAATTGGCATTAAAGCATGTTCTCTCTTTTTAACCTCTTTGGACTTCCTTAAATTGGCATTAAAGCATGTTCTCTCTTTTCACACCAGCACGATGAGGAAGCTTGAAAGGAAATTCATGCTTAAGCAGATGCAACCCTCTTCCTTCTTAGTAGAAGGAAAAGATGTGGCTAAAGATGCAAAGGCATGGATAGAGTCCATGACCAACTATTTCTCTCTTGTTGGTACTAATAAAGGCAATCAATCTATGTTGGCCCATTTTCAACAAATTGGGGGGATGATAAGCTATGGTGGAAGGAGTGGTGTAGAGAAAAGGATGTCCAAGAAAGCACTATCACCTGGGAACAAATCAAGGGAGTTGTCAAGGAAAGGTACTTGCCCTTAGACTTTGAAACCCTAAAGATGAATGAGTTCTATAGCTTGACACAACAGAATTCAACACTCCCAGTTTGTTATACTCAAGAAGTATGCTCTAACTATGAACTTGTTTAAAATATGGGTACTATTAGATTAGGGTCAAGGAGGAAGACATCCCAAAGATAGCATTCAACTCTAGATATGGGCATTATGAATACATCATGATGCCGTTTGGATTGACTAATGCCCCAAGAAAATTTAACAAGCTCATGCAAGATATATTCAGGAAGTAGCTTGACAATCATGTCTTGGTGTTCTTTGATGATATTCTGATCTACTCTAAGGATGAGAAAGAGCATGAAGCCCAAGCTAGAGAAGTTCTAGAAATTCTGAGAGAAAACCTACTATTTGCTAAAAAGAGTAAGTGTACCTTCCTTACAGAAAAAAATGAATATTTGGGATTCATTGTCTCCAAGGATGGAATTTCAGTAGATCCAAGAAAGCTACAAGATATAGTGGAATGGCCTCAACCATCTAACATCAAGGAGATTCAAGGATTTCTTGGGATTACAGGGTGGTACCATATCTTTATTCAAGATTATGTAAAGATAGCCGTACCTTTAACCAAACTACTTAAAAAGAATACAAAAATAGTTTGGACCAAGAAGCATCAACAAAGTTTTGATAAACTCAAGGTGGCACTCACAACTGCACCCATCCTACCAAAATTTTATGATGATTTTCAAGTGATAACTGATGCTAGTGGATTGGCTATTCATGGAGTACTCACCCAAGAAGGGAAACAAGTAGCTTACACTTCAAGGAAACTCAAGGATTATGAGAGAAACTATGCTACTCATGATCTAGAACCTTTGGTTGTAATTCATGCTCTTAAGTTATGGCGACACTACCTACTCAACATGAGACAAAGGCGTCAGATAGAGATCTTATTAGAATTTGACTTTGAAATTAAATACAGACATGGAAAAGATAATGTAGTTGCAGATGCGTTGAGTAGGAAGTCCTTTGTAGCAACAATCTCTATGCTAGGAAACCCTTTACTTATGGAAGTGAAGGAAAAAATAACCTTTAATGAGTACTTTAGAAACATTTTACAACTCATGGCCCAAATAAATCACTCTAAGAAAGAGAGTAGGATAATCAAGGATTACACTCTTAGTGATGGATGCTTATTCTATCAACTAAGGATGTGCATACCAAACATTAGAGAGTTAAAAGATCAAATCCTACATGAAGCTCATGATGTACCATTTGTCGGACATCCAGTAATGTAAAGATGCTAAATGTTCTACAAAGGAGTTTTTTCTAGCCAAGATTAAAGAAGGATGTACTCAGGTATGTCACACAATGCTTAGCTTGTGAGAGAAACAAGGCTGAAAGGGAAAAAATGCCAAGCGAATTGCACCTATTGGATATTCCTCAGATGAAGTGGAAATGTATTAGTATGGATTTTGTCACAAGTCTTTTTGTTCAAGGGGGTTATGATTCTATTATGGTGGTGATGGATAAACTAACAAAAGTAGCCCATTTAACTCAAGACCTTCAAGGCAATAGACATTGCAAGAATATTCATCAAGGAGATATTCAAACTACATGGATTGCCGAAAAGGATTGTCAATAAGGATACAAAGTTTACTTCTCGGTTTTGGGCCACTCTTTTTGAGGGGATTGGAACTCAGTTGAACTTTAGCACAGCCTATCACCCATAATGAGATAGATAGATTGAAAGGGTAAATCAAGTCATTGAAGACATACTCAAGGCTTATTGCAACCTCGAGCTAAAGCTATGGTTGCATTACCTACCATTGGTAGAATTTTCCTATAACTCAGCCCATCACATGAGTATATGTATGTCCCCCTTTCAAGGTTTTATATGGTCAAGATTGTATAACACCATTAAATTGGTCTAATCCAATGAATAGAGTAGAGGCTTGTAAACAAATGTTGGGTGACATGGATCAACAAATGAAAGCCGTCCAAAAGGAGATTAAGGCTGCTTAGGATAGACAAAGGCATTATGCTGATGCCAGAAGAACTCCATGACTATTCAAAGAAGGAGATATGGTCTTCATAAGGGTACGTCCAAAAATAAGCTTTATATCTCTCAAGCTCCTATAAACCCCCCTCCTCTCCCTTCATTCGAGTGGAACCTCTCGTCAGTCTCATTTTTTGCTTAGGCAATCCCCACCCCCCTTTGACACCTCCTCACCACCCTTGATCACACACTCCCTCCTTTCTTAGTCCTTGCGGTCTCTCCCGTCCCTTTTTTGTGAACCCCTCTCTAGGATTAATTGCTCATACTCCCTCTCCCTTGATCACCTTTTCGATGCACCTCATTCTCCCTCTCGGATCAAACCAGTCACCCCCTCAACGCTTTTCTCTCAACTTCTCGCTAGCCAACTCCCTTACTAACTTTTGATTCCCTTACCCCCAACCACCCCTCACCATCCCTCGTGTGCTGCCTGTCCTTCTATCTCCCTCCCCTTTGGTGACCCTTGAGTCTAGATCTTGCTTATTCTCCCTATCTCCTGAGCTCACCCCCTATCAACTCCCTTATTCCCTCTACTCACTAACTTCGCTACCCTCACCCCCATCACTCCCTCGGAGTCCTCTCCCACTCACAACCAGCCCCCTCACTCTCCTTGCTTCACTCATGTGTAGTCTTTCACCACCCTCTCTAGTACTCACCCCCTCTCTCTTATCCCTCGTCTCACCACTCTTACACTCTCTTACTAGAGAACCCCCCCAGCACTCACATACTGCTGTCTCCCTCCATGATTCTCTATCTTAGTCTCCTTCACATTCTCTCTCAAACTCTAGTCCCTCTCTCAACCTCGTGGTCTCCCTCCGTCTCTCTTATTCTCCTACTCCCATATCTCTCGCTCTCTTTCAATCAATATCCCTCTCTATTTCTTTCATTTTTCTTTATTAAGATAAAGAAAATGATTACATATTAATTATTAGTTGTATATCATGCATAAAGCCTAATGGTGGGAGAATGAACTCAGAAATTAAAGGTTCTAACTTCACGAAGTTCGCAATATACTCTACCTAAGAGAGGGTTTCCGTTTGATTCCCAAGCTGTGTGAGTTACTTCTTCGTTAACAAGAAAAGGTTCAACCAAGCTGTGTGAGTTACTTCTTCGTTAACAAGAAAAGGTTCAACCACGACAAAGACTTTTAAAAAAAATCATGCCTTAAGGCCTCGTGCCAAAAATAAAAATAAAAGAATTCACACAAACTTTCACACCTTAACATGGCTCATGGAGGACGTGTAGAACATGGAGGTCGTGGGTGTCCTAGGGTAATTGATCGTGATGAGGATTCCACTGAACCTCAAATAGCGGTAGCTATAAATGTTCCCTAAGGAAGTGGAGGACTAGCCCGCCTTCTCGTAACCGTGAATATTGGATCTCCACCTCGCTGTGTAAGTGGACCAACCCTAGACGTTTTGATTAAGAAAAGAGAATTGTCTGATGCATTTAATAAGGAAATTTTTCTTTATGAAAATAGAAAAATGTTATCTCGCTCATGTGATTATTTTTGTTGCATGATTGCTACGTGAAATGTTGATGCAAGATTTCGACAAAACTGGTAGCATATTCTAAAATTGTTGTAAAATTAAATCAAGGGACATGTTTCTCTTGGGAATAACCATTCTGAAATGATCGGTTCGGGGCAATTGGGTATTCCCCCACCCAAGGCAACCAACTCTCCTGAGTATTACAGAGTTAGGACAATTGCTTATGATGGTTAACCCACCACAAAGCAGGGCGAGGGTTCCTTCCAAGATTGTAGACCGGAGCTTGATAGGTTTCATGTTAGTGTTAGTGAGGGGAAATTTCACCTTACTAATATGTGATAACTTATCATCACCACGACGGTTACAAAGCCTAGATTGTATGTAACACAGTGCACTGAGGGATGTTTTTCTTTCAGATTGTGTTGTAATTCAAGTTTATGATTATATATGTATTTTTTAAAAATAATTTGTTGACATTAAGGGATTAAGAAACCCATGAAGGGAATTAAATTACAGAACTCTGTTATGTGATGCATCTGTACCAACAAATGTGCTTAGTAATTAAAAAACCTCATAGTTGACATTATCCCAGATCTGGAAAGTGGGTGGTAGGGTGTGGACCCAATTAGTTGGGTACTTTCCAAGGAAGAAAAATATAGTTAAATACTAGGTAAGACTCCCAAGACTATGAATGCATTTGTATATCGGCGGATAGTCATGAATTGTCTCCCGATTAGTAGGTGATCTTCATAAGAAATCTTTGGGTGTTACTTACTAGTGAGATCCCTCCCCTATCACGAAGGATGGAAGGGTACGGGAGGTATCTTACAGTCATCTTCCATGTTGTATCCTCAAATAATTTTGTGTCATTCCATGAGTTGATAAAAACAAATGTTTGAAGTAAAAATTAAAGTGTTTACTATCAAAACTTCGTGATCTCGTGTCTAGATTTTTGACCATTCATCCTCTGTTTTATTTATGAAGATTCTAGTAATGTCTGAAATAAATTTGTATTTCATTGTGAGATACAGGCTAGTTAAATACACTTTGCTTCTAACATGGTTGATAATGATCATGAGGAGATATCCGAGTCATTTCTATTTGAATAAGATATTATGACAATAGAAAATTTAAGTGTTTTAGGTTTAACAATCAATAAGTAATTCTTCTATTGGTATGGACTTTTGGAAAAGCTTTTGCCTCGAATGAGAGCTTAATAAAAAACTCATTTGGTTTAAGTTTGAATATACAATATAAAGAAAATAAACTAAAAAACTTTTGTAGTCATCTTGCTAAAGATAATAAATACAATTACACTTCACAAAACAGAGTGATTACATATAGCCATGGGTCTCTTCTATCCACTTATCTGCTATGTGAATTTACTAAAGTCAAGGAACAAGTTTAATAATTTCATTTCAGCTCTCGTCTTAGCTATTAAAATTAAAAATTCTTAGTCATCATAGACTGGTCATCATAGACTGGTCGAGGTCAAAATTCTTAGTCATCATAGACTGGTCGAGGTCAAAAGATATTTCCAAGAAAAGTTTAGCCTGTTAGAAATCTGAGAATAGGTAAAGTCAATTAAAGTGAAAAATGATCATGGGAATGGTCTCTACATTTTTTGCGCACGTCAGAATTTTCAAAATAGCCTTTATATGAAAAATGTTTGGTAATAAATTTTGATATACAAAAATTCTATGGTAGTCCAGCCTTGTGAATTTTAAGGGGGTCATGTGAAAGGTCTCCAAGGATATTTAAGAGATTATTCATACATCTTAACTCTTGAAAGGTATCCAAGGATATTTAAGAGATTATTCGTACATCTCAACTCTTGAATAATTTCCTCTTAGAAATTTTTCCTCTTCTCTCCATAAGCTAGTTTTAAGTACTAAATTTCTCTCAGAATGGATAATAGCCAAAGTTAAAAACTCATAAGGTCTTAGGAAAACATTTTTATAAGATATATAAAAAGATGAACTTTTTAACTTAAAATAAGTAGGTTCTATTATCTTCAATATAGGTCTTGAGCTATGTCAGTATCATGTGTCAAGTGAGGTCTCAAATAATGGATCCGATATAATTTTACGACACCAAAAATTAATTGGAAATTGCCTATGGGAAATAAGATCATGTGATTGGTCTTTAAGGAGTAATGAAAGATTGCTTGCATGTCTCTTTTATTAAAGCTTGTTTTGGGTATTTAAGGGTCTATACACATGGGTCATTGCACATAGGTATTTGTCTTTCTTTGCAAGAAAAATCCTAGCTGTGGTGATGAAGTAAGATGGGCAACCAATCTTGCTCATTCAAGCCCTGGTTCTCTTACAACTATTGTTGGTCTCAATTGGAAACTTAAAAGTGATGCCTTTTGATTAGCTCTTTAGGAATTAAAATATACTTGAGAATAAAATGTGAAAGATTTTTTTTAAGGATTTGGGGTAATTTTTGGTATTTCTTGGCTATTTTAAGCTATTTGTTGACCTTTTTATGTTTAAAATAGGCTAAAAATTGAGTTTTGGGCCCATAAACTTTATTTAAAAAGTTCCTAAAATATTGAAATTACTAGTTGAGCCATTGAGTAGCCACCAAAAATTTATCGCATTAGTAAGCTATGGTTTTTACTCTCTTTTCTTTGTCCAAAAGTCCATAGCCCTTAAGATTTGAACTGTACTCTTTACGAGAGAATTTGTAAACTTTTTTGAAAGCTATCAAAATTACTTTTCAAGCTTTCCAACAAAGCATAAAGCTTGCCTTGTTTTTGCAAAGAATTATAAATATGCTTTAATTTACTTTTGTAAAGACATGTCGTCGTCTTATACTTGGCCAAAGCTCTGATACCACTATAACATGATCTTTTCTCCAAGAATTTATGTGCACTTTCTCACTTAAATGAAAGCATAAAAGTTACACAATCAATATTATCATTTCACCAAAGTTAAAACAAAGAAGAGAAATACTTAACAACACCAAGAACAAAAGCATTGGGTGTAATCTCCACCCCCCGGCGTGCGGTGATGTGTGTGGCTCTCCTCCCACATGTGATATTTAAATCATAATCATATAAAATTCGATAGAGCCATAAATAGCACCTATTCCACTTTTGGGCATTGCTTTACTATAACTTTGCCTAAAGTTCTAAGGATTACTCACTCATGATAAAACTATAGCCCAACGACATATACAAATGGACCAATTCTTATAAATTCACTTGTGCACACACACACACACACACACACACATTAAACTATCATGTGTACACATGCACATAAACTTTAGCCACATAATAGACTGTAAAATAATTAACACTTGATCTTCATCTTCAGAACAATGCTCAATCCATCATATTACATCTCAATCATCGGTACCCTTGCACATTATGAGGGGTGGGTTGAGAACCAGATAGTAAATCATGGACATCCAAAAGAATTCTCTACCTTTACTCTACCCTTTGACAAATGTTTATCATAGGTTATTTTCTCTTGTAAAAAAAGTGTTCTCCAGCCTTTGATCTATAAGGTTTGACCAAGAAAGTACTGGACTTATATGCAGAATCAGCCCCACAATATACAGCTGTATGGACTCTCCTTGCAATTGCAATTGCAACCTAGGGACATCAAGTACCTCTCTTATCTTTAAGCATCCATAAAGACTACACCTTTTAAAGTGTGTCGAGTCATGCATCCCCCCGAAGCATTACATATGATACCTCAGAATATCTTCCTAGAGTCCATAATACCTTGCAGTATAATACTACGACTATAAGCATGTTAATGTGCTCTAAAAATGTTGTCCAAGACATTGCTAACTAGCAATGCTTGTAGGTGTATTGCTAACTAGCAATGCTTGTAGGTGTATTTTAAAATGTCCAACATTCTCCTTTTTCAATTTCAAATATATTTGCAAATGTCATTCCCTCCATTTCCAAAGTTTAAAAATAATGTTGTTATAATATTTTCGTTCAGTTACACACCATAACGTGGACACGTGAGCTAAGCTCCATCCCTTTCACTCTCTCTCCCTCTCTCCCTCTCTCTCTCCCTCTCTCTCTCTCTCTCTCTCTCTCACACACACACACACACACACACCATCTCCCCCCACCCCGTGTTGCCCTCTCTCTCAGTATCTTGGCAGGCTCCAAGACTCCCTCCTTCCCTTCCATGTTCTCCCACTTTCTTCCCTTGTTTGCAAAGATATGGAGAATCGTACAGTGGCATCTAATTAGGCATGTGTTTTTACGATACACAGAATGTCTTCAATGAAGGTGCAGAACTTTAACCAATATTTGTATGAAGGCATGCTTGATATCTTGGCAATTTTCCTAACTAAGTATCATTATGTATGTATGTTTGCACAGAAACTTGCACAGAAGGGATCCATTACAGATGATGGATCCCAACTTATAGGACCCAGCTCTTACAGATGACCCAATAAGAGTGAGGATGGAGCACATGATCTTGATGAAGAAGAAAAGCACAAAATATCTTCTGAGGTAGTGAAAGTTTTCAAGTAGAGGACTGAAGGCTTTGTTATAGAAGTGAGATGGGAAATCTGGAATCTAGTCATTTAGCATCCTGCCATGTAAGCAATCTAAGAATAGTCTACACGAGAAGAGGCTGTTGGTGCTTGTCAAGCAACCATGTTATAAAGAGAAGTTGTTTTTGAAGAATACAACATTGTCCATGATGCTGAATTCAAAAGAAAATATGCATATTGCAGAATTCTCAAGGGTCCTTGAAGTCCCCCTCGCAGCTTGTACAAGGCAAAATCACAAGTGAAACCTGATGCTGATGGGCTGTTTTCATTAGCTACATGTCATAAGCAGCATCGTCGTAGCCCAATCACATATGAAATGAAAGAATTGGTTTACACATTTTGGAGAGATGGGACACGTGTATCCCTTAAACAAAAAGGTTCTTTGTCATCAGAAGAGAATGGGGAGAAAAAGTTATGTAAGGCACCTCGTGCACCTGCTCTCGCAGGTGATCAGTCTAACACTCAAGTGAAACAAATCAAGTCTCTACTAATAGCACTAGTTATTTATGTTTTACTCTATGAACTCTGCTAATTATCAGTATAGTAACTACTTTTGCTAGTTAGTCCATCTCATAATTAAAGCTTCCTATGATAAATAATACTGCAAAGTATGCTATCTAGTGCCACATCTGGAAATTGGCGTGGTCTAATAGCTAGATGATGCTAACTAGAATGGTCTAATAACAACAAGCATGGTCTGATAACTAACATGTTCTAATAATTAGATTGTGCTAACTAGCATGGCCTACTAACAAGCATGGTCAGATAACTAGCATGGTCAGATAACTAGCATGTGATTCTAGCAATTAGATGATGCTAACTAGCATGGTTTAATAACTAGCATGACCTAATAACTAGATGATGGTAACTAGCATGTCTAATAACAAGCAAGGTTTGATAACTAGCATGTGCTAATAACTAGATTATGCTAAATAACATGGTCTAATAATAAGCACGTGATGCTAGCAAGTAGATATGCTGACTAGCATGGTATGATAACTAGCATGACTTAATAACTAGATGATGCTTACTAGCATGGTCTAATAACAAGCTTGGTCTGATAAGTAGCATGTGCTAATAACTAGATTATGCTAAGATTATGCTAACTAGCATGGTCTAATGACAAGCATGGTCTCACTAGCATGTGATGCTAGCAAGTAGATGATGCTAATAATAATAATAACTAGCATGGTTTGATAAGTAGCATGTGCTAATAACTAGATTATGCTAGCTAGCATGGTTTAACCAGCATGTGATGCTAGCAAGTAGATATCTAAACTAGCAAGGTCGGATAACTAGCACGTGCTAATAACTAGATTATGATAACTAACATGGTCTAATAACAAGCATGTGATGCTCGCAGTAGGTATGCTAACTAGCATGCTCGCAGTAGGTATGCTAACTAGCATGGTATGATAACTAGCATGGCCTAATAACAATCATGCTAATGAATAGATTATACTAACCTACATGGTCTAGTAATAAGCACGGTCTGATAACATTTACTGCTAAATTGACATGCAGATATGTTAACACGTGATGGTATGAAAGGCAAAGTGCTAACTAGCACTGTCTGATAACAAATAAGACAATGCTAGTGCTAACTATCATCTGCTAGTTCTAGCACTTGCTATTAAATTTTAAAGCTAAATTAGGTGATGAGTGCACGTCCATCTAGACCTAAGATTAATGGATTTCACAGATTGAGTTCTTTTACAAGTTTAAAGAAAAATATCTAGACTGCAACATTGGGATGAGATCCTTTGAGATAGTGAAGCCATTTTTCGTACGTCAGTTAAAGGACAGATACACATGCTCTGCGCGAATACCATGTGTGAATGTACTTTCTAAAGGACACATTAAACCACATGCAGTCTCATACCTTCGGGCTCCATGAAGTGAATGCAATTGTACATGTGGCATTTGTGCCAGAGGTGCTCGCACGAGCATTGGTTGCTTGGTGCTTCACTTCACATTTAAAAAGGTGTCACACATCTATGGGAGTCAATACTTTGCCGAAAGGAAACATATGCATCGTTCCATAGCAGGAAGTGTCTAATGGGAGCATGCAAGGATTGTGGTGTGAAGAAGTTGGAAACATACGTCTTAGAGATAGAAAAGAAAGTTAAGACCATTACTGTAAATTTTTTTGAATATGTTGAAGCAATGGATAAGCTATGGAAACAAAAAAAAAGAAAGAAAGGATATTTTGAATAAAGACATGCAATGCTGGGAGTTTCTTCAACTCTTGAAGCCAAGATCAAGCCACACATAACTACATTGCCCGATGGCAAGCACAACGATTCAAGGAATGTATACTTAAATTTCTTGATGATGTGGTTGTTTCAATTGTATATTTTGCAAAGAATTATGCATTCAAGGAGAAAAATGAGATCCAGTCCATGCACTGGCACTCGAGTCAAGTAACCATTTTCGTACACAACGTACTATTGGAAGGCAGGGAAAGTAGTCAAAACAATCTACTTCTTCATATCAGGTGCATGACACATTGTTTGTCCATCATTGCTTTATGTTGCATTGTGATTAGCTACAAAGACAAGGTGTCACTCTGAAACAACATTGGGTCTGGTTAGATGGTGTGGCCTCACAGTTCAAGGCTACTAGGTCTTTCTATTGTTTTGCAAGATATGATGGAATGACATGGATGGAGATGAGTTGGTTCTTCTTTGGAAAAGGGATTGGCGAGGGAGAGCATGACAGTGCAAGAGAAGTTGTAAAAAGAACATTGACACATTAACAATTAAAGAAAAATGGGGCCACTTTAAAGTGTACAGTAGATGTGGTTGGTTTTTGTCGAGCCAATTTGTCTGAGAGAGCAATGCCAACATATCCTTCAAAAGAAAGGGAATGTGCCCGTGTGTTGTGGGAGATTAAATTGGGAGATGTGAACAGGGAGGTTAAGTGGAATTGTGCCACTATTGAGGAGTCTCGCTCTTTGCAATGCAATCCGTGGTCACAACCCACGGGATCCAACTGCCCTGGCAACAAGATCATTGGCATGCTTTTGTGATGCATGTATGCATTCATGTTGGAATCGGTGCAGCCTTGGGATTATCACCGTATGGTGTCATTGTGCCTGATGATGATGAGGTCCCTTTAGATGAGGTCGTTAGATATGATGGATTCACTTATGAATGCCACTATGATGTGTTGAGCAATGCTCACTACAAGACAATGCTGCCATACACGCGTTTCATATACGCGATAAATTACGAACGCGTGTATGGTCGCGCTTGTATTTGAATAGAATCGGGCGCGTGTATTTTAGCATTTAAGTTCGCGTGTATATTTGCATTTATCAACGCGTGTATAAACGCGTTTATATACACGCAGTAATACACGCATCTATACACGATAATATTCACGGGGTAATACTCGCTATTATACACGGATAAATACACGATGCTATACACGGATTAATACACGCATGGCAGAGAAAAACTGAAAAAAAACTGAATTCCTTTACAAAATTAAAAACTATTTTCCTTAAACCATCTCATAGTACATTACAGTATACATCATTACACAATCCCACTACATGCATTTACAACAATGAAATATATTCAAAAATAAATCATGCATATGAGATGATAGAAATGTCATCAATTCAGAACATACAGTGACGGATTGGTTAGGGTTCGATCTCATCTTCAATAAGATCCATCCTTGCCAAACGATCAACATCAATATCCATTTGATCAATTGGTAAGGCTACGATTAAATTTATTCCACTATCGATATTCTGTACTCCATTGATAATGGTATCGATGTCCTGATCATCCTCAATGGTAGGGTCATTCTCATCAACATCACCATCATCCTCAATGGTAGGGTCATTCTCATGATCATGAGAAATGGCATGCTCATCCTCATTATCATGATCATCTCTTATTTCTTGATCATCGATCACAACATCTTCAATGGCATGTTCGACGTCATCTTCATTGCGGCTTGTTACATCCTCCATATGCTCCATATCAGTGAATGTATTATACATCACTTTGGAACGTGGTGCAATAGGGATGACGTACCACCATTTGATGTCATGCACCATTGGTAGATAGATAACCTACTCAAATACACACAGTACAGTGATTAATTAGCATATCAAAAGTCAAGGGGTACGCGAGCTTAGATATATATGTACATGAAACACATTAGTAAAAAAATGCATACCTGCTCACATTGTTGTGGCAATACGAGCCTATCTTTCTTTGTTTGCCAGAACTTTGTAGAGTCAATAGTTACATATCCACTTGCATGGCGTTTTATCGTTGCATCAGGCCCTTTTTCCACCACGTTCATTTGCCATTTGACATCCAAAACATACACAAAGAAGCGACGAAAGTCAAGCCTAAATATGTCTTGGATTATGCCACAATAATCATCCATTTTTCCATTAGCTCCCTCAAAGCTACTAATGACACCGCAATCTTGTGTATTTCTCTTTTCATCAATTCTTTGTGTTCGAAAATGCTTGCCTTCACACCATATAGCATTGAACATAGTGCACTGGACCAAAATAGAAGCAATATTTGTGTAAGCAATGTGAATAAATATTAAAAGCAAATCACTTACAACTAATGCAAAACATTAGTTCTATGTACCTTTGACATGCATCCTCGTGCATACTCCCATTCTTGACATCGATTACACATACATTTGATCCGTTGTCCCAACCACACATCGCGATTACGATGACGCATTGTCTCATCTTCTCCAGAACTGCTTGAAGAGGTTGATGACATCCTGTGTACAAATCAGAAAACACAAAATCATTATATGTTTTTAATGAAAGCACAAAATCGCGTGTATTGACGCGGCTATCTCCTAAAAATTGCGTGTATTAACGCGGCTACTTCCTAAAAATCGCGTGTATTCACGCGGGTAATGTCTGCAAAACGCGTGTATAAACGCAGCTAAAATCACATACACGCGAATATACCTGCGTTTATAAACGCGAATATAAACGCGGCAGTATGTTTAAACTAAAAATAGCCCGCCTTCCCCAAATATAGATTTTGAACTAAGAAATCAACAGTGCGCCTGTTTTCGCCTCTTCCAACAGCAAGGAGGGAGCAGAGAAAGGAGCACACACACGGGAGAAGGAGGGAGCAGAGAAGGAACAGAGAAGACTCACTTTTTCAGAGGTGAGTCACTTTGTCCTGTGCCTTGTCTCTTTTGTCAGATTTGTTTACTTTGCTCTTTGCTCTTTGGGTTTGTCTTTTTGCACACGATTGGGTTACTGCATCCTGACAGGGGCGACAATGGCTGGTCCTTTTATAAGGACATTCTGTCTTTGTCGGGGGGTCGGTCTTTTCGAGAAATTTTTTTTCGCAGGTCGCGTGTAAGAACGCGTGTAGAAGCGCGTGTAACTGTCTGCAGAGTATTTTCACGCGTATATACACGCGTTTTTGTACGGGTGTATACACGCGTTTTTTGACGGGTGTATACACGCATTTCTGCAGACAGAAAACTGCGGCGTTTCAGATTTCATGATTTGCAAGCAACTGACTTGAATGATTTAATTTGTGTGAGTCAAGAGACAGCCCATGATGTACATGAAGATGTTTGTTGTAGGTTCTTTATGGATATTCCAGGTTCTTCATCCGATCCATTTGCGTACAGCAATTGGTTGATGGAGATGATGAATCACTTTGGGCGCCAACCTGGTCCGGTTGAGCTTACAGAGTATATGTATGCCCATCCCCCTCCTTCCCTGCCTGGTGTCTATACCCCTACCGCGAGTATCCAGGGCACTCCAGTGCCGTCTATTCCTCCGAGTCCGACGAGACGGCATGCAGCTTCTCCTCTTCCACGTCCACCGAGGAGACATACCTCGTCCCAGACACACTCACGTACACCCTCACAACCACCATCACGTGCTCCCTCAGAGCCACCGTCAACGTCAGGGCTCACAGCCACCGTCACGTAGACAATCCCCCAGTCGTGACTCCACCCGCAGCAGTAGGAAGAGTGGGAGCAGTGGAGGATGTGGCGGGTGCTTTGGTGGGGGAGGTGGGGGAGGTGGGGGAGGTAGTAGGGCACGCGGTGAGAGAGGAGATAGAGGGAGAAGAGTTAGAGGAGACAGTTCGGAAGAGGAGGAGATGAGAGAGATGGAGAGAGTGGTTTGCTATGATGTGACGGATAGGGGCGGGATAGTGATGGATGCGAGGGGGAGGGAGGTAATGGAGTACATGCGTGGGATAGTATCAAACTCATATAGAAATTGTTTTATTAAATTTAAAGATCAAAATAGCCGATTAGTTAGGGAGGTGATAGAGGCTGTACATAGTCGGTACCCCAATCCCCCACATGCTACATTCTCGGATGTATGGGGAAGGACGCGAATAAGGGAGATCTTAAGTAATAAAAGATCTCACCTTAAAAAACTCGCGTACGATGACCGGCTAAATGTAGCTGCGGGTGGCTATCCTGCCGAGAAACCTGCCCCACCACTGCGCACAAACGCGAGTGGAAGGAGGCAAAGAAACGAGCAGAGGGTGGCGTGAAGAGCAGGCAGCATGTGGAGGCACGACGGATCCAGATGGAGACCGTTGGATCTTCGCATTTCAGATCTGGTGGCGTCGAGTCATGGGAGGCAGAGTTCGTAAGTATCCTGCCACTTTATTTGATTGTTTACTTAATTCATTGATTCTATGATTGTTTTAATCTTACAAATTGTGTTGATTATGATACAGCGCGGGTTACGGGGAGGAAGCCCACAACCCACGATACTGCGTATGCTCGCCGGCATAGCAGACGTGACACGTGGGCCATCTTCAGAGCCGAGGGACGTATTACGGACGCGCAGTTTGAGTTGGCCATGAGACCATACGGTCGACAGGTACTTGAAAATTCGTAACGAATGGTTTTGGTTTATTGAATTGCATATATATATACTTATATACTATATATTACTTGAACAGGCACAAGCTGCTGATGATCCACCGGCCGCCGCTGCAGAGGGTGGACGTGAGCACTACTCCTCGGACATTCCGACCGATGTGAGCTCATCTGAGCATGGGGGGAGCACCAAGTCATCATCTGGGTCTGAGTAGTACTCAGACTTGTAGTATCACATTCCATATTGAGGATGTGATTGTATATATTTTTTTGTAAACTCAAGCCATGGGCTACTTCGAGATATGGACTCCCTTGTATACATGTATGAAATTTTGATAGTAATATTGAATTCATTGATCGATAGTATTACATTCATGTCTGTCTTGAATCGTGTAATGACAATGTATGCATTCATGTCGTTCTTGTCTTAATCTCCCTCGTGCATATGTTCTTTGTGGATGGTCTAATGGGATGGTCTAATGCACCAAAAACCCTAAACCAGAGAGTGCTATTGGGTGCTGGAAGGAACAGTATTCAGGCACCAAATAGCACTCTCTGGATTTTTTTTTGGCTCTCTGTTCGCGTGTATAAACGCGTCAGAACTGCTAAAACTCGCGTGTATCTGCGCGGATACCCTGGAAATTACGCGTGTATTAATGCGTAAACACTGGCAATAACGCGTGTATAAGCGCATCTAAATTAAAGAAACGCGTGTATAGACGCAGGTATAAACGCGTCTGGGATATTGGAACTGAACAGGATGCGGCTATACACCCGTGTATAAGTGCGTCTAATATAAGAAAAAGCGTGTATAGCCGCGTGTATCAATGCGTCTGTGTAAAAAACGCGGCTACATACCCGTGTATACGCGCGTCTGAGTTTTACTATACACGCGGTTTTACACGCATGTCTCTGGCCGCGATGATACACGCGCTGATACACGGGCCCGCTACTTTTTTTCACAAGTCATTTTTAGCGGCTAAGAGCGCGGGTATGAGCCCGATCCCTTGTAGTGGCTTTGTGTGTTGGTGACACTTTTGCAGTAAATCCAGATGCGATAACCAATGATGAGGGTGTAGATTTTTACGTTTTGTTAAGTACATTGCAATAAAGGAGATGGTAGAAAAGGGGTACATTGATGAATGGAAGAATGTAATTGACAAAGGTTCTTATGTTGTGCAAGGACTGTTTTACAAGCAAATAGATTCCTACTCCTTCAAACTACATAACAAGTAGCCCACTGTTCACATACTTTGAAATCTTGTACATTGTATCAAGATACCCATGGATCACATGCCAAAAATCTATAATAGCATGCCCTTTGGGATTTGACATGTCACCTGCTAGTTTATCAATATACTTTTGTTGATGCCTTGTTTGTCAGTTAGTGGTATGTTAGTTTAGTAGTTTGGGGTTATGTTAATAGTTTTCATGTTTTGACAATATGTAAGTAGCATATCTATGACTGCTAACTAGCACCTATGCGACTGCTAACTAGCACCTATGCGACTGCTAACTAGTATATGTTCCAGAGAGCTGTTTCCACACAAACTGCTAACTAGCATATATTCCAGAGCGCTATTTCTAGATAGACTGCTAACTAGCACAGTTAGCGATTGCTAATTAGCACTTGTAGACTATTAATTAGCACATATTTTTAGCACCTATAGAGTGCTAATTAGCACTTGTGTGACTGTTAACTAGCATATATTCTAGAGAGATGTTTCTAGATAGACTGCTAACTAGCATATGTTCCAGAGAGCTGTTTTGAGACAGACTGCTAACTAAAATATTTTCCAAAGAGCTGTTTCCAGAAAGACTGCTAACTATCACATGTGTGACTATTAACTAGCATAAATGTTCCCCCAAAGAGCTGTTTCCAAACTACTAAATAGCACAATTAGCGATTGCTAATTAGCAGTTATAGATTGCTAATTATTGCTAATTAGCGATTGCTAATTAGCACCTATAGATTATTAATTAGTACATGTTGTCAACACATGTAGATTACTAAATAGCACATGCTAGTGGATATGATGACAATAAAAGACTTGTAACAAAAATAGACAAGTAACCATGTATACTATTTATAGACAAAAATATATTCCATTTCATACAATGCTTCGAATTACAAAAAGTTGTATCATTACAAGCAAGGTCCTTCAATTATAGGGGTCCTACTTTTGTGGCTTTGATTTCATAATAGCACGTTTATACTTTTGTGGCTTTGATTTCATAATAGCACGTTTATACTTTCGCGGTTTCCTATCCTCTTTATTTCTCTAAGATCTTTCACTCTCCTCTTTGTTTCTCTACTCACTCTCGCTCTCTTGTAACTCTTGTTCTTGCATTTCCCTTTTCCTCTCCACCCTTTCCGCTTCCATATCGGCTTCCATTTACCGTCGATGGTTTTTTGCTCTCCACCTTGCTTCATCTCGTACTCTTGCTTCATATTCCACACAACTGAGCACTACGTCTGAGAAATTATCTTAGTTTAAAGGAGTTTGCAAGCGTATACTCCTGGACGATCCATGTTTTGCTGCCACAAACATAGCCAATCTTTTAATGTTTCTTCCAAGAAGTGTTCTCATTGTTGCAAGGCAGTTTGGTGCTAAAGATTTGGAGTAATCAGCCAAGTCCCTTTTGGGTTCTGACACACCTTGTATTTACTATCATCCACTATCATCCACTATCAGAGAGTTCTTGGGCCTAAATCCTTAGTTAAGATGCCAAAATCTGTTCGGTCTTTTGAAGAACACCAGTTTATTTTGAACTTGTCAATTACTATCGCTACAATCCTCTTGTGATGATAAAACACTTGCTAACCGAGATAAATTTGTGGGATGATAAAAACACTGTTTCGAGTATGCCTTTGACTTTGGTGAATTTTCTTATACTCCATATGAACACATGGAAAAAGCAAAGACACCAATCTAAAAATTGGTGAGTATCTTTTTGGTAGAACATATAATGCCTACCATTAATGGGTTGCTTTACCTAGTCCTAGTTGTAGGGAGGCGGTTGTTGACAAATTGGCTCTCAATGACCTTGACCAGTAAACCCATTAAGGTTAAGGATTAGAGCCCATCTTTCATCTTCTAAGCACTTGGGCACCCATATTGGGTCAGGCAGAGGGTGCCAATCAAGGATAATTACCTCCTGAGATGGGTGCACGTATTGCAAATAAGCATCAATTCTATGCAGGCGCATAATTAAACTGTCAAGCCGCCTTTTGAATTGAAGACGTTGTCTTTGGATCTACCTAGCCTTCGTGATTCACCATTTTTTAGCATCTAAGTATCTGGTTTACAATGGGCAGGTCCAACAATTGCAGATTGTCTGACCCTGTATAAGAAAGCTAGTTATTCAATAAATCAAAAAAGACATAAGCTAAAAACAAAGAGTAACTTAATGTTGTGATTGTTGACAAGAACAGTTTCATGCCAACAATATGAGATAAAAATATTTAAATCAAGGTACAAGAGCAGGGTTACACAAAATAGGGCATAACAGAGTTGGGTTCATCATAGTTTTTTGCATGCATGGGAGAGCGAGTGGCTTTCTGTGCACTTGCAGCCCCCTTCTTAGCACTGTCCTCCTTTGGCACCTTTGTATCTTCTTCACAAGGTTGCTTCACATTTTTAAACACAGATGCTCTAGTCTCACAGACTTTCCTCTTCAGCATAATCCTTTTCACAAGCCTGTAAAAAAGGACTGATAGTCAGCAAACATCATTGTTAGTAAGCACACACAAGTGCTAGTTATCGTATAGAAGTGCAAGGTAGTATACGAGTATCACACTAGTGTACAAGTTAGCATATTTGGATGCTAGTTAGAATAGATAGCATACAAGAGTAATAACCATTCATATAAGATGTCTAGTAAGCATAAGAGATTGCTAGATATCATAGAAGGGTGAGCATATTAGAGTGGTTGTTAGCATATGAGATAGCTAGTTAGCATATAACAGTGTTACTTAGCATTCTACAGTGTTACTTAGCATTCTAGATATGCTAGTTTGCAATCTGGATATGTTAGTTAACATACAAGAGTTCTTGTTAGTGTATAAGATATTTAGTTAACATATTACAATGCTAGTCCAACACTTTGGATATGCTAATTAGCATACTAGATATGCTAGTTAGCTGCTCCTAAGCATCCTAGATATGCTAATTAGCATAGTTAATATGCTAGCCAGCTTTATTTTATGCCAACTAACAATCTAGTTTGCTAAATTTTCTATGCTAATGAGCATAGAAAATTTAACAATCTAGTTTGCTAATTTTCTATGCTAATGAGCATATCTGGTATGCTAGCTAGCATACCAGATATGCTATAGAAAATTTAACAATCTAGTTTGCTAATTTTCTATGCTAATGAGCATATCTGGTATGCTAGCTAGCATACCAGATATGCTCATTAGCATAGAAAATTTAGCAAACTAGATTGTTAGTTGGCATATAGCAAAGCTGGCTAGCATATCAAGTATGCTAACTAGCATATGCTTACGAGCATATCTTGTTTGCTAACTAGCATATCTAGTATCCTAATTAGCATATCCAGAGTGCTTTCTAACATTGTAATATCGTTCCGATGAACGTGCAGTTGGTACAGTGCATCCGATGCCCCAAAAAGAACCGTAACGGAGGAAATGCTCTTATGTGCGAACCGTAGGAGAGAGAGGGGGAGAGAGAGAGAGAGAGAGAGAGAGCACGAACCAATTGCCAAGAAATAAACACGTAGAATAATATATTTGGACGAAAGGACAAATTAGCACCTAGCAAGGGTATGGGCGTTGGCACGTAAGGGCGTCGTGACACGTGGGAGCATGCAGGAATTGGTGTGGTGCAACGTACGGATTAATTCAGATCTTTGGAGAAGTCTGTATCTCTCTCATCATGCAGGTTTTAAAAGCTCGCAATGTTTGGATAATGCAATCCAATCACGAACGTGACTGTCTTCGTCGCTGCTGCTGCTCAGCTTCTGTGCCTATTACTACAACCATAACTACTACTCCTAGCGCCGGCATCATCGCGGGTCTCCTCAAGCGTACTACTCGAGCTGTAATAGACGACGACAGTAGCCTCCTCCATCCACCACCGCGCAACGCCAATGCCATCGTCACACCACCGATTCTTTTCTATCCCAGTAGCCGGCAAAGGAACGTCACTAGAGCAGACGCCTAAGCCAATTGACCCGGTCACCAAAAGGTGTGAGACAACTGTCCGTTGCTGATATATATATATATATATATATATAATCCAGGCAGGGCTTCAGAGACGAGGATCCAACTCTGGAAGGTGAGGCCGTGCGCACCCAAGAGATGGTGGGGCCGTGTGCACCAAGGAGATCGGCCTCTCTCGTTCTTGAAACCGTGTGAGTGCCTAGCTTTGCTATTGTGCCATTACACTTCCAATGCCGGCCATGGTGACGATGCCTCTGCAGGACAGCGCACTCACAAAGCGCTGTAGATATGAGGGGACTCGCACAATTTTGGCGACTGAGGCCGCTAAACTGGGAACAGGAAAGGCTCGACTTAACGCAGGCGGCTTGAGCAGACGCAGAGGGAAGCCATCGCTCTCTCTCTCTCTCTCATGCAGGCGGTCTGAGCAGACGCAGAGATGCAGGCAGGGAAGCCATCGCTCGTTCTCTCTCTCTCTCTCTCTCTCTTTCTTGAGACTGTGTGAGTGCCTAGCTTTGCTCTGCTCAACACAAAGGCTGCTAGCTGTGTCAGGTGCATCACAGTCAGCACAAAGGTAATTTACGCATCATAGTGAGCTTCTAAAGAAACTCAGCTCAACATGAAGGTTGCTAGCTGTGTCAAGCGCACCATAGTGCTTCTAAAGAAGCTTAGCTCAGCATAGAGGTAGTAGAGCAGCAGGTAGCACAAGCTTTGGAGCAGTTGGCAAACAAAAGCAAGTAAAGTTTTCTATAATTGAAAAATGAACACCAACATCATTCCCTTAAGGAAGGCTCATCAGAGAGGAAGACAAAGCCTCAATCAACGCTAACATTATCAAGCTCTCAAGAGAGCTCTCAGTCAATTCAACGTTGAGAGAGGAGGAGGAGGTTATAGTTTTTTTAAAGGATTTCACACCTTCTGTTTCATACTAGGGTCTATTCACATTTTGGACCATTCACACCCCTGCCCAAGTTGGTGCCCCCACTTGTTCATTCAAGCCTTCTACTATTCCACACTCTATAATCATTTGACGAACCCCTTTATCTTCACTATTAACCCATCCGATTTTCTACCTTTCACACCTCCCCTACATTAGCACTGTAAAATGGTTGTTTTCATGCAACTTGTGCATACGTACACTTGGAGAGGATGTGAGTGATTGTTGGTCTTGTTCACACGTCGTGTTTCACATGCCTACATACATCTTGGGGATGTTCACACGCTTGAGTGTGATTATGAGTCTGTTCGCATGTGATTGGGCATTGTTGACGCGCATTGGCACTTTATTTGGGATTGTTCACACGGTGTTGGTGGTGTTGTTCACACACGCTTTGAACAATGTTTGTATCGTTCACATGCTTAGTGCTTTGTGAGTATGTTTCCACATTTTTTTGTGCTTTGGAGTGTTCACACATTCAGGGGTACCTTGTGGAAAGTGTTCGCGCACAATTATGGGTTCTTCTCACTATTTTTACCCCTCATTTGATTGACACTCTACACCCCATCATCGTCATCGATATATCATTATGTTACCATCTCAAATCCTCATCTTAGGAGGGTTGCTCATGCATTGTCTTCATGGCTATGCTCGTTATCGAGATACCATTTCATGTCACGGATCATATTTCTTTTGCTGGATTCACACATACTTTTGGCACTTTGAGGTTTAGCTCTTTAAACCCTACTTCATGCTATGATGAGACAACCTATTTATGCCACATGTGGTTTTTCAAGTTCGAGGTATGGATGCCTAGTCACTTGAGGCATTTGTTTGATGAGGTGGATGTTTGCGCCAAATGGTCCAAATGGTCCGCACACAGGGATTTTGTTGTTCCATTGCTTCACTACCTCCACATAGCGGATGGTTTGGTATTGTTTGCATGGGACGATTCTTTCTTGGGCATCTTACATGAGTGTCCTACACTCTTAAGTCGTTATGATTATGTCCTTGAGTACGTAGACTACATCG
Organism: Cibotium barometz; assembly: GCF_041138505.1. Taxonomy (NCBI): domain Eukaryota; kingdom Viridiplantae; phylum Streptophyta; class Polypodiopsida; order Cyatheales; family Cibotiaceae; genus Cibotium; species Cibotium barometz. The sequence continues at coordinate 4,196,447 of NC_141064.1, read as the reverse complement.
ACACAGATTCAGATGATGATGATGATGTATCACATCCACATACTTGTGATGTATCACATCCACATACTTGTGATGTATCTTATACACACACATGATATTGTACCACACACATATGCATATGATGATATTGATACATGTGCACATGATGATGATGATGTATCACATCCACATACTTGTGATGTATCTTATACACACACATGATATTGTACCACACACATATGCATATGATGATATTGATACATGTGCACATGATGATACACATGCACATGATCATAGTGATATGCATGCACATAATGCTATTGCCACATATGTACATGATGATGTATGTCATAGTGATATGTGTGAGTTGGATCATGTGGGCATGATCTCGAGGTCAAAGATGGTAGCGAGCACACAACGAATTGAGACTTCTACAATTATCTTCCTTCTTACAGATCGTGTGGATACATTAGTTGATTGTAGGATTATTCTAGAGGGTAGTGTGCATTCGATTAGTGATACATTCATTATAACATATGAATTTAGTGTTACTTTACATATGGGTTCTCGAGATACTTATGGGCATATACGTGAATTCCTTCTGCTGGATAGGATATGCTATTCTTCTAGGACTTTCACATGTGGAGACATTTAGGATTCGACCATGCCCACTACTACTAGTTCTTGTAGCCTACCTCGTAGCGTTCACATGGATATAGTACACATATTACAGTAGTCGTGCATTGTGTATGATTTAGTGTGGACTTTGTTGAGGTGAGGCCTCATATAGGATAGGCAGGTTGACACATACAGATCTAAAGGGTTTCTCATTTGACTCTGGTTTTCCCCTAGATCCAATTATTAGAGAGATTGACCTAGTAGAGGGTATGTGGCATAGTTTGGATCATTTTTATGCACACTTAGATGCCATGGATCATGTTGTTGATTGTTCAAGTGTGCTACTACATGGGACCAGGGTATTGGTTCACATTTGATCTTGCATGATATCGACCTCGAGTTGTGTTCATTTGGTCTCCACAGGTGTCAACATGATCCTATGTTCTTTGGAGAGCTAGGAAATTTCTTTTTGGGTGCATTCCATGCCACTTAAGATATATGGTGGATGATTATGTGGTTTGACATTTAGATGCAGCTGTAACATATCAGAGTCTTGGTCTACATGATGGTCCTTTTGTGCCAGGATCGTTGACATTCCTGTTATGGCTCACCCTAACCCTCCTAACACATCAAACAAGAGATTACTTGGTGAACCGCAACTAGTGAGGATCTATCCAATGGCCAAGCTCGTAACCCTAGAGGTCTCCAATGTTGGAATTAGGGTTGCAGGAATGCACACACAACTTCAAGAAGATAAGGAAGCTTGAGCACAACACAGTAGTGTATTATGAGTGCCAAAAAATGAAAGATAACAAGCCCTAGAAGATAATGGGCGTATATACAATGCACGGGGGAAAAAACCTCCTAGTGAGGGAAAAAGTGCCCCGGCGGTCCTAAGTGTGTTCACACACATCACTACTATAATATGGTAACAAATCCCCCCTGGAGTGATGCGGTGAACAAGAGCTAGCACTCATGTATAGGGAAGTGTCTAGCTATGTGGACGAATCCACAAAAGGGAGTAAGCCCAAAGCTTTGCGAAAAGCTTCGAACTTCTCACGAGGCAGAGCCTTTGTGAAAAGGTCTGCAAGGTTATCCTGTGTTGGCACATAAGCCAAACTGATCTCTCCTGCAGAGAGTCTCTCCCTGACATAATGGTAGTGCACCTCAATGTGCTTCGTACGAGCATGGAACACTGGGTTCCGCGCAACTGCCAATGCGCTCTGACTGTCAGTGAAGATGGTGGTGGCAGATGGCTGCCCAACACCCAAATCAGCCATAAGGCGTCTGAGCCACACACACTCAACCGTAGTTGTGAAAGCTGCCCTGTACTCAGCTTCACAACTAGAAGTGGCCACAGTAGGCTGCTTCTTGCTCAACCATGATATGCATGAGCTTCCAAGCATGAAGCAAAAACCACTCGTGGACACGCGTGTGTCATAACAACCAGCCCAGTCAGAATCTGAAAAAGCATGTAAATCTGGCGGCAATGATCCCCCCTTGGGATAAAACAACCCAAGATGCCGAGTACCACTCAAATAGCGAAAGATACGCTTCACTGCCTGCCAATGCTTAATGCCTGGGCTATGCATAAATCTGCTCACCTGTGAGACTGCAAACTGAATGTCTGGCCTCGTAATGCATACATAAATGAGGCAACCAACAGCTGTCTGATAGAGTGTGACATCAAAGTGATCTCCAGCATCATGAAGACTCAACTTCAAACCTGTCTCCATTGGAGTAGCAATAGGCTTGCAGTCTTCAAGGCCAAATCTCCGCAACAATGTTTCAATATACTTTGTCTGACACAAAGCAATACCTCCATCACACTGCTTAAATTGTATCCCCAAATAATGATGCAAATGCCCCAAATCTGACATCTCAAAAGAGGCATTCAAATCAGCCTTAAAATCAGCAATATGACTCTCATTTGGTCCTGTGAGCAGCATGTCATCGACATAGAGAGCAATGATTAGATGTACACCATCCACACGTTTAACATACAAAGTGCTTTCTGTTGGACTATTCTGAAACCCATGTGCAGTCAAATATGCATGTATTTTTTCATACCAAGCTCGTGGAGCTTGCTTTAAACCATATAAAGCCTTTTTTAACCTGCACACTTTGTTTTCCTGCCCTCTTTGAACAAAACCACGAGGCTGCGATACATACACCTCCTCATGCAAATCTCCATTTAAGAACGCAGTCTTTATGTCCAGCTGATGTACATTCCAACCATTATGAGCTGCTAATGCACAGATGCTACGAACAGTGGTCATACGACATGTGGGAGCAAAAGTCTCATCAAAATCAATGCCCTTCTCTTGAGCATAACCTTTTGCAACAAGCCTAGCCTTATGGCGATCCACTGTGCCATCAGGCTTACGCTTCAATTTGTATACCCACTTAGTGCCAATGGCCTTCTTGCCAGGGGGCAAGTCACATAAAGACCATGTACTATTCTTCATAATAGCATCGTATTCTGCTTGCATAGCAGCCATCCAATTTTCTGAACTTTGTGCTTCATCAAATGAAACAGGCTCACTTTCATCGCACATACTAGAAACAGCCAATGCATAACAATCTGACGCATAAGAGGCACCATGAGAGCCAGAACGAGTGCGACTAGACAAAGGGGCATCCAACTTGCTGTCACGCAAAGTCTGCACCAGCCATCTAGGCATATTCCTAGAGCCCTCAATCTCTTGTCTCTCATCCTCAAGTGCATCATGCACATCTGCATCAGATATAGGCTGATCTGTGCCATCATTTAAAACCTGCATAGGCTGAAAAACTGCCTCATGAGGTATTGCACTTGACTGTGCACCACTGAAAAGAGGCAACAATGTATCATAGACATCACGTGAGCTGATATCTGTCTCCTTAGTACATGAAACCAAGGGCTGAACTGCATCTTCCACAAATACAACATCACGGCTAACCAAAATGCGCTTTGTCTGTGGATGATACAAACGATAGCCTTTGCTCTCAGCACTATATCCAACAAAAATACATTTGACAGCTTTGTCATCCAATTTTCTGCGATGTTGCACAGGCACTAATGCATATGCCAGGCAACCAAAAACACGTAAATGGCCAACAGATGGCTTGCGGCCATGCCAAGCCTCATATGGAGTGACAACCTGTAATGCTTTGGTGGGACACCTGTTTAGTACATAAGTGGCACACATGACAGCCTCAAGCCAAAAACCATGTGGTAGACTTTGACTCTTAACCATACATCTTGCCATTTCCATGAGAGACCTGTTTTTTCTCTCAGCCACACCATTTTGCTGTGGTGTATACGGCACTGTACATTGGTGTTTTATCCCACGCTCAGCCAGAAATGCATTAAATTCTGAAGACATATACTCCCCCCCTCGATCTGAACGGAGGGTGCCCATCTTACTTTCTGACACATTTTCAGCCATAACCAAAAACTGTTTGAAGCACAAAAACACTTCGGACTTTGCCTTCAAAGGATATACCCATGCATGCCTGGTAAAATCATCAATGAAAGTCACGAAGTAAAGGTAGTTTCCAAATGATGGAGTTTGCATGGGACCACAAACATCACTGTGAACAAGCTGCAATCTGCGTTCAGCTCTCACTGATCCATCTTTGGGAAAGGAAGCACGCTGCATTTTACCCAATATGCAGCCCTCACAAACATGCTTGACAGGTGCCTCAAGCTTAGGCAAAGAAGACACCATTTCAGATTTCTGCAGGCGCAGCAAACTTGCAAAATTCAGATGACCAAAACGTGCATGCCACAGTTTTGCATTTGAAATAGCCTGCGTATCCATAATAGCACATGCTGAATCCTCTACACATTTGCCATCCATATTGAGCTTATACAGCCCTCGACATAGTGAACCAGATGCTACAATGATGTCACCACAAGAGAGATCATGAACAGTACATCTGTCATCCACAAATTTTACAACCAAACCTGTTTTGGCAAATGCGGAAACTGACAGCAGATTCTTTTTGATCCCTGGCACATACAATGCATCAAAAAGTGTAAAGGTGTTGCCATTTGCAACATTCAGCACAATCTGTCCAACTCCTTTAACGGGATAAGAGGAGTTATTGGCACAAGTGACAGTATTCCCTGTGGGAGCAGACTCAAGGAAAGTGAATAAACTGCGCTGCGAGGTGATATGCTTAGTGGCACCACTGTCAAAGTACCATACATCTGAATCTACTGCAGACATACATGTGTCATGCAAAGATGGGTCATAACTGCACTGCGCATTGAATGCCCATTCTGTATCTAGCACAACATTAGCAGATTCATTGTTAGAAGGAGAGGCATCTGCAACAGCCATACCAGCCTCTTTCTTCTTAGCCTCTTTCGCAGCCAGCTTAGGACACGCTTTGATGACATGATCATTTCCCTTACAGTACTTGCAAAATGTCTTCTGTTTGTCACCCTTCTTCTCATCTTTGTCTTCCTTCTTTGGTTGCGCAGCATTTGCAGATTTCTGCTTACTAGAAGAAAAGCCAGCTTTACCTTTCCCGCTTCTCTGACTAGCAACGAAAGCTTGATCTGCGACACGCATAATATTCCTGTTTTGCCTTGACTGGTCTTCTTGCAGCAAAACAGAAACTAACTCCTCAAATGATAAGGCATTGGGATTGCCTTTCATCATCAAGCGAAGAGTGGAAGCAAAACCCTGATAAGAATCTGGTAGACCATTCAAAACAGTCTGCACAAGTGAACTGTCTGACAGGATTTCATCTGCAGAAATGAGCTGCTCTTTGAAATCCTTGATCTTTGTCAAAAAGCTATCCATAGAATCACCTTCATTCATATGCTCACTCTCCAACTGTTTTCGGAGATAAGCAACACGAGCCTCATTTCTTGCCTGATACAATGTGGCAAGTACATCCCAAGCATCCTTAGAAGTCCTGCAGGAGCGAATATGTGGGATAATGGTACGTTTGACAGACAGCGCAATCAAGGCATGAGCCTGCGCATCTCTACCATCCCAACGAATCTGCTCTGCTGAAAGTGGTGGTTCTCGAACAGCTGCTACAGCACTTGTGCCTGCACCATCATCAACAGTACCTGTTTCTGATGTGATTACAGCATTCCCAGCCACAATAGGACGTGCATCAATACCCTGCACAATGTTCCATAGCCCCTTTGCTACCAATACATGTCGCATCATATATGCCCACAATGGATAGTTGGTGCCATCCAACTTATCCTCAGCAGCCAACATGCGGAATACATCATTGTTGTCAGCCATGGCCAATGACTGTACTACTAGATGTAAATGCTGTCTGTAAGAGGAAAACCTGTATAAAATCGACCTGTGCTATGTAGCACAGCCCAAAACAGACGAATGGGCACCTGTCCTGCAGATTTTAATCCTGACAGAAAATCTGCACAGTAGGACGATTTTGCCTGCGCAGTACTTGGAATGCAAAAACGGAGGGCGAAATGACTTCAGATCAAAATTCTGAAATGACCGAGCCCTACGGGCTCGCCCACGGCATATACTAACCTGCAGACGCTCGTGAAACCTCGTCCCAATCGGAGGAGATGAAGCGGCAGGTGTCGGTGATGCTGCCCGGGAGGAGGAAACCTGCTCTGATACCAATTGTTGGAATTAGGGTTGCAGGAATGCACACACAACTTCAAGAAGATAAGGAAGCTTGAGCACAACACAGTAGTGTATTATGAGTGCCAAAAAATGAAAGATAACAAGCCCTAGAAGATAATGGGCGTATATACAATGCACGGGGGAAAAAACCTCCTAGTGAGGGAAAAAGTGCCCCGGCGGTCCTAAGTGTGTTCACACACATCACTACTATAATATGGTAACATCCAAGCTCTATAAATCATATGGAACATGCGAAAACATACTTGTATACGTCCCTCCACTCATATTTTGTAGATAAAAAACCAAGTTTATTTGGCAAGCTAGAAGAGATCCCCAACCCCCCTCTTAACAATCCTAAATGGCCCAAACCTGATGCTTGGACCATCTTATTCTTAAAGTTTAAGATGGTAAGTGATATCAAGACATCACTCAAGTTTTCAAAGGCATCTAGGTCAATAGGGCTAAATTGGTTTTGTCCTTTACATGTTTTTGTGCACATGATCAACTCCATGCCAATGCACCAAACAAAAACAATGTATATTTGTAAAGGAGGTACGGTCTGATCTCATTCAAGGATTACTAGGAGAGGGTTGGGAGGTTAATGAGGGGTCACATCAAGGTGATGTGTACAAGTACAATGTAGTAGATTCTACAGTGTCTTTCAGGTTCTTGAAGGCACGCTCTATTTTGTACATGCATCTGCACTACCACAAAGATGGATGCAAAAGCACGGGACATGGATCCCACTTCAAGACTTAGAAGAAGAAATTGTTCCTATTGAGGTAGCTGTGAGTGATGATGCAAAATGGATGGATTGAGCGAGTGGCAGCAAGTAAGCATTGGAGCCTAGCAGACCTACGTCAACACTTTAGCATCATGGGCTTTGACAATGTGGAAGAGTCAAGTTTCAAGCTGATGAGAAGAAAGGTATATCTGATTCCACTACATGTCTAGAACTAACCCCTACACTTTCTGGTTATTGTGCCATGTTCTATATTTTTATAGATTGGGAAGCGTAAGGAGGGAACAACCATGGTCTCAGAATCATGGCAAATGGGGGACCTTGAATTTTTAGCAGCAAGGTGCATAGCCCTATACCAACACATAGTAGGCATGTGGAAGAGCTTGAAGATGAACTGGGTATATGGGAAAATAGCCTTTGTGTTCTGATGCACGTGAGGGGTAAGAAATTCAGGATGATCGAGGTGAAGGCAAGACGAGCTTTCAAGTTAACAAGGAGATGGAGATCAACATGAAGTAAATGTCACAAGAAAGGCAAAAAATGAAGACATTATAACAATTTTAGATTAAATAACATGCTTGTAATTTTGTAGCGGGCTCTTTTTTAACCAATCATTATTTAATTAAAATCTTAATATTTTTACAAACTGTGATTTTTTTGTCTAAGCGGTCTAGTGTGAAAAGGCTAAACTTTAAATTTTAACTTTAAATAGGCCAAAGGTGCCTTCTTTCTCATTTTCACGCGATAGAAACTAAGCACGAGCTCACACTATCTCTTTGCATTCACATGGCTACCCACTTTGACAACTTCTATGAGTTCCTCTCCACCCTGTGGGGGGTGGGCAGCAAGAGCGAGCTCTTTGCTATGTTTGCTCGTGAAGTCGACTTTGAAAAGTTTCTCGCCCTTGCATCCCAATATTATGAGATGCAAATTGCATACATATGGAACAATACTTGGCTCCCCACTCCATCTCTTTTCCCCATTGCCCCAATGATCGATGGGTGCCTGTTGAGTTGCTTAAGTACATTCAACAATATGCCCGTCCCTACATCCAGTGTCTTGAACGCTTCATCAACATCTGCATCCCTGCAGGAGCTTACTATACCTTCAATAAGTAGGAGGTGAAGAGGTTGGGGAAGGGCAATTTAGGAACTAGGTTCCTCTCGTGGCTCGCCACTTTTGTGTTCCTCCTCAGCGAGATGAGGATTCAGATGAGGAGGTAGAGATGCCTGCATTGCAGTTGGCAGGGTATTTGAGGGATGACAAGGAAGTGAAGGCACTGTACGAGTGCTGGTGTGGAAGAGCAGCTTGCATCAGAGCACTTTCTAGAGGGTGCACAATCTGCAGTTGAACAACCCGTTGTAGTGGAAGATGCGGGGCCATCTTCCTCACATGAGGAGAGCAAGGTGCTGCTGCTAGAGCTTGAGATCAATCTCTTGAGCACCACTGTGGTGGAAGGTGAAGAATACTTATTTCTTCTCATGACCTTGAAAAGGCAGATGGCTTGAGAATGGATGAATGCTTGGGCATTATATGCATGCGATGTGAGGTGGACCTTGATACGTCTAACCTCGGTCCTCACCTAGATAGGGTCACATTACCACTTGGAGAATCTATCACAGCGAGAGATAGTTGCTTTGGTCAAGGAAACTATGGTTGAGACCGTGGAGCAAGCCGTAGTTCCAGAGAAGGAATTCACAACCTTACAAGATAAGCTAGAGGGCTGAAAAGGATACCCTTGTTGCTGGAGTGATTGAGGAGACCAAAGCACCTAAAAAAGGATGAGGCTAAGTCCTCGATTGACCTCTCTGTCCCCACCAGCACTTTGGCAAAAGAAGACATTGAGCAATAGGTATAATAATCGACCTTTTATAACTTAGAAACATTTGTAATTATGTATAGGAAAATATTTTGATTTTTCATTGGATTGCAGAGGGTGGTTGAAATTGACGCATTTGCTGGGAGAGGCGGCGGCAGCAGCAGCAGAGACCATGCCAAGATCCATGGACATGATGCTGCATTGGCGCACTATCTTGGTCGGCTTCCTGTGGTGGGGGATGGCATCACCATTATCCACCACAGGGACTACACCCCTCAAGCTGCCTTCACTCTCTTCTTTTTGAAATCCCTCTCTAAGGTGCTCTGTGTAGCCTCTATGGCGCAGAGCACCAAATGTATAGTTCTAATTTAAAAATCCCTTGTCTTCGATATTTTTGGTTATGGATTTAGGGGTAAGCTTCTTGCTCGTATAGGTATAGCCAAAAGCATAGACACAGAGGATCCTCAAGAAATAGCCCAATCACTCCTTGAGCACACTCTGCCCAATAATAAGAGAAGGAAGCTCAATATTGTAAGAAAGCTTTTGTAAAGATGATGTATCACTTCTTATTATGAATACAATACTGTTTTTATAAACTTATTTTCATCAAGTATATCATTGTTTTTTCTAGTTTGTAACATCATTTTTTTTGTAAATACATAAGAAATGACCCTGGGGGCTTGGGAGAGCAATGCAAGAACACTGCAAATTTTGAGCCTGCACCGTTGCTGTAGAGTCCAAATTCGCACTAATCTGGCACAGCTTCCCAGTCCTTCAAGAGCAATATTGATGCATTGGATGACAAATAATATATTTTTACACATGATTGAAGGTGTTTTTATCTTGTAAATTACTATTTTTCATAATCAATGTACTCAACTACATTGTAAATGCATCAAAAATAATCTTGAGTGGCGGGGGGAGCACTGCCAGAATAGTGTGAATTTTGAGCTTGCACCGCCTGTAGAGCCTAAATTCGCACTATTCTGGCATAGCTTCCCCAATCCTCCAGGAGCAATTCCGATGCATTGGGGATGACAAACAATGTATTTTTACACATGATTAAAGGTGTTTTTATCTTACTGTTTCTCATAATTAGTGTACTCAACTTCATTATAAATGCATCAAAAATGATCCTGAGTGGCTAGGGGAGAAGTGCCAGAATAGTGTAAATTTTTAGCCTACATCATTGTTGGGGCAGAGGCCAAATTCACACTGTGCACAGCTTCCTCAGTCCTCTAGGAGCATTTCTGATGCCTTGGGTGACAAACTGGCACATGATAGACACTCCATGTTAAAACAAACATGATGACATCGAGACATTGTAAGAGAAACTTAAAATTTAAATTATCAGAAGGTTGAAAATGAAAGCTAGGTAGGCTTGTTACAAAGGGGGGTTTGAAACAAAAGAGTTGCTTCAAAAATCTAAGATCTCTAGATCGTGTCTCGCTCGCCTCGAGTACGCCGAGCTAGTTGCATGTCCTTGTTGGCAGAAATGGCAATCCTCTTTGCATGTATTGCAAGGAGGTTGGTGTATTCAAAAAGCCCAACAAGGTAAGCCTCGTCGGCTTCTTGCAATGCTTCAAGGGCAATCCCTTGCACACAGAACTTTGTTCTATATTGTTGGAGAATCTCCTTCATTGTACGAGTGAAAGGGGTTCTTCTTATCAGCAACTCCTGATAAAACTTGATTTCTTGTAGAGCTCTATGCCCTTGGTGCATCCTTCTCCTTGGAGCTCTCTGTGTTGTGTTGGTGCATTGGCGAGGTTAGGACTCCCTTGGCTTGAAGAGCTTGACCTTTCTATGCTTGCACGTACTTGTAGGAACCTCCCCTTGGTCTCTCTAATAGTCCAAATATTCCTCCTCCTCCTCTGTAGGAATGTTTTCACCAACCCAGTCAAAATGCTCATCATCAGCCTCTCTGTCTTGATCGTTGGGGTGGCTTCATTGTGGGGTCTTCTTCATGCACTTGCTCCTATAGAAGGGCCTGCATGTGTGTGCATTGGTATTGCTGTGGGAGGAGGGTTGAACTCTGGTGATCCCATTGGGCATGTCTTAGAATCCAAGGGGTCACTCTCTTTCATGGTGTCGCCAGTATGTGGTCGTTGGGTGCCTTCTTGCACTGTGTTTTGTGAAGGCATGGTAACACGTCCTAGAATCCAAGGGGTCACTCTCTTTCATGGTGTCGCCAGTATGTGGTCATTGGGTGCCTTCTTGCACTGTGTTTTGTGAAGGCATGGTAACACGTGCGATGTTCTTGGTACGTGCCATATCCATGTACGACTATGCCTATTGTGCTAACGTGGTGATGTGTTAGTGTCCTTACATGGGTGCCTACATAGATTTTGAGCTCAAGCTCTATAAAAAAGTGAAATGAAAATGAAGTGAGAGAAGGAACTATCAATAGTTTTTTTGAGGGCAAAAAAAAACCTAACTAAACTTATTTTCTTAGCCTTATTACATCTAGATTTGTGATGGTGCATGCATAACCCAACGCCTCCCTTGTCTCCTCATTCGTGCACGCCCCAAGCACCATGCCTATGGGGAGCATTAGTCTACAACCATTCAAGCCAAGCATGACTTTTTGCAGCCTTACGTGCCTCTTGTTGTGTAAGCTTTGATTGTTGGGCCCACTCCCTAACCAATACCCTTCTAAAGGTTGTGCGATAAAACCAATTGAACATCTCTTGTAGATAGTTTGTACGTGTTCCTCCTGCAGAAGCTCCACCTCCATGTCTTGTATTTTTGAAATAAACTCCTCTTACTTTATAATGTGATTTCTCCATCCCTTGGGTACTCTACATGTCGAGCGATCCATACTTGTTATGAAATATGCACCATGTGCATAAACTATGTGTTACACACATGACAATAGAATTTAATTAGAAAAAGTCCAAGTTAAAACACCAGTTTATGTTTTTATTGTACAACTTACCATATAGTGTGTTACTTTACTCTCTTCCCAAGCACCTAGGTGAATTCTACGATATGTTGTTGGAATGATGCTCATTCTTGGGTAGTTATGCTACTTTGATTCATAATGCAAACCATGTTATTGAAATTTATCCAAAGTTATTTGCACATATTTACAAGAGCTGGCATTGGACAATCTACATTTGTGGTGATTGCACACAGGTATCTCCAGAGTCCCCAAGTCTTCTTTGAATTCTCTATGTTTGCTAGCTTCTCCAAAAATCGCATTGCCTTTGCTCCACTCATGGAGACCTTTTGAGCAACCTCGTATAACATACCCAGAGGCCTGCTTATTCACTTCAATTTTTACGTTTCCACCATGGCAGCCTAGAGAATTCAAAGATGCTCTAATTTACCAAGGGCTGTAACTTTCCTCTCTTGTGTAGGCATTGTGAATGTATAATCTTGCTTTTCTTTCTGCTCGACCATGTGTCTAATGTTAGTGTGTCCTCAACGTGATAAAACTATCCTATAGCTCACTGCATATCATCATTATTGATACGCTTGACATTGTGAATCACCTTGAGTGTAGGAAATAAAGTACCAGTGATCCCTTGTCTTAGAAATGCATCTTTTACAACCTGATGGATTGCTTGGTACCCTTTCATGCTGATTCCAACTGCATCACAAGCATGTTGAATTAATGAAGAATCAATGGAGGTTGTAATCTCGCTCACCACATTGCTAACAATAGCTTTAGGACAATGAGGGTCAGTACAATTGAGAGAATATCCTTGGTATTTAGAATGGCTTTGACCAAATCCTTTCATCCCTCTTCGTTATTAGAACCACACACCTCTTGTAGAAAATTTCTGGCGTAAAACACAAATCATGACTATTTTGTTTAAATCACTGAGTGCATAATGAAAGTTTATGTTACTTACTTTGCTGTACGAATCCTTTTCTTTCATTTTCCACCTTTATACGCAAGAGATTCTATACCATCGAATGTCTTTTTGTATTCACGAGCACCATTTAGCGTTGCTTTGAGTCGTTTGATAAGTTCCTCTAGCCTTTGAATCTTTGCATCCTTCTCCACATTCTCTATGAGGATCTCTTTCATTTTATCTGATGATGTTTTAAGTCCTTCTTGACATTGTAAAAGGGTGAATTGTGATGCTTGCAATTGACATTAGAGAATATGGGTTTGCCAAGCTCCACTTGTAGTCAATCTTCTGCAGTATCCTAACAAGCCAAGCTCTCATTCACCAACAAATTGTATAAAAGATGATAAATCGCGGAAAGGAGGGTTTGCTTTTAATGGAGGGTCAATTGGATAGAGACGCCCATCAGCCCAAAGATCTATATTTTTCTCCTTAGCTATCCTATGAGCTTAGACAGATTGTGCATTAGTAGGATGGGTTTTTTTAGAGCTGCCATACTCTTCAGGAACACGAATGTGTAAATTAACCTTCCGTTTTCTAGCTTCACAAGGGGCTACACACACAACTTGCAAAGGCTCTATAGCTAAGCAGAGAAAGAAGCTAAAGTATAGAGATCCTGAGAGAGAGAGAGAGAGAGAGAGAGAGAGAGAGAGAGAGAGAGAGACTGTTAAAACTTTGCTGTTGAGGTTTATTGTACACAAATCTATTTTTCAAAGTAGAAAATGATATTTTTTATATACAAATATACTAACATAGAGTTTTTCATCAATAAATTACATTTATGAGAAAAAATAAAAAATAATAAATTTTGGGGTCCCCACAATTTCGGGATCTCATGGATGTGATTCTTGATAGTTAGTTATGTTTATGGGGTTGTGGGGACCTGACAGTTAGTTATGGGGGTTGTGGGGACCTGACAGTTAGTTATGGGGTTGTGGGGACCTGACAGTTAGTTATGGGGTTGTGGGGACCTGACAGTTAGTATTGGATGTACTGTTACCATATTATAGTAGTGATGTGTGTGAACACACTTAGGACCGCCGGGGCACTTTTTCCCTCACTAGGAGGTTTTTTCCCCCGTGCATTGTATATACGCCCATTATCTTCTAGGGCTGGTTATCTTTCATTTTTGGCACTCATAATACACTACTGTGTTGTGCTCAAGCTTCCTCATCTTCTTGAAGTTGTGTGTGCATTCCTGCAACCCTAATTCCAACAATTGGTATCAGAGCAGGCTTCCTCCTCCCGGGCAGCATCACCGGCACCTGCCGCTTCATCTCCTCCGATTGCAACGAGGTTTCACGTGCGTCTGCAGGTTAGTATATGCCGTGGGAGGGCCCGTAGGGCTCGTTTGTTTCAGAATTTTGATCTGAAGTCATTTCGCCCTCCGTTTTTGCATTCCAAGTACTGCGCAGGCAAAATCGTCCTACTGTGCAGATTTTCTGTCAAGTTTAAAATCTGCAGGACAGGTGCCCATTCGTCTGTTTTGGGCTGTGCTACATAGCACAGGTCGATTTTATACAGGTTTACCTCTTACAGACAGCATTTACATCTAGTAGTACAGTCATTGGCCATGGCTGACAACAATGATGTATTCCGCATGTTGGCTGCTGAGGATAAGTTGGATGGCACCAACTATCCATTGTGGGCATATATGATGCGACATGTATTGGTAGCAAAGGGGTTATGGAACATTGTGCAGGGTATTGATGCACGTCCTATTGTGGCTGGGAATGCTGCAAACACATCAGAAACAGGTACTGTTGATGATGGTGCAGGCACAAGTGCTGTAGCAGCTGTTCGAGAACCACCACTTTCAGCAGAGCAGATTCGTTGGGATGGTAGAGATGCGCAGGCTCATGCCTTGATTGCGCTGTCTGTCAAACGTACCATTATCCCACATATTCGCTCCTGCAGGACTTCTAAGGATGCTTGGGATGTACTTGCCACATTGTATCAGGCAAGAAATGAGGCTCGTGTTGCTTACCTCCGAAAACAGTTGGAGAATGAGCATATGAACGAAGGTGATTCTATGGATAGCTTTTTGACAAAGATCAAGGATTTCAAAGAGCAGCTCATTTCTGCAGATGAAATCCTGTCAGACAGTTCACTTGTGCAGACTGTTTTGAATGGTCTACCAGATTCTTATCAGGGTTTTGCTTCCACTCTTCGCTTGATGATGAAAGGCAATCCCAATGCCTTATCATTTGAGGAGTTAGTTTCTGTTTTGCTGCAAGAAGACCAGTCAAGGCAAAACAGGAATAATATGCGTGTCGCAGATCAAGCTTTCGTTGCTAGTCAGAGAAGCGGGAAAGGTAAAGCTGGCTTTTCTTCTAGTAAGCAGAAATCTGCAAATGCTGCGCAACCAAAGAAGGAAGACAAAGATGAGAAGAAGGGTGACAAACAGAAGACATTTTGCAAGTACTGTAAGGGAAATGATCATGTCATCAAAGCGTGTCCTAAGCTGGCTGCGAAAGAGGCTAAGAAGAAAGAGGCTGGTATGGCTGTTGCAGATGCCTCTCCTTCTAACAATGAATCTGCTAATGTTGTGCTAGATACAGAATGGGCATTCAATGCGCAGTGCAGTTATGACCCATCTTTGCATGACACATGTATGTCTGCAGTAGATTCAGATGTATGGTACTTTGACAGTGGTGCCACTAAGCATATCACCTCGCAGCGCAGTTTATTCACTTTCCTTGAGTCTGCTCCCACAGGGAATACTGTCACTTGTGCCAATAACTCCTCTTATCCCGTTAAAGGAGTTGGACAGATTGTGCTGAATGTTGCAAATGGCAACACCTTTACACTTTTTGATGCATTGTATGTGCCAGGGATCAAAAAGAATCTGCTGTCAGTCTCCGCATTTGCCAAAACAGGTTTGGTTGTAAAATTTGTGGATGACAGATGTACTGTTCATGATCTCTCTTGTGGTGACATCATTGTAGCATCTGGTTCACTATGTCGAGGGCTGTATAAGCTCAATATGGATGGCAAATGTGTAGAGGATTCAGCATGTGCTATTATGGATACGCAGGCTATTTCAAATGCAAAACTGTGGCATGCACGTTTTGGTCATCTGAATTTTGCAAGTTTGCTGCGCCTGCAGAAATCTGAAATGGTGTCTTCTTTGCCTAAGCTTGAGGCACCTGTCAAGCATGTTTGTGAGGGCTGCATATTGGGTAAAATGCAGCGTGCTTCCTTTCCCAAAGATGGATCAGTGAGAGCTGAACGCAGATTGCAGCTTGTTCACAGTGATGTTTGTGGTCCCATGCAAACTCCATCATTTGGAAACTACCTTTACTTCGTGACTTTCATTGATGATTTTACCAGGCATGCATGGGTATATCCTTTGAAGGCAAAGTCCGAAGTGTTTTTGTGCTTCAAACAGTTTTTGGTTATGGCTGAAAATGTGTCAGAAAGTAAGATGGGCACCCTCCGTTCAGATCGAGGGGGGGAGTATATGTCTTCAGAATTTAATGCATTTCTGGCTGAGCGTGGGATAAAACACCAATGTACAGTGCCGTATACACCACAGCAAAATGGTGTGGCTGAGAGAAAAAACAGGTCTCTCATGGAAATGGCAAGATGTATGGTTAAGAGTCAAAGTCTACCACATGGTTTTTGGCTTGAGGCTGTCATGTGTGCCACTTATGTACTAAACAGGTGTCCCACCAAAGCATTACAGGTTGTCACTCCATATGAGGCTTGGCATAGGCGCAAGCCATCTGTTGGCCATTTACGTGTTTTTGGTTGCCTGGCATATGCATTAGTGCCTGTGCAACATCGCAGAAAATTGGATGACAAAGCTGTCAAATGTATTTTTGTTGGATATAGTGCTCAGAGCAAAGGCTATCGTCTGTATCATCCACAGACAAAGCGCATTTTGGTTAGCCGTGATGTTGTGTTTGTGGAAGATGCAGTTCAGCCCTTGGTTTCATGTACTAAGGAGACAGATATCAGCTCACGTGATGTCTATGATACATTGTTGCCTCTTTTCAGTGGTGCACAGTCAAGTGCAATACCTCATGAGGCAGTTTTTCAGCCTATGCAGGTTTTAAATGATGGCACAGATCAGCCTATATCTGATGCAGATGTGCATGATGCACTTGAGGATGAGAGACAAGAGATTGAGGGCTCTAGGAATATGCCTAGATGGCTGGTGCAGACTTTGCGTGACAGCAAGTTGGATGCCCCTTTGTCTAGTCGCACTCGTTCTGGCTCTCATGGTGCCTCTTATGCGTCAGATTGTTATGCATTGGCTGTTTCTAGTATGTGCGATGAAAGTGAGCCTGTTTCATTTGATGAGGCACAAAGTTCAGAAAATTGGATGGCTGCTATGCAAGCAGAATACGATGCTATTATGAAGAATGGTACATGGTCTTTATGTGACTTGCCCCCTGGCAAGAAGGCCATTGGCACTAAGTGGGTATACAAATTGAAGCGTAAGCCTGATGGCACAGTGGATCGCCATAAGGCTAGGCTTGTTGCAAAAGGTTATGCTCAAGAGAAGGGCATTGATTTTGATGAGACTTTTGCTCCCACATGTCGTATGATCACTGTTCGTAGCATCTGTGCATTAGCAGCTCATAATGGTTGGAATGTACATCAGCTGGACATAAAGACTGCGTTCTTAAATGGAGATTTGCATGAGGAGGTGTATGTATCGCAGCCTCGTGGTTTTGTTCAAAGAGGGCAGGAAAACAAAGTGTGCAGGTTAAAAAAGGCTTTATATGGTTTAAAGCAAGCTCCACGAGCTTGGTATGAAAAAATACATGCATATTTGACTGCACATGGGTTTCAGAATAGTCCAACAGAAAGCACTTTGTATGTTAAACGTGTGGATGGTGTACATCTAATCATTGCTCTCTATGTCGATGACATGCTGCTCACAGGACCAAATGAGAGTCATATTGCTGATTTTAAGGCTGATTTGAATGCCTCTTTTGAGATGTCAGATTTGGGGCATTTGCATCATTATTTGGGGATACAATTTAAGCAGTGTGATGGAGGTATTGCTTTGTGTCAGACAAAGTATATTGAAACATTGTTGCGGAGATTTGGCCTTGAAGACTGCAAGCCTATTGCTACTCCAATGGAGACAGGTTTGAAGTTGAGTCTTCATGATGCTGGAGATCACTTTGATGTCACACTCTATCAGACAGCTGTTGGTTGCCTCATTTATGTATGCATTACGAGGCCAGACATTCAGTTTGCAGTCTCACAGGTGAGCAGATTTATGCATAGCCCAGGCATTAAGCATTGGCAGGCAGTGAAGCGTATCTTTCGCTATTTGAGTGGTACTCGGCATCTTGGGTTGTTTTATCCCAAGGGGGGATCATTGCCGCCAGATTTACATGCTTTTTCAGATTCTGACTGGGCTGGTTGTTATGACACACGCGTGTCCACGAGTGGTTTTTGCTTCATGCTTGGAAGCTCATGCATATCATGGTTGAGCAAGAAGCAGCCTACTGTGGCCACTTCTAGTTGTGAAGCTGAGTACAGGGCAGCTTTCACAGCTACGGTTGAGTGTGTGTGGCTCAGACGCCTTATGGCTGATTTGGGTGTTGGGCAGCCATCTGCCACCACCCTCTTCACTGACAGTCAGAGCGCATTGGCAGTTGCGCGGAACCCAGTGTTCCATGCTCGTACGAAGCACATTGAGGTGCACTACCATTATGTCAGGGAGAGACTCTCTGCAGGAGAGATCAGTTTGGCTTATGTGCCAACACAGGATAACCTTGCAGACCTTTTCACAAAGGCTCTGCCTCGTGAGAAGTTCGAAGCTTTTCGCAAAGCTTTGGGCTTACTCCCTTTTGTGGATTCGTCCACATAGCTAGACACTTCCCTATACATGAGTGCTAGCTCTTGTTCACCGCATCACTCCAGGGGGGATTTGTTACCATATTATAGTAGTGATGTGTGTGAACACACTTAGGACCGCCGGGGCACTTTTTCCCTCACTAGGAGGTTTTTTCCCCCGTGCATTGTATATACGCCCATTATCTTCTAGGGCTGGTTATCTTTCATTTTTGGCACTCATAATACACTACTGTGTTGTGCTCAAGCTTCCTCATCTTCTTGAAGTTGTGTGTGCATTCCTGCAACCCTAATTCCAACATGTACTAGCTCCTGATAGGCTTTTGATGTGACCCTTGAATTACAAGCTTTTTGGAGGGAAAAATTTATTTTGGTTGGGTGGTGTTTTTTCCACCTCAAAATGTTAAAAAAATAAAAAATAAAAAATGTCACTTTTCAGGGCCCACCTAAATACGAGAATGTTTTGCTGATGTGGAAGGGAGATATGGTGGGAGTTAATGAAGAAGGAGATTTCAAACTGACAAGAAAGATTCAATTTGTAGAGAGTGAAGATTTAAAAAATTCAAAAAGTAAGAGAGAAAGTATGAGAAAAGTAAAAAAGGAAGAGAGTATGAGAATATTCTCTTTAAAAAGTGAAACTAGGGGGGTATGGCTGATGTGGTGGCAAGGAAAAAAATAGGGGTCATCATAGCCTTTGTCTCCCTTAAGCCCAACCTTTTAAGCTCTAATCCCTTAAAATTAGGAATCCTTAGGAGGCCCTTTTTGGGTGGTCCAAAAAATTCCTAATGCACTACGTGTACTCATCCCTCCTCTCACCTCACATCACTCACACACACTCACTAGAATTCAGTAGAGAAAGGGATTCGTAAGAGGATTAGCAAGATCAAGACTCTATTGCACAATGGGAGAGTTCTTTGTATTATGAGAGATATTCACTTATATAATGGCCATAAGGGTTCACACTCACTTAAACTGTGGTTGGCCAGAAACTTTAGGCTTATAAGAGGCCTAATGCTATTACAATGACTACTCTCATAATATATCCATGAAGTACATCACTTAGGACTTCATCCTAACTTACTACCACACGCTCTCGAAGCAAAAATCATGATAAGTATTACATAGGACCATTACGGGTGCTCGTCCAAGTTGTAGATTTGGACACCATTGCTTCATATCTTGTATGTATAACCTTTTAGTGTATATATCTTGACTCCTTGATATAAGGTAATGGCAGTAGCTCTTGTTAACCCTAAGAATGGGTTAACATTCCTCCCTTCTTGATGCCGATCACATTGAAGACCTTTGTGTGGGGAGAATTGGCAAGTTGATTGCTTTTGATGTTGAGTGACGTTCAATGGTCTTTGTTCTTCTAGTAGGAATAAGAAAGGCTAGCTATTAAATTAAAAGGTTAGAAATTAGCAAAAATTCCTAATGGGGTGGGTGGCTGGGGGGTTATTGCTTTACTGCATTTTTATATTTTTGTGAGCCTATTTTTGGGGGTTAATATTTTTTGCTCACTTTGTTTTTTTGGCAATCATAAATAGAGTTACATGGGATTTTGTATTAGTTGGGAAACTAAGAGATGTTAATAATGGTAGAGACGAGAAGGAAGGGTCCAGAGGAACGTAAATAAAATCATCAGAATGAGATTGTGATTCTCAGTTCCTCATTTGATTCATTGAAGTGACATTCATCATTTTAATAAATTGGCCTTCGATGAAGTCCCTTTTTGTAGTAGGATTCGTGTCAGATGTCGTTGAGTAGGACTTGTTCCTGCACGCTTCTTCCTAGATGCTTTTTATTATTTTATGTAATATTTAAGTGCTCTTATGAAGTAAATATACATGAAGTACAAGAATTGAGTCACATAGACTCTTATTGAGCTGCTCTTGTTGAAGTAGCCACTTATTGGCGAGGCTTGAAACAATCATGTCGACTTGCGAGGCTTAGATAGATATCTTCACAAAGGATTATATATCATTGTGTTGTGAAGACTCTAGCTTTGCTTGGAGAGTTTGTAATTTGAAGGAAAATTCTAGGCGCGCGATGGGTTGCACCATTGACCAAGCTTTCGCCCAGCATGGCCTCCCCATCTAGAGATGATGAGCTTACAGGACTACCACCCCCTCAAGAAGTCGACCATGCACGAGAAACTTTGCCAACTCATTGAGAAAAGATTTGTACGCCCCAGCAACTCTCCTTGGGGGGAGCACCCATTCTTTTCCAAAGAAGAAGGACGACACTCTTCATCTCTGCATAGATTACCAAGGGCTAAATCAAGTCACTCTGAAGAACAAGTAACCTATCCCCTATATCAATGAGCTTCTTGATAGGCTTCATGGAGCGAAGGTTTTCACTAAGATAGATTTAAGGTTTATCAGATCAAAGTCCAGGAAGTAGATATACCCAAGACAACTTTTAATACCCATTATGGCCATTATGAGTTTACTGTGATGTCATTCGGGTTAAACCAATGCTCCTGCAACTTTCAACCGCCTAATGCAAGATATATTTCATCCCTACTTGGATAAATTTGTTCTTGTCTTTTAGACATAAACTCTATGCTAAAGAAAAGTAAATGTACCTTCTTTACTCACACTAGATTGATTATCTTGGATTCATTATCTCCCAAGATGGTGTCTCCGTAGATCCCTCTCAGGTCAAAGATATACTAGTATGGCCACCCCCTAATTTAGTCCGTAAAGTTTGTGGATTTTTGGAAATCACAGGATGATATAGGATTTTCATCAAAGATTACTCCCTAGTAGCTACATCCTTGACCGATCTTCTAAGAAGGATTGCAAAATAGTGTGGTTTCCAATCCATCAAGTCAACTCTAATCAGCTCAAAGCCATCATTACCTCAGTAACTTCTATATTTCACCAAGGAATTTGAGGTGGTTATTTACTGATGGTGGCAGTAGTCTAGCACTTGGTGGTGTCTTAGCTCAAGAAGGAAGATTGGTGGCTTATACTTCTTGAAAGCTAAAGCAAAATGAGGCCAACTATGCCACCCATGATTTGGAACTCTTATTAGTTGTTCATTGCCTCGAGTTATGGAGAAGTTTCAGCTTGTAACCAACCACGAGTCTAAAGTGGATCAGCCTAACCTCAATATGAGGCAGAGAAGATGGGTTGAAATCCTACAAGAATATGACTTTGACATCAAATTCTTCCTTGGAAAGGATATTGTGGTAGCAAATGCACTTAGCCTCTTGAGTGTTATTTCTATGTGAATGATCCCATACTGGTCAAGGTGAAAGAAGTCTCATTTCATGATCTTGACTGCCAAAGGATGGTGAACTTAGTTAGTCAAAGAAGGGAGACTTCAGAGAAAGAGAAAAATCTAATCAAGGGTTACTTCACCCATGATGGGTACCTCTACTTCAATCACAGGCTATGTATTCCTAAAGGACTCTTCCCTAAGGAAGCTAATCCTCCATGAAGCTCATGATAGCCCCGTCGCCCCGCAAGACACCCAAGCTATGCAAAGACCTTGAATGCTCTAAGGAGGAGCTATCATTGGGCAAGCTTGAAAAATGATGTCCTTCGATACTTGAAGAAATGTCTCTCATTTTAAAGGATCAAAGCTAAAAGGGTCATCAAGCCTTGGATATTCCTCAAATGAAGTGGGAATGCATTAGTATGGATTTTGTCATCACCTTCTTACCACGCATACTTTGCATGGGTTGGTTTTGCCATCAAGTGAACAATTTGTGGGACATGCATATGTAGATGACTTATTTCTGCCTAGAAATGATATGGATGATCTCAAGTGTGTAATGGCAGCACTTGACCTTTTTGCATGTGTGGCAAGCCTCAAAGTCAATTTTAGAAAATCCAAACTGCCTCAAAGTCAATTTTAGAAAATCCAAACTCTTTCCAATGAAAATTGAAGATTGGCATGCTCATATATGGCCACGAGGGCGAATAATTGAGCCTTCATAGATTGTGTGTCACTTAGGATATCGTTGGCATGAAACACTGCTGTGCTAATGCACAAGCAGACTGGATATTACAACGAATAAAAGGGAAGTTGTACTATTGGAATCTTGCCACTTGGCCTCTGCATGTGCTCTTGAGAATAGTGCAATCCATACTCACTACATATATTCAATTCTTTTTACCTCTTCTGTTTTGGCCGCGGGATCGAATTGATGCCTTTATGTCAAAAATATTAGAGATTTTTTGGAAATCAAAGCACCATACAAAAGCACTTAGGCTATTGTCAATGGCAAAGCTATGTACTCCTGTACAAGAAGGATATGATTCCATTTTTGTAGTGGTGGACTTGCTCACCAAAGTAGTTCATCTTATACCAACAAAGAAAACCTTCAAAGCTTTATCAAGGAGGTCGTCAAGCTTCATGGTTTACCAAAAAGGATTGTCCGTGATTGGGACTTTGATTTCACTTCAAAGTTTTGGAAGACCTTATTTTAGGCATTGGGTACTCGACTTTGCTTTAGTACATCTTACCATCCAGAGACTAATGGGGCAGACTCAGAGAGTCAACCAAGTAATCGAGGACATTCCCAGAGCATACTACGAGCGGGAGCCAAAAATGGATTCAATACCTTTCTCTAGTAGAATTTGCCTATAATACATCTTATCACCAGAGCATAGGGATGTCACCATTTAAGGCACTCCATGACCAGGAATGCTTATCTCTCATAAATTTCTTTGATCCGACCTTAAGAGTTGAAACCTCTAGAAAAATTCTCGAGGAGATGGAAGAGCAGAGAGAGGTTATCTAGAAAGATATTAAAGATGCTCAAGATCAACAGAAACATTACGCTGACACAAAGAGGTCTAAAAGGATATTTAAGGAAGGAGACAAAGTTCTTTTGCAACAAGTACAACCCAAGTGTAGCTCTCTATCACTTAGAAAATATAAGAAACTCATCCGGAGATATTGTGGACCCTATACAATCATCAAGTGTTTGGGTAGAAGTGCCTATAAGCTATAGCTCCCAGCAGCCATGTAAGCTTGTTGAAGCCTTATGTACCCAATCTCGATCATACTCTTGATGATGAGTAAGTTGTAATCCTAACTCAAGGAGTGCTTTTGATTTGTAGCCTAGTAGAATCATAGACTCTAGAGAAAGGTAGCAGCTCCATGATCGAACCCTTACAAAACATCTAGTGTAATGGGAAGACTGCCCTAAAGAGGATGCAACTTGGGAAGATGAAGCTACACTCTTAATAGATTACCCCAAATTCATGACGAGATGAGGACATCTTGATTTCTTTAAGGGAGGAAGGATGTAACATGCCCATCTTTAATAATAATATATGTCCATTTAATAAATGAAATTATAATCCTTTTTATAGTGTAAAAATTAACATTTTAATAATTGAGCTACTTTCACTCGGAACCTTAAAATTATGAGTTCAAATTGAAAATCTACGCATGATTTTACCCTAGTACAGGATTTTACAGCACTCAAAATGGACACCGGAATAAGCCTCTATGTAAAGTTTTAGTTAAATTATGGTAAACTTCCGACCTTAATAAATGCCTGTCCGGGTGTCTGATTGACGAATGGATTGCACCCTTGCAACCAGAAAAACGCCCCGGACAATTTCACTGAAAAAAAATTTAGCAATTGTGGGACGTGTCGGCACGCATAGAGACTGACGCCCCAAAAGATGCCTCCTTGGGAAATGTGCATCAAAGGACTTTACCTTGGACTGTACACATACAAGGGCGCCTACACATGGACCAAAAATTGGCCGCCCTAGCATATGGTCTCCACTAGCCCACCACATGGACACCCATGTGACCACTGCTCTGGAAGATACATGCATACCCCACCTTTGGCCTGCTTACAAAGCTCCACTCTTTATACAAGCCCATGCAACCAGAGGTCGACGTTCTTTCTCGTACACCATCCTTTTCCACCCCTCTTTACTCTCTCCTTACCCATACCCAACCCTATATAAACCCCCTAGTAGTAGCTGACTCATAGCCGACACCTCTTTGAGTGGAGACTCTCCCCGACAACCCTTTGTAGCCACCCTCCAGCAAGCCCTTTTTCAACCAAGCTCCAAGCAGCCGCCCATCCCTTGTATTGTGGAGGGGGGTGTCCTCCACCTCTCCCCCCCACAGTGTGAATAGACTTAAGCAGCAGAGAACCCTTCTCCTCCCCCTAGCCCTTTGATTCTAGTTTACAGCCATCCTTGCTCTCAGCTTAAGGACACTCTAGTTCTCCTCCCCCCCACCCCCCCCCCATTATAAAGAGACTTGAGTAAGCACATTCTAGCTCTTTAGAGGTGGTTTCCACGGGTAAGTTTTTTGCTCATAAAGTGAGCAAATGGACTTCAAATTGTGATCCGTCCAGATCATTCAATTCATGATTGGGCGATCTATGAGAGAGTGGATAGTATGGATCCTCCTTGAAGTCACCAAAATGTTGCCTTGGGAAGCATGCATGACAATGACACAAGAGGGAATGCTCCGAACGCGGCCCTAGCTCTTCCCTTGGGAGTTCCTCATGGAGGCAATGGCAGGTTAGCTTAACACTAGTTTGGTACCAAAACAGGACTCTTGAGTGTCCTTTTTTGGTGGTTGCGAAAAAAAAAATCAAACTCCTAATGTAGGCTTTAAAAACCAAAATGCTTCATTTGGCATGTAGAACATAACCCTATGCTTATGTAAAAAATGCTAAACATATAAAATGCCTTTTTATTTGGAAGTACATAAGCAACAAAGTAGCATATGTCTTGAAAATGAACATTTTTCAGGATTTTTCAGGATTTTTCCAAATATGCAAGCATCATTCTCTCAAAAAAAAAATCCAATGATATCAATAGCATTTTTCCCAAGATATTTTGATAGCATACATCAGTACAAGGAGGTAGAAGTTCACCAAAAAAATCATTTTCCTTTCCTAGAATTTTTTCCAAAAAAGTTGTATAAAATCAGCAAAACTCAATCACGCCACTAAAAAAAATTGTAGCCCTATCAATGAGAATGTTGATTATTGGTTTTCATGCTTGAGATGAGATAAATAAGCCATAATTTGATGTGTATGACACTAACTTAGCCTCCACTTAAGTAGGTTCTTATCGCCTAGTTCTAAAAAAACTGTAAAAAATAAAAATACAAAATTTGATCATCTTTTTTCAAAAACTAATCATAACTATGCTTGCACAAGTAGTCTACACCTATAGTTACAACAAATAATGCACTTACACAGCTTTTCCCTTTGATGAAAATCAAAATTAGGCTCATAATTAGACATTTTATGTATTAAAAACAGGTTGCGCAAAAGGCCATGTATGAGAAGAGGCCCAAAAAGTGGCTATAAAGTTTTGGAAAATTCAAAACATAGTATTTACCCTATATAACATGGGTGCACCTCAAGTTTTACATTATTAGCTTGCATATGGAAGGAGAAAAATTCATGCTCCACCTGTATAAAAAACGTCATTTCAATATTAGCGAGTCAAAAATTTATCCACCAATAATTATCATTTGATGATTCCAAGATTTAGTTTACATCATAGGCTTTCCATCAAGCCAAGTTTCATGATCAAACTATGTCCCTTCTAAAAGTTATGTACAAATTACTACTATTTTGAAAACAGCAAAAATCATGCATTTTATCAGCATGTGTCTAAGAAAATTAAAATATTGCCTTGCAAAAGCTAAGAAAAGTGCAATTTAAAAAATCTCAATTTTTTTTGGGTCTTGAGGAACATCTGTGGATGTTAAGCATTTCAAAACTCTTAATAGATTGCCCACAAAAATTCAAGAAAAATGCTAACTTTCAGGACACTTTAGTGTCCTTAGGACACTTTAGTGTCCAATTACAGAACTAGTGTTAATAATCATCTAAAAAGAGAATTTTAGATTAATCCTTAGTCTTAGCATAAATTAAGAAAGATCAAGGATGCTACTTTTCCTTGTTTTGAGAATATAAGCTTCCATAATTATCTAAACTTAAAATATCTTGTAGAATTATTACTTTCTCGAAAACATAATGTGGTTTCACATATCTTATAAGGTTGGATTGAACTATTATGTTGCTATCTTGTATAAATTAAAGTATAGGTACATCTTCTCCATGCCTTGATGCTAACTCCCTTCCTGTTCTTATGTAGCTGGGTGGCAACATTAGCGAGGGCCGAGTTAGCGAAAGGTATCCCTCATACAATGGGAAGTTGGAACTTGCTGGTTTAGTGAGAGTTATGGATGTTGCCTAGTTCTATGGGCCCCCCACCCTAGCGCATAGGCATTCCTCCTGATTAAGTGACGGAGCCTGAGAGGACGACAGACCATCTTGAGTTCTCACACCAGCTACCAACGACGACGAAGTGTATGGTCCCGTTAGGGATTGCCTAGTTTATGGAGATTGGAAGGCTGAATTCTAGATTATCGGTGGAATAAAACATGGAATAAGAGAGCTTGGAATTGTCACCAGCTACCAACGACGAAGTGTATGGTCCCGTTAGGGATTGCCTAGTTTATGGAGATTGGAAGGCTGAATTCTAGATTATCGGTGGAATAAAACATGGAATAAGAGAGCTTGGATCTGGCTATAGTTGGTTTGAACCTTTGTAATTATTATTATTTAATTAAGTTCTTTGTTTTCTAGTATTGTTATATCATTGTTTTAAGTTCTTTGTAATTATTATTATTTAATTAAGTTCTTTGTTTTCTAGTATTGTTGTATCATTGTTTTAAGTTATAACGGTGAGTTGGGTGGAAATTGGGAGGGTGGATCATCCTAACGGCACCATTCTATGGATGGGTAGACCCAATTAGTCGGGTAGCTTTCTAAGTAATCGTACTACGCTAGGTAAATAAGTCCCTGGGAAATTCTATTCTAGAGGACTAGGAGAGTGGTCGTGCCTTGCGTAGATGGGGAAAAAGGAGTTACTTCTAGGAATCAAAGATAGAGGTTGCCCAATATAGGTTGATCACCCTATGGGTGATTCAATTTTTTAGAACTATTTAGGAGACCAGGCTCCCCCTGCAAAATAGAACTAGGTCTTACCTGGTAGTCATATCCTGGTAGTCATATCCTAGGTCTTACCTGGTAGTCATATCCTCGTATCTCTACATAGTAGAGGTGTCGATGACTAGGAAATTCATTCAAAGGCTTAGTAGACTATCTTAAGGATTCCCCTTTTCAAGTTGGAGACCTTACACCTTAAGCTCTTTGGTTGTTACTACCTTTGAAGTTGAATCGTGAGCTTTTAGCTTCTTAGATGCCTTAGTTGAAGCTTGAGCTTTTAGCTTCTTAGCTACCTTGGTTGAAGCTTGAGCTTTTAGCTTCTTAGCTACCTTGGTTGAAGCTTGAGCTTTCAGCTTTGTAGCTACCTTGAATGTTTCCTTGGCAGCTTCCCTCGTCTTGGTCTCAAATCTTATGATGGCATTAAGGGAGACTATATAAATAAGTCCTCCTTGTATACTTAACAAGTTGTCAAAGTGGTTGATGCTCTTGCCATTGGGGTGATTGTCACTCTCTATTGTGATAATCCTTGAGAGCATATTTGAATTTTAACTTGTCATGTGTCTCTATATGGAATAACATTAGGGCTTTTGGTGCGGCAACTTTATGAGGACACTCAATAACATAGTATAGGCCAATGGAAACATTGGAGAGGTGGTTTGTGCGACATGTTATTGAAGTCTCTTGCTACTTGTTGCACCATACTTTAAACAAGGAGGCATAGTCAATGTATGGGATTTGCTATGCATATCCATGTGAATCATAATGCTTATATGACTCATAGATCTCCCATTCCGAACTCTCAGAGTCTATTGGTAGAGTCATTAAGTACTATTGTACTGGTGTGTAGCAAAATGTGGTGGTAATACTAGTGGCGTGGCTATAGAATTGGTGCTGTACATACCTCTCTATTTTGGGTTCTAATACATGGGCCCTAGATTATGCACCAGTTGGGTATGAGCGGTAAGGCTAGTGGTTCTAAGCATAGGTTATGGTATCGAGTTTCCCTGGTACCAACAATAGGTTGTATCATGGTTTTTATGAGGGAGCTAGCAATTGTTATCTAGGCCTTCACACTATTTCTCCATGGAAATAAATGTGAGTGTCCACCTTGATGAATTGGTTGGGTTTAGCCTTGTTGGGGCTAGCCTTTGTGCTAGTCGAAAACAATGAAGCATATTTTCTACCAACTCATCCATGTTCTTGTCCTTGACTATGACTCTAGTTGGTGTTGGTCATCTAGACCTGCTGTTAAGGCTTTAGATGACATGTCCCCTATCTGTTGGCTTAGACGGGTGACTTCTACATCCTCAATAACATGAAGATGTAGTGTGCCTAGAACTATAGAGATAGTCGTGGAGCCTCTTTCTCTTGAGACTGATTGTAAATTGATCAATTGAACATGATAATTCATCTAGTCTCTCATGCGTGGCGGGAGGGAATGCAAGATACTTGGTTCTAGCAATATAGTCCCTCATTATTTCACCCTCGTCTTGCTTGAGTTATAGATATATGCAATGAGGCTCCATTGGGCGAGGATCCCATAATGAATGTGTGCCTTAAGACCTTGTAGCCATGTGGATTTATAGATCTAAACCACTGGCATGCTTTGCCTTCAAGGCAAAGTCTGAATGAAAAGATCTTGGTGTGATCATCAATCCTTCTCATGGCCTTGCAAATTTGATTGAACTTTTCTAAATACAAAATGGGATCTCCAGTTCCATCAACTTTGGTTATCATCCTTAAGATATGGATTAGATTTTTTAAACCCAACTCTGAGCCTATAGGCATTATTTTTGGGTTAATCCCCCTTCCTATTTCAAATGCCATCCTAAGCATGTCTTTTGTATATTCCCATTGGGGTGTACTGTATGGAAATGGTTGCACAAAACCTTCTTGTTCAAGGTTTAGAAGTTTTTGCCCCATAATGTGGCACTTATCCTATATTGTTGGCTACAACCTTGCTATGAATAGGTGATGAGATTTCTCTCGTAGCTCCCTTTGGTTTGAGGTATTCCTTGTTGACATTGGCTCTTTACCCTTCCCCATTATATCCATGTTCCTCGTCCAAACGAAGAAGAACTCGAACTTGGTTCTAGTGAAGGTGCTTCTATAATGAGATCCTATGGAGAGTGGGGCTCCTGCTTGCATTCTATGTGTGCCTGCTAATGGTACAACAAAAGAGACATGTTTCGATTAGGGAACACTCGTCCCTAATGGTACAATAAAAGAGACATGTCTTCATTACCATTAGGGAACACTCGTCCCTAATAAAAGAGATGTCTGCATTACCATAAACTATAGTTGATGGGCTACTAGTGGTTGTGGTCCCTTAGACAAAACCATCTTAGGATCGACACCAAATGTTTGAAGCATTGTGGCATTGGGTGACATGGTTTGACCATTTCCATAGGGAGAAATTTTTGAGGTTTTTGGTCATCATGCTCCTCTCCTTCACTGGAGCTTTTCCAAATATAGGGCGGTTTAGTTCCCTTTTCATAAAGTTGATGGCGTTGTTCATAGAGTCGGTTGGTAAATATCTGAGGCTCGAAGGACCCATTGCAACTAACGTAAGTGTTGTTAAAAGAGAGGCTATCTTTGCATTCCAAGATATGAAAATTTGATTCCATTCAGTTAACCCTAAAAGTCCTCTAACTTCTCTCATTGTCTTGGTTTCTAGCTAATCTATCAACATTTGAAGAACTTTCTCAAACCCTAATTTTTTTGACCGATGGGCTGTCAAGAACCTTGCCAAAATCATTAGTTCAATGATCTTCTCTCTCATGTGCAATAGAGAAAGAGAGGTTTAATTAAAAGACAACCCTTTTGCTCAAAGGAGAGAGCCCTGTGCAAGAAAAAAAGAGAGCTTATTGCTATTGTGTCGTTTGGGTCAAGGGGAAGACTCCATTGCTTATTGCTTGTTGGTGGCAAGCGAGAGAGAGAGAGAGAGAGAGAGAGAGAGAGAGAGAGAGAGAGAGAGAGAGAGAGAGAGAGAGAGAGAGAGAGAGAGAAAGAGAGATACATCTCTAAAGTGCGATGGAGTTTGGGAGCTACCGCGCGACAACTCTAATAAGGTATTATAGATGGATATAATCACATTAAGAATCAATGTATATTTAAAATTATTATAAATACATTTTTAAATTATTGCCATGATTCCTTTAATATTTTGTGAAGACGACTACCATCATTTGTGACCTTGATGGCATCAGATGGCTCTTGTTGTCGTTCTAGTTGGTAGCCCATTTATGTACAACAATTATTATTTAGTGGGCCCTTTTAAAGGCACACATATGTCCTAGTGTTCCGTGAAAACCCACAAATAGCTATAATGAAACTAAAAATCTATGGTTTCACGCATGATAAAATCTTCATATTATATTTTAAAAATATTTTACGATCTTATGAAAGAATCTCTTTTTTTGTATGATATAATTCATACTTAACTATTCATATTTTGTTTGATCATAGATTCTGGTAGTTTTTTCAAGGGGGGAGAGAGTAAGGATTTATGGAGGCATTCTTCACTTTTATTTATCTTCATAAAGATATATAATACATATTTAATTATAAATTTGCAAGTTATAGGCACTCCATGATGATATTCTCTTGTACTAATGCTTATATATATCCTTGATGATTATGCTAAGACGAGTACCACCATCCAAGATTGTGGAGATCTCATTCCCTTATAAACAACAATAGGAAATATGGCATCGTTTGTGGGTTAGTCAAGAAGGTTCATTGGTGAGGGCCTCAAATTGTATTGATTCTCTGCCACCTCACCTGAGGCTAACTATTAGGAGATGGAGCCACCTTGGTGTTGGTGGCCTGGTCTCTTTTGGTGGATTCTCCGGGTGGCTCTATCACTATGCCTAGTTGTCTGGGGTCATTGCTCCAGCTCTCCTTGCATGTGCTAGGTGTCGACATGTTTTCATGCCATCCAGATATTCTCTTATACTTTGTCCTTCGTTCTGATCTGGTCTATGTCAATTCTTATCTTCCTTGAGTCCCTTCCACATCTCCTGTTCTTTGGTTAACCACTTGTGAAACTTGTTTTCTAGCTCATCCTTTGTAACTCTGCTTTGTACTTATGCCTAAGCTATTGGATCTCTTCTTCTCTGTTGGCTAGCTCAACCTAGACTTTTGTGAGTTTGGCAAGTTTCTCCTTTGTAGCTTCTTTTTCCTTTACGCCGTTGGTCCAGGATAACCTAGGTGATTTGTCCTTCACCTTCACTTTTAGCTCTTTGATTGGCCTTGGTGTCTTTTTCTTGTTGCTCTTTGAACTCCTTGATTGATTCATCTAACGCCTCTATATGAGTATGGAGTGCTTGTTCTTTATTAATTTTCTTTTCGAGCTTGTTTTCTTTGTTTATGTGCTCCCTCGACTCCTTCTTAGTTATATTATCTATTAGGGTATCTGCCCCCCTGAGCATAGCTCCCTCCTACAGGTCTTTTGGTTTCTTTTTTACCTTCTACTTTTAGGTTCTAAAACTTTTCTTTCTAGTCTTGCACTTCTTTTCATAGCTATGAATATGCATCCACAAAGAGTATCCACTCATACACAAGATTCGAATGCTTTGTAGCAACCTTCCTATTAATCAATGCCATGTCTTAATGAGATTCTTGATAATAGATGATAATGGTAGACTATCTATCCACACCCAAAACCAAGCAACTCCTCGTGCATGCTAATACCACCATCTTTTTTTGTTTCTCACTCTTGCGGTGCTATGTTCCTCAATAGCACGATCGTCAAAAGTGCTATCATTTGGTCAAACCCGACACTTTAATGGTTCAAGACTGGTATCTTGATATCTGACTGTGCCCAATGTAATAAGGTGGTGCACCACTAGCACCCACCAGCCTATAGGTCAATTTCTTGATGACTAGACTATAGCCAATCAACAACCGGATCGTTGATGAGATGAGAGAGAGAAGTGAGAAAACACTAACATGCTACAGTTCATAAATGCAAAAAAAGAGAGTCCATAAGCATGAATATTCGAAAAAAATGGCCAAGAGCCTCCATACACTAAAAAACACAGAAACTCTTCACTTTCCAAAACATAAGCAAGCCGGACACCCCAGATTACATTCATGCTTCTAAAACCAACCAAGTTTGTCTGCTCAATACAATGTAATACTATGGAATCCATACTCAAACTTACACATTATCTCTCTTGTCTCAATACAACCTCTGTTGTTATACATAAATGGACTCAACTGGGTACTACACATTGGCTCTCAAGATCGTTACAAAGAAAATATTGTTACCCAACATGTAATCTTGATCATTAATGAAACATTATGGCAATATTGTTGGTGGTGGTGGCCTTTAGAGCTAACTTGGCAATCTGTCGGCACCCTTAGAGCTAGTTCACCTCTTCCAACAACTCATGTCTCGACGTTTACAACTAACGTTTGCAAATGCATGGCTTGTGTTTCTAGGCTCACGTCTTTTTTTTTCATGGGATTCTCGGCTCACATCTCCTAAGTTAAGAGGTGATTTGGCCTAGTTTTTGGAGTTTCTTGTGGTTTGGCCTAGTTTTTGGAGTTTCTTATGGTTTGGTCTGGTTTTGGGAGTTTCTTATGGTTTCTTAGACATGAATGGGGGGTGATGAAGGTTCCTCATTCTAATTAATGGTGTTTATGCCACTAATTATATGTTTTTTTATTGAGTTTTGTTTACATGCTTCGAGCTATGAATTTTGATCATGCATGGAAAATTATGAAATGCATAAATAAAAAATTAACTTTCCATACAAAATGGGGCTCAAAGCTGATGTTTTTAAAGTGGATTACACTCACAAATGCTAAGCTTATTTTTTATTCAATGCAACAAAAGCAAAGCCTTGTGGTCTTCAAAATCATGCAAACCACCATTCCCCTTTCAAAATATGCAAATAGAATGACCTAATGCATGAAAAGATGCAGGGGGGAAGAGAGCTTGAGCTCTTGCAAGCACACACACACACTCACAAAACCCTAAAAAAGAACACACAAGGTGAGAGGCTGAAAATCTTCTTCTTCTTCACACAACACTCAACACATCATATACAAAGATAAGAGTACACACAATATGAAAAGGTGCTCAACCAAATACATACTAAGGTTCTCTATAGTGTCACACAGCCTGTCATCCCACTGGCGCATATCACCCATGATCTCACCAACAACGCCAGTGGTGTAAGTGTGGGGCCTATCCCTCAGGCGGGTCATCAGTGTCCACCGCCTCACTAGATGAGCTTGATATCTCAACACTCCCCCTCGAGCTCAACTCCATCTCATGTACACCAAGCGAAGCCCTAAATCTATGGAGCTTCTCTGTGCCCAATGCTTTGGTGAAGATGTCAGCGACCTGATCCTGTGCTGCTGACATAAACAAGGTCAACGTCTCCTGCCAAAACCTTCTCTCTGACAAAATGATAGTGGACCTCTATATGCTTCTTCGTGGACCTCTATATGCTTCTTCGTGGACCTCTATATGCTTCGTGCGAGCATGAAAAACTAGGTTCCTGGCCAACTGTATATACTGCTAATGTTGTCATAGAAAATGACAACTTGTCTATCCACTGATAGACCCAAATTTGCAAGTAGCTTTCTCAACCAAGCTACCTCACATGCTGCCATAGCAGCACCTCTGTACTCGGCCTCTGTAGTACTGGAGGTGCTGCCATAGCAGCACCTCTGTACTCGGCCTCTGTAGTACTGGGGATAGAGCAACCGTAGGCTGCTTCTTGCTGCTCCAAGTCACAGCAGCACTCCCCAAAGAAAACATGAAGCCACTAGTAGATCTTCTATGTGAGATACTACCAGTCCAATCAGCATCGTCTTCCCAGTTTCATAAAATAGTCCACAATGCAAATGCGTCTCAATGCATCCAGATGCGGCACAACCCCTCTATCACTGTGTCTCACATACAGAGACTCACATACAGCAAGAAATCTGCATTGGCTACATGAAAGCCAATAGTGACAAGATATTCAAAAATCTTGTCAGACCATGCTCTTGGTGCTTGTTTTAGGCCATACAAGGCTTTCTTCAACCTACAAACATGCTCGGGGAGTGGCTCACATCCTCATAACTAGGTGGCTGCAACATATACACCTCTTCCTACAAATCCCCATGCAAGAATACATTCTTTACATCCATCTGATGTAAAGACCATTGCCTTGATACAGCCACTGCTATCACAACTCTCATTGTTGCCATCTTGGCAACTGGGTTGAAAGTTTCCTCATAATCAATACTATATGTCTGCGCATATCCTTTGGCTACCAATCTAGCCTTGTACCTACTTATGCTTCCATCACTGTTATGTTTTATTTTATACACCCACTTGCATCCAATGGCTTTCTTGCCTTCAGGAAATTGTACTAAATCCCAAGTCTCATTTCCATATAGTGCATCCATCTCCTCATCCATAGCTTTCTCCCAACACACATTTCCAACAGCCTCATCAATGCATGTGGGCTCTACAACTTGTACAACTTTTGCCATGTATGCATAGTGATGTGCCACATAACCATCATAGGTAAACCTCTGCACAGGATTCTTCACCCTCCCAGATCTTCGCAGCTTTGCATTCATCGCTTCCATAGCCTTCTTTACACCAGGTGTTCTCATAGCTGGTATCCCAAGATCCTCATCAAGGCCACTAGACTCTCCATCAACATGAGAATGCCCTGCAAAAATGTCAGGCATACTAAGGGACTCAATCACTTTCTCTTTGCCTTTATGTGATGTACTAATCACATTTGCAGGACTGGTATTATGAGGCAGCCTGCCACTCCATGGTCTATCAATTGAACCACTAGATAGGAGTCAATAGCTTAGAATAGATAGAAAAATAGTACTAAACCCTAGTCTAAGCCCTTGTTGGTAGTGCCAAATATGATCTTACCTTATTACCAAAAAAAGTGTCATTTAGTCTTGCCTTAGAGCTACAAATGCAACTTCCTGATATAGGTACGCTAGCTCTCTTCTGTCACACCGTTGTCACATCGAAAGGCTTCCTTTACTATAAGGGGGTGAGCTCTCTATACCTAGACTAATACTAATTAAATTAAACCTAATTAAGTTAACTAATCTTAATTAGTTGAATTAATTAAATTAATCCTATTTAAGTTAACTAATTTGAATTAAGTTATCCTAATTAAATTAGCTTAAACTTATTAAAATTACTATTTTAATTAAAACTAACAAAAGCTAATGTAGACTAATTGAATCTTATTACTATTTCTCTCTCTCTCTCTCTCTCTCTCTCTCTCTCTCTCTCTCTCTCTCTCTCTCTCTCCCCTTTCTCTTTTTCTTCTCTTTCTTTCTCTCTCCTCTCTCTTTCTCTTTTTCTTCTCCTTATTTCTCTATTTCTCTCTTCTTCTTCTTCTTAATTCTCTATTTTATGCTCT
This sequence comes from Cibotium barometz, assembly GCF_041138505.1. NCBI lineage: Eukaryota > Viridiplantae > Streptophyta > Polypodiopsida > Cyatheales > Cibotiaceae > Cibotium > Cibotium barometz. Next base: position 4,160,624 of record NC_141064.1, on the reverse strand, counting down.
TTTCTCCCTCCTCCTCTCTTCTCCGTGCACCTTTTTTTTCCCTTGTACACTGTCGGAAGCAAGGTTCAAGGACTAAGCTCATAATACAATGTGTGGGGGTATTACATAAGGTGAATACAGATGGTGTATGTGGAGCTAAGACTACAATGCCACCAGGGAGGAGGTTGGTGGGTGTGAGTTGGCTAATGTGGTACATTGATTACATTACCAAAGGTAGACAATGGAGAAGGTGATGAGTGAGAGTAGTGACTAGCAAGGTAAAGTTAACTCTTCTCAAGTCAAATCTTGTAATAAGTCCCAATATACATAGGGAAAGTGTCTAGAAGTGTATAGTAGTAGTCCCGATTCTTGCTGGCTCGAGAGAATCACGACTGGCTAGCATGGATTATAAATGTGGGGTCAAATTTAGTAGAACATTTTTAAAAATTTAAGTAGAGTACATAAGATATATATGGAGAGAGAATACGGTGAACATTTTGCTATCATTTTATCTTCATGATTTTATAGAGAATTCATAGTGTTTGAATCTAATCAAGTCGTTAAGTCATAATCAATCGTACCTAATTGCAATGGTAATAATACATTCTACTCTTTACATTTTTATCATTGTGTGCATAATATTGTTATTGTCATACCTTTCCATGCATGTGTATTAGGTTAATATCCAAACACGATTAAGTGAAAATAACTTATAATAGTTAGAATTGCTAATATGATTTTTTAAAAATTTTGGTGATTTGATTGTCACTTAATGATGAACCTTGTACTAGTCAAGTCTTTTGATAGTTAATACAATCCCTTTCCAACAATATTAGACCTAAAACAGTACCCTTTAACATTGGTGTTTAACTCAACAGCTTAACTTAGCCTTGTCGAATCATGTGTCGTTGGGTCTTGCCTTTGAACCGTACTGCAACTCTCGATCTGGGTGCACTAGCTAGTCTGTCGCATCCTCACGTTGTTGTCACGTTGGAATGTTCCTTTGCTTAGGGAGTGAAGGTAGAGCTCACTATGACTAGATGGGGACAAAAAGAGAATGTCCTTCACAATGTTTCTCTCAGAAAAGGTGGGTAAGGATGAGCTAATGGAACAGGGAAAAGGTGAGTAAGGAAGAAGCTAATGGAAGAGGGAAACCTACAATCAAACTTATTCAAGCAAGCATCCATCTAGTATACAAGAATCCAATAGAGTAGCATAAGAAATCAAGAGTAGACTACAGAAGAGCTCACAAGTATTCTATTGCAAGGAAATCATGATGTATTGCTTAGTGTCAAAATTTACAAGTGATTAAATTTTCACACTAGGCTGGCCAAACTTAAAAATAGTCCAACTACTATTACTTGTCTTAGTGTTGATTTTGCTTAAAGGAAGTGATATTGAGCCAAAGATTAAAGTTTTTGGGAGCGTGGAATCTCCCATGGTTTTCTACTGAGAGGGTGAACTTCATTTTGAGTGGATGTTCACATTAGGGTTCAAATGGACTTAGGATGGAAAATGAATGAAACTAGGGAGATGAGAGAAAGTGATGCACAAGACAAAAGGAGGAGTTAACTAGAGAAGGTGTGAAGGAGAGGGGACATGCATAAATTCTTATAAGATTTCATTTGTATAGAGCTCTCCTAGCACATTCAACCTCATGTTTATTGGACAAGGAATAGACACACGGAAGCATATCCCACAAGGGAGAAGGAGGGAGGAGAGTGAAGTAGGCTTGCCATTGTTATTCTCGAGCTTGGATGATGATTATCTCCCAATCACCTCGTACTCGCACTTGTGCTAGGAATCGCACTCACAATCACCTCGCACTCGTACTCATGATTATATCTTCGACTATTTAGTTCATTTGATCATAAATAAGTAAGTGAGTGACAAGTAAGTCTAAGAAGCTTGGATCTTGGATTCTTCCTTAGGCACTGGAGAGCACATGTGCCAACAAAAGACTCAAAGACAATAGACTAGCCATTGGCTAGTGAAGATAGAAGCGAGAGTGAGAAGAAGATAAAATGAATAGGATTAGGTAGAATCGTGGTGTTGTCCCCTCCCCTACCCCCCCCCCTGCCCCGCCCCCCCACACACACACACACAAAATTAGTCTAGGTTAGCTCTTCTAGGTTGTCTTAGGCCTTGTCCACTCCACCACAATAGACCCAACTCTATAGCCGCCCACATGGCTCGTAGCTAGTGAGTGCAACCGTGTAGCTGCCCATGAGGCTAGTGATCATAAATCCCAAAAAAGACATTTATGCACCCACAATAATATAATTGGGTTGATAAAAGTTTGGGCGCTATGGGGAAATTTTTGCCATTGTGTGGTTGATGTCACTCAAGTACCATATCAATTACATTTCAAGTAAGAAATCAATCTAATAAGAGGCAATAACCATCACTCGAGTTTGAAGTGATGCATGAAAGTGAGGTCCGATGTGATGCTTAGATTTGTGGAAAGTAGGGACACAATGCACAAGTACCCGACAAAGCCAAGGCAAAACTGGGCACAAAAACAAGGCTGGGCACCAGTTGCAAAAGAAGACCGAGCAAGAAAGCAAAAAACCGCAAGCAACTAGCCGTATGGGCTACCACCGAGGACAAGTGCTTTGTCAACCCCATCAATAACGACTAATTGGTTTGTGCAATAAAATTAATAAAGCCTCCTTTTATTGCTTATTTTGGTTTCCCCACTGGGTCACGAGAGCACCCCACGGAGGGCAAAGCTGATGCACAACTAGGATTGGTTTTGCATTGCTTATTTTGGTTCCCCCATTGAGTGGGTCATGAGAGCGCCCCATGGAGGGCAAAGCTGATGCAGAACTAGGATTGGTTTTGCAAGTATATCACTCGAATAATCTAAATGCTACACTCAGAAAGTCCATAACCAAATCCCAATCCAAATCAGCCCTCCACTTACAAACTTACCCTTGCAAGTTTTTGATTTGCATTCAATCCTCTTCACAACACATCCATGCCTCCTGCCTTGCACCCAATAGTCTCACTCTTGACACTCATTGGGTCCCATTCATGCAAGCCACACTCATGCCCCATGCCAATACTTTTCATGCTTGCCTTCAATCTGGTGTGGTTGACAACACTTTCTCTTATAGAATAGTCCGGTTAAAAAGAGAATGCTAGCTATGTTTAAAGGGTCTTATGTTAATACCTAATTGAATACTTAAGCCTTCCAAAGCAGACACAAGCTAATTAGGCTAAATGGCAACTGAGTTTTGTGTTGCACCTATTATGCCTTGTTTACAACCTACCTAAACTCCCAAGATATAAGACTTGTGGATTCCAATATCTTATTTCAATAACTTGCCTTGTGATGCCTCTACCCACATTCTTCTATACACTGCAAGTGCATTGCGACATACTTTGCTTCTTGTTTGTTTCTCTAATATTGATGTCATCCTTGCGTGCATACCTTATAACTTTTGACCGCCTACTTTCATATTTATTCTTGTTATACTAGGCCTTTGGTACCTAGTAAAGCTAATGCCTCTCTCTCTCTCTCTCTCTCTCTCTCTCTACACACTACCTCCCCCCTTTCCATACACTCCATCTATCTTTTCTATAACTTGATTTCTCTCTGTCCCCTTTATGTAAATCCTTAATCTATATGTCCTTCCTTTATAACTATATTTTCTCTTTCTGACCCCATCTCCTCTATATATACCTCCATTTCTCCATCTTCTCCCTCTATTCTCTATCTAGCCTCCCTTCTCTATATACACCTCTCCTTCCCTCTCTCTCTCTCTCTTCCCCCTTTTTTTCTTCATGTCTTCCTCCTCTCCCTACATCCACTTATCTCTCTACCTGTTATCTTATCTATTTGCCCTCCCAATTCTCTAAACACCTTCTCTCTCTCTCTCTCTCTCTCTCTCTCTCTGCATTACCTTCCTCCTCTCTCTCCCCTCCCTACACCTCCATTTCTTTTTCTACCACTCTAGTGTCTATCTACCCTCCCTTTTACTTCTACTCTCTCTCTCTCTCTCTCTCTCTCTCTCTCTCACACACACACACACACACACACACACACCCCACATCGTACATATATATTAAGTGTATATCAAATATACCAAAATATGTATATATGTATACTCATAATATATACTATAGTATATCTATTTCAAATTCGGAATGCTACATATCTATATACAATAATAGATATATTCATGTATGGGGCTTTTAAAAAGAGGGGGCAAAACATTTTGTTATTCAAAAACGTACAGCCCGTTGGTTAGAATCATTATCTGTGTATGTTGGTTAGAGGACGTTTTGAAAACTCATTACCATCTCTTCCTTTTCTTCTAGGCAATACATGTTACTTCCATGTATAATCAATCAAACTACTGCAACACCAACATTCTTTCTTCCAAGCTTCTGCCGAACTGCGCATAGTGTTGCTTTGACAAGTATCCTTCGAAGGGTTGATTGGCATTATATTTGGAGCTTCCAACCACATGTTCTTATAAATCCATTCCAACAACCTTATGGCAACCTAGCCAGTCACTATGTCCCTCAAACATGCATGCATGTAAGCTTGAGTAAATGCATATTGAACATTATAATACGTCGACAATTATAGTGATTCTTATGAATCGAGTCTCACAAGTCGTGATCCTCACTCCAAGATACTCCCATCACTCTCAATCAATGTCCTCTCAAAGGTTTATTAATTGCTTGCTGTCGCACCTCCACATTAAAAAAAAATAGACTCAAATTAGACCCTTTACGAATTCCTACACATTCTCTCTCTACAAAGATTGGCACATGGTGAAATTTTTACAAATCGACTCAAAAGTCAACAGAGTTTGGGCATTTGAAATCTACTCTTCGATACCTTTCCAATGATACATAACATGATAGATAATTGTGCATATTCAAGAAATCTTCAAATTTGGTGATGATGCCACATCATCACCAAAGTTAACTTCTTGAATGTATAAATTATCATTGAAAAGGTCTCAAAGAGTACATTCCAAATATCCAAACTCCACTCATTTCTGAGTTGATTTGTAAAAATTTTACCGTGTGCCAATTTTTGTAGAGAGAGAATGTGTAAGAATCTTTAAAGTGCCCATTTTCAGCCCAATTTTTTTCTAATGAAAGATGAGATGCTAGGTTGGTTCCTAATACATTGTGTTAACTATGCTGGGTTAGTTCTTAATACATTGTGTTAACTAACACAATGTTTCAACAATGCACCATATCTTTTAGACCAGCTTCCTAGATACCTAATGTATTACTAACAAGTGAATTGCATGCCTTAGCTACAATTGAATTGAGAGAGAGAGAGAGAGAGAGAGAGAGAGATCTATGAAACCAAAAAAAGATCTACATAATAGACCCATGTGCATGCGTGTGGGTGGAGAGAGAGAGAGAGAGAGAGAGAGCGAGAGAGAGAGTCTTGAGTAGAAAGGCTTACAAAAAATGGAGACCTTTGGACATTCAAATGCTTATAACAAGTTGGTATCAAGTCTTGCCCGTGTCCATTAGAAAAGCGTGTAGGCGACAGTGGGACGGCGTGCACGGGCTCAATGGATTAGGGTACATCGTTCACCAATGAAGACATAGCGGCAGGTTGAGTGTTATGATCGCAAATCAAACTCCCATTCAGATTTGGTACGGTGTTCGGTAGGTTCAGTTCCTACTGCATGGAAAAGAATGTATTGGATCGGTGTTGAGAAGGAAGGATTCTTCGAAAGGCCATGGGGAGATACCGTCTGTTTCCAATCAGGAAACCATATCCAAGCTTGCCGGGCATGCCTCATGCCGTGTACGGCAGATCTGCATAGATATATGTCTGCGTATGTGTCTGTATATATATATATATATATATATATATATATATATAGAGAGAGAGAGAGAGAGAGAGAGACGGGTAACGGAATCTTTTTGGGGGATGGGGGGAATATGAAAAGGAAAGATGGCGGCGGGGAGTGTGTGCACACACATTCTTTTGACCATCTTCTTGACATGACGGAAAGAAAGAGACACTGTGAGCTTGGATACATGACACCCAAAGAAATGCCACTTGTATCCAACCTCCACTTAGACCTGGTTGTATCGATAAAGTATTCTGGGCGTTGTTTTTCTTTTTCCCCACCTACCGAAACCGAATTTTGTTCATTGCAACATCCCATTCAAGAAAGATTCTGATTTGCTTAATCCAAGATCCTGACGAATTTCTTGCAGAGAGAACTGGTAGACAGGCTGAGTTCTTCAAAACATTTCCTACAGGCAAACAACAGCATGACCATGACAGCAGTCTCAGGGTTTTCCCTACTCTTGAAAACTTGCGTCAAAAGGCTGGGGAATCTTCCCAGCTGAAGCCTAATATTATAGCGCTCATACCCTACATGTCTGCAAAACATGGATTCCTGTTGGTTTTACTAATTAGTTTAACACATCTAGTTCAGTGTGTCCTTGGCATGAATACCTTTTGCGAGGGAACCTTTATTCAGCGCGACTAAACTCCAGCCTATTAATTCGAACCCAGTGAAGTAAAGAGGAAAGGTGGGTGACCTAAAAATGTAAAGAGGCGTCTACTTTCTCTTGGTATGGACTGGGTTGCAACAATAGAGCCAAACGAAGCTTGTATCTCTCTATCCTCTGCTTCTGTTGCTCCCTCAACCTGGATTAACAATAAAAACCAGTGTTAAAAACTACCTAGGTATGTACATCTCAATTTTTTTACCAAAAAAAAAAGAAGAAGGAAAGAAAGGCGTATAATAAAGCCTTGCAGAGTAGATTCCAAAATTCAAACGGCATGCTGAAACTTATGATCGACTGGAAAAGAGTGGAAAAGGCATGCAAGAAAACTGTAGATATTCATTTTTCGAAAACTGTTTGGTGATCGTCTTACTTAGATAGGGTGAAAGTACGACTTTGTAAATTGCGTCATTAAAGCACCTTTCAGACAACATGTCCCTCCAGGAGGCGCAGCTGCCACTCTCACGAGAAGCAGCAAGCCGCTAAGAGGTGTTAAAGATTAATCGAGAGTCAGGGTTCACCCAAAAATTGTATGACTTTGAACAACACATGAGACTTTTATATCTCTATATATTAAGGAAGAGTTTAACAAAGCTGCCATGAGGCACAAATCTGGAGGTTAGGGAAGAGGAGCAGGAGGTTCGAGGAGGTTGGGGTAGAATTTGAATTTTGGAGGTTGGAGACGTGCGGAGCACCAGTCAGCCAACTAATAGTTCATTTAATAATATACGCACATGAATGATGCATGAAAAAAAAACAAAACATATGCCACTTTCATGATGGTGGGTTAATAGCTCACCTTTTACGTACACTTTTGAAATGCTTAACGTGGTTTGCCAGTAGGTCTTGTTCACTTGGAACTCCAGCATCACCTTCCATATAATCCTGTACACGAAAAGTGGATCTTGTATTTGAGAGAGTGTCTTAAGGGTACAAACAAGAGCACACGAAATATAGAGGAGTTTGATCCACTGTGACCCATTCAATTTGACAATGTAGCCTAACTTTCCACAGATTTTTTAGGAACCTCAAAAGTTGATCGAAGTTCAAGAGCATCTTTGCTTTCATTTTCTTCAGGTAAAAACTCGTCGTTGCCTACTTTGCTGGAAGGTAGTGGTTTTGGCAAAAGCTTCGCAAAATTCTGCAGTCCTGGCTTTTAAAGAGTAAAACCAAAGGTAAATTAACCTTTAAAACATGATGCATCAAAACCTGACCACATCACAAAAATCTACAGTACACAAATCGTGAGCAGAAGTACATATAGAATTTACTAGGTTGATCAAAAAGCAAACTAATAAAAGGCCAAATAATTGTTTCCTTATATCAAGTCATCTTCTGCAACCCAAAAGGCCTGCGGCAAGGTTGTTAGCACGGTTGATGCCCTCTTGCTCTAGCAGTTACTATTGTTGAACAGCATGGTAGGTGCATCCTCATATTGAACCCCTTAATCGTATGCCTATTCTGATGCCAGACCAGTAAAATAAGCCTGCCGTGAGCTCTCATGTCACAAATTTGGATGCCTCAAGTTGTCATCATGTTACATTATCATTCCGCATCCACAACTGCATGGTATAATTGGGAGGGATAAAATTTTCCTTGGGAAATGGTGCTGGTACATATATTTTGACGTAAAAAAATTTCAGGGCATGGGTAGGTGAGTCCTTACAAGTCTTCAAGGCGGTGTTAACTACCCACAGCTACCACTAGGTTCATGTTGGGGGGTTTCAGGGCAAGCTCACATCCTGTTTAGTCAGGCTCACATCACATATGCTCAGGCTCACGTCATGTCCAAGTATGCTCATGTCACCTCCCTACAGGCTCACGTCACGTCCATGTAGGCTCATGTCACCTCCCTACAGGCTCACATCTCGTCTGATTTTTGCAGGACTGGGGGCTCAAGTGGCTGACCAAAGAGCTGTTTGCACAGTTTGACTTTTTTTTTCTTGTTTCCCTTGGTCTATTGGTCTATCGGGGGTGTTTAATATTCCTACTCCTCCATAGTACATATGCAACTATGATGGCTATAATAAATTCGTTTGACTCGCTCATTTGTTTCAATGATATGTATCCAAGAAGTTTCGGGTTCCTGATCACAACAGTAGGCATACGTAAACTTCTCCAAGTCACTTCAGCCTAGAGAAGTTGACTGCCGTAAGGAGCACGTAAGACCTTGGGCCTGATGTATCCAGACAAGTATGACAGCTAGAGCTTGAGATGGTGAGAGTCTTAACGAAATGGCGAGTTCCTTAAACAATAAGGTGAACTATATTTGTGGATTTATGGTTTTCTTCAGTGCATTTTTTCATGGGGAAGCCACAGCAGGGCTCTCAAGACTAAGATGGTTGAACGTAGCATAATCCTTGAATCAGTCTAAGGCATGTTCACTAGTTTGGGGCTGATCTCTGATCTTGCCATCTTCAATGGTCTTCAAGTACCATCTCGGAGGCTTCTTCACCACCTTGGAGGTGACTCCACTCCCACGCCATTTGCCTCCTCTCTAAGACTATTTAAGCTGAATTTTGAAGTGATCACACTTGTTTATCATGGGCTGAACCATTCAACTTCATTAACATCATCATCACCATTGAACAAAGATAAAATGATGTCCTCCTCCTTTTGCTGTGTAAAATCAGCACTCTTCTGCTCATAAAAAATGACATCACGTTTGATGATAATCTTCTTTCATGAGGATAAAATAGGGCTGGAGCCCAGTGAACTGGTCATTGAGGATCCACCAGAAGTGGATGAGCTTGAGGAGATTTTGCAGAGCGAACAAATTGTGTATCACAAGGAACACAAGCTTGTTGCAGGCAAAGTTGTCTGTCGTTACCTTGTGTAGTTCAAGAACTATCTTCCCATTGATGCTAAATGGATAGATGAAGAGTTCTTTAGAGATTGCCCATGCTTGCTTCAGACGTACTTGGATGCTTTTCAATTGCGGACAACTGTTTAGAAGCTAGGGGGGATGTCACCATTTGGCCACCCAACTGGTCCACCCATGCTTTCTCATTATGTATGTACATTGGACCGGTGTCCATGACAGTTGCATATGCCAAGGATTGATGCCACTCATGTGATACTGTGGACTTGGCTTTCTGTTGGGACTTGTGTCTATGAGTACATGTTCAAAAATGCCTAAAGGATTGGTGTTCCATTGGGTGTGGTACCTCGTGTACTTGCCTAGAACATGTCTATTTTAGTATAGTCTCATGAACGTGGATTGTCCATACCAATGCTGCATTGCATAGCATCTTTATATGCTTGCCTGCAATGGACTTTGCATGTTGTTTTCATGCTTGCCTAACCAATGTGTAGTTCCGGGTAAGGGGACGCCCGCCCGTGAACCATGCGTGTGAAACTGTCTTTTGACATGGTTATGTGGCATGTGATAGGTGGTAAGTATTGGCCAAAACCAGCATTAATTTATAAGTGAGTGTGTACACACTTGATTAAGTTTTGGGTGACCAAAACTCACTTATAAGTCCGTCCTCTCTCGGTCATTTGCCCCTAGGTAATGCCGTCATAGCCTCTGGTAACTCCTCAGATGTGAAGGGTCAGGAGGAAAGTCCTGAGACCGTGAAGGAGAACCTCTCATATGCCGCCACACCCGCTCACGTGCATCCAGTGCTTGTGAGGAAATGGGGGCACCCGTGAGAAGAGTGCTGAAGAAATTTGTGGCGATGGCTCTCACATGAGGGGGGGTCTGTAACAATGGATCCATCCCGTCTCGCAACCTGCGGATACCCTCTCTCTGTCTGTGGGGGCTTGCAATCTCAAAGAAATCTCTAGTGACCCTGTCTCCCGCTTGTGTCCAAAAAGAGGCTCTGGTATGGTATCTATACTCCACCCGCCCCTCCTCTACGGATCTAAGCTATGTACCAACGGTAGCCAGCTGCTGACTCTCAATCCACGAGCTATCTGGTACACTCTCCTGAATCCATTGTAGAGAAGCTAGACCCTTGCGAATATTCGAAAGCCAATCAATCTACTCTACACTGCCTCTTGTAATAAACTTCTAATCTTAGCAAGACCTGCATCCAAGGCGCCTGCGACGCCTGCTCTTGAGTGAAAATCTAGCCTCTCCCAAATCCCTTCTATCCTGCTGCTGCAAATCTCAGAGTCTTGGATGAGGCTATCTGGAATCCGGATACTCAAATGTCTATTTTGCCTCCCAAACCCTGAATGTTCCATGAGACAATCCGCATAACTAAGAAAGGTGGGAAGCAGAACTTTCGGGAAAATGCCCTCCACTCGAAGAGTCTTGGGCGTGGGTTTTGATGGAGAGTAATCACTATCGGTCCTCGGGGGAAGCCGTGCTAGATGGGCACATATCATGGCCTCCATGTGGATCCACTCTATTCGAACCCTGGAGTATGCATTGAAACCGGCCTCTGGTAGAAACCAAAGTGCGGTAGACTAGCAGTCACCCAATCCAATTGTAGTCGAGACAATTAATCAAATAAACAGGAGCTAGAGTGCTCCAAAACAAGAAGGAGAACGACACCTCTTGGCCCCAAAGCTTGGCGCCCGTTTCGATATTTCTTTATTCAAATTCAATGGAAAGATTTAGATGATTACAACATGGCCATCCATGGCTCGTATGTCTGCAAGTACAATCTGTCAATCCTCAAAATCTCTTAGCATAGAGGTTACACAGCCTTGTGTCCCAAGAACACCACACTGTTATCTCCTCTAATCTGCTAAGTCTGTACATCCATGAGGCCTTGAATATGCATCTGACTGAACCATGCACATAGCCATAAATTGAGCCATGAAAACCAGTCCACAAACTCATCCAAAACAGCCCACAATCTTGTCCTGTTTCCACCCTCTGAACTGCCAAACCCTTCCTCTCACTAAGGGCTAGAGAGAACCACTCTAAAACAGTCTTGAGCCAGTGAAAAGAGAGACTCCAAAAGACATCACCTACAGTCCCACTTGCTCATAAAGAAAGAGAGACTTACAGTCTTTATGTCGCTTTCCACAAGAGAGAAAAGACTCGAGGAAAAGCCCCGAACTGTCCTGTCCTCTTGTCTTGCACCCGGAAGAGAGAGAGAGAGAGAGAGAGAGAGAGAGAGAGAGAGAGAGAGAATCTGTAGGCACTGATGCTCTGTAGCCAGTAGCCAACCAATCTTCCAGGAGCTAAAGAGAGAAATGAAATGAAATGAAATGTTATATTAACGTCTTCAAAAGGCCAAAGTGACCTATGAGACCAAAGTTACAACCATATGACAGCTGATACACTATCTGGAAAAGAACAGAAAGGACTGAAGGTAAGTATCTAGCCCTACAATACATCAATAGGGAGCATCCGAAAGCAGCAACTAGGGAGAGTGGGAAGCTAATGCTACTAGTCAAAATCGGGTACATGAGTACATGGATACATGAATACATGAATATGGGGGAGTACAAAAGTGACAGTGAGTACAACAGTATATGGCTGGAGTGGTAATCATCCTAGGAGCTCTAGCATGGGTCTCTGCCGGATGGCCTGGATATCTGCCATAGTGAGATGCCTGGTCGGACGAGCCCGATGCCTCGCAATGATGCTCTGAATCCTCCGGTGTAGGCACCGTCTTTGATGTAAGGATCCGCGAACCCTCGAGCGTCTGGATCTGCCCAACTAGATAGCTCTCTCAACTAGAGTCCCACGGGGTGCCCACTGTTGGGCTGTCGGCTGTGTGTCCTCCCGGGTAGTCCCTCTAAAGAAGTCAGTAATCTGTCTCTGTGTGGACTCCCTGCCAGTCGGGCGTCTGCTCCTCATACTGGACTCTCTGGGCCTGCGGATCTCCAGGAGATAAAGAACCTCATCAAGTTCCTCAACTTCCGGCTGAGCCTCATATGATACATCCTCAAGCACATCCCCACGGAAAGGTCTAAGTAGACTCACATAAAATGCATTGTGAATCCTCCAGTGATCTGGTAGCTTCAAACGATAGGCCACCTCACCAATCTTTTCCAATACCTGAAAAGGTCCATAATAACGCATGCTCAACTTAGGGAATAAAGCGCTCTTTACCCTTCATCTTTTTGAGCCTAGCTTTCTCAAATCGCAAAAGAACCCAGTCACCCAATGCAAACTCTAATGCACGTCTGTGACGGTCTACTGCTTTCTTTTACTTTTGCTAAGTTTTTTGGAGTGCCAACTTAACTCTCCTATAAGCTTCATCCATGTTCTCCACATACTGGTCAACCTCAAATATCTTATCCTTTGTGTGCGAAATGGGTGGTACCTTCTTCCCTCCTTCCACAATCTCAAAAGACGCCTTGCCCGTCGAGATATGGATGGTGTTGTTATAAGCAAACTCCACCAAAGGAAGATTTCCCATTGTTGCTTGTGCTCTGACACATAACACTTAAGAAGATCTAACACTGTGGAATTAGCCTCTTCTGACTGACCATCTGTATATGGATGAAACAATGATGAAAACTTGAGAGTTGTACCCATGTTGTCAAGCAACCCTCTCCAAAATAAACTCGTCATCCGTGGATCACGGTCACTAATGATAGATGAAGGCATGCCATGATACTTGAAGATGTTCACCATGAACAACTTCACCATGTGATCAACTTTGATCTTCTTACGCACGGGAATGAAATGAGCCTGCTTACTTAACCTGCATATGATAGTCCAAATGCCATCATTCCCCGTTTGTGTCCTCGGAAGATCAAATATAAAATCCATGGCAATGCTCTCCGATGGTCTATCTAGAATAGGTAAAGGCTGAAGTAACCCTGGTGTCTTCTGACAGTCATACTTCACCTTCTGACATACAACGCATTGCCTAACAAAAGCATCAACATCTCTTCTCAAGGTCAGCCAATAAAAGAAAGCTTCAACTGCCTTTACCGTGGCGTCAATACCTCTATGACATGCATACAGCGGAGCATGACTTTCAATCATAACCTTGAGTCGTAACTGCCTGGTAACACACAGTCTACCATGCATCAACAAAAATCCATCGTCGAGAGTATAATGATCATGCCGTTGACCCTCACACATCTGATCATAGACCTTACCAAAATCCTCATATCCTGGGCATACTGCTCTTTCATCTCATCAAACTCATGATGATAAGCAAGTGAAACTGCTGAGACCTGTGGCTTGCGTGACAAAGCATCTACCACAACATTCTTTTTGCCTTCCACATGTACAATCTGAAAGTGGAACATAGACAGAAAGTTGGCCCATCTCATTATGCCGATGCCCCGTGTACTATGAGATTCGAGGGAGGTTCCACTGCCTCTTCCGAGCTGAGTTCGGAGCACTTTCCAGGATCATGGACTTCCCGGATCAGAGATGCCTTGGACTTTTTCTTCTAGAGCTCCGTAGACACAGGGAGTCCTTAGTTAGATCTAGATCAGCTGTACTTGCTCGAGGACCAGCACAGAGAGCTCTCACTGACTTCTTCCATACCAGCACTCCAAGGGCCGATCCACCCATCATACCCAGACCACAGGCTAATGTAGGAGCTCATCCGCGAGGTGTGACACTCGACAGAGCCACTAAGTTATGCAGAGCTCGATGCCCCAGACTCCATGGCCCTCACCCACGGCCACGCCACCACAAGAAGAGCCGGGCCATCATCTCCCATCATCGCAGGACCTTCTCGCGCCATCTCAGTTTTACCACCTTGAGCACCATGTCACAGCGGCCCATGAGGGATGTATTAGGGTGATATGAGAGCTCTCTGTTCATGTACCTAGATCTGATTTTAAAGTTCTAAATTTTTGTTATCTTTCTATTTTGTACCCAAGATTATGTACCTCATGGATATGATGTAACCTTTTGGTCTCATAGGTCATTTTGGCCTTTTGAAGACGTTAATACAACTTTCTTTGTTTCTTCTTTCTCTCACACGCACACCATGGAGTGCTTTCATTCTCCTTAGCTCCAGCCTATGAACCTGTAACCCTAGTACCATTAATTGGTATCAAAGCCACTGTCGCATGTCTTGCCTTCGCTCGCCAGCACCGTATTGTCTACACTCCACAACTTCTCCCGCTTCGCTTCTTTACCTTTCCTTGTCTGCATCCTTCGCAAAGTACCGCTGGCATACCATCGCCTCTGCCCATTGCGCCACCATTGTTGGGCAGAGCTCATGATAGCCCCGTGTCGGCGTGGCTGAGCTGAGCTGAGCTGCCTGTTCAGTCAGGTGGGCAGACTAGGGGGGGGGGGGAGAAGAGCCTGGCTAAGCCTCCAGGCCATTGGGTGGAAACGCCTCCTCCCTGGCCTTCCCGCGTAACCCCTGTTTTCTGGCCATCTCACTTGTTCTTCGCCTGCGCCTTCTACTGGTCGTCCCTGTTTCACTTGCTCTTTGCCCTCGCTCCACAGGATAGCACCGCCTAGTAACTTCTCCACAGAGAGCCGCTCCTCTTTGGAAGCCCTGAACTGTTGCCTCTAGCTCCCGCACCAACCAAGTGCACTAGTAGTAACACATGCAGCAAAAGTGAATGGATCCGTACTCTATCATGGCCCTACCAATGTCTGCTAGCACCCCGTTTGTTGAGAAGTTCGCCGGCAATGGATTTCCTACATGGCAGACTAAAGGACAGCTTCTCCTTATGCGTGAGGGCATATGGGGAACAATGTCTAGAGACAATGAGGATCTTGGAGACACTGAACTTGAAAAGTACCATGTGTGGCGGCAACGGAATGAGAGCCATCACCCTGATTTGTCTCAGCCTCGCGGATTCTTTGGCTCATCACATTCACTTCAAGTCCACATCCAAGGAAAAATTGGGGAGCAAAGTATCCCCGCATGTGATTTAAAAGGACTATTAATTGCACTACCCAATGGGATAATAGGGCTTAACCCTTACTAAGCCTCTACTAATGATGCATTTTTACTAATAATCTCCCTCTCCTCCTCCTCATAGAACACGCATAGAAGTGATGGAGCACCCTCTTTATACTTGAGGGTCTGAGAATAACAAAATATAAGGATCTATGCATGGGCTAGTTTACAGAGGACCACGGTTCACTTAATTGGGGATTTTGGTGTGCTAGAACTAGTTACTTTATGGGCTTGAACTCAAGTTACTCCAGTTTATGGTGGGCTCTATTAGTTGCATGGTGGCTTAGCCTACAATTTACTAATTAAGTTTCACTTAACTCAACTAATATACATGTAGATTTCTTCTATTTTGAGATGCACGACTCTCCACTCCACATTATGTATGACCTTGCCATACACAGCCATGGTTAAATATCCCCCGTATACATAGGCCTCCAACCTTAATCTGACAGCCCTTCATTATTTATTTATCCCCCGTATACATAGGCCTCCAACCTTAATCTGACAGCCCTTCATTATTTATTTATTCATTCCCAAAGTTTCTCACACCTTAGTGGATTTAGTTAATTATTAGCCTTGCTCTTACACATGACTAGTGCACACAATAGTGCCCTATTTATTTCTTAATTATTTTCTCAACATGGGATCATTAAATTAACAACCATCCTTTAAATTTACTAGTGCACATATGTTAATATTCAACGTGCAATGTGTGTACCGCACATACTTTATTAGGTCTAGGTTAATTTATCAATATCCAAAATTATTTTCCCTAAGATGAATTAAAATTTTCATGGTTAGAATATTCAAAATTTATGTAGAGCTAGAATTTGTGCACATCATTATGTTCTAGAGGGTAGCTCTAATATGCATAAGAAAATCACTAATACCAAAGTTTTTTTTTTGAAGCTCAAATTTCATAATCTTAAAATGAATGAAATTAAGTGATCATTTGGCCAAGTTTGGGTCAGTAGTCCGGCAACTTGCTAGTCTTAAATGTGGGCCCGAAACATGAAGACAAAGTGGCTGTATTTATTAAGAGTATGCATCGAGAAGGATAGGAGAAATAACAGTAAACAAGCAGCGGCTATGATCATGACAAAGTCTTCGATAGCTCCAACAACTGGAAAAGTGGCAAGAAGATTCAGTGTAGATATTGCAAGCGGGTAGGCCACAGAGAAGAAAATTGCTTCAAAAAGAAAGAGAAGGAATGGGAGTAGCAGCATGCAAATCTCATCACGGAAGAAGACATTCCAAAGCCATCCAAACACGGTGACAAAGAAGAAATCCATGCTGCAACCGTTCAGTTCCACAATGTCTCCCTCTGTGAGGAGGAAGACTACTACTGGGCTTTCTATGTCCTGTCTCTATTTATGTACTAAGTGTCATGTGTACTTTGCTGGCGTAGTCCCCTAAAAATGATTGTAATAAATGCTCAATGTATGTGTCAGTGTTTATGTGTTTTTACCGCCTTGTGTAAGGCTCCTTATCCATCATCCCTGTTAGGAGCAAAGGGGGGTAACAAAGAGCTGGTCTTGAAGCTTCTGTCACTTGCTGATTAGAGGATTAGCATGGCACAAGAAGTGTGCATGGCTAGATCGCTCCTTTGCAGCATTTGATGGAGTTAGAAGGCAGTTACTTCCTTTGCGTGTTGGGTCTCACCTCCGTCGCTCCAAAGGGGGGTGGGTTGGATACTTCGGAGCTTCACGTCTATGTAACCATCCTATGTTTGTAACCTTATTCATATGTATGTGCGTGTGAACACCTACTTAGGTGTGAACACCCCCTATATGTGGATAGGATAAGTGTGCCACATCTCATTAGTGTGTGTGTGTGTGTGTGTGTGTGTGTGTGTGTGTGTGTGTGTTGACATGTGTCAAAAGATAAGGCTACTCTCAAGCCTACAAAAAGCATTGTACTTGGTGAACTTCAATCATATCAATCAACCATGATTGAGTCACGCAACACTCTCTCTCTTTGAGCATTCCCTCTCTCTCTCTCTCTCTCTCTCTCTCTCTCTCATATAGATTGGATTCGACATTCTCAGCTCATAGCTCTAGTTTTTGTTTTCTTTTGTACCATGATGAGATTACATGGACACTATTGTATCACTTTTAGTCTCAAAGACCCACTGGGTCTTTTGAAGATGTACCAGAGTCCGGAGAGAGGGCTACCATGCATTTCAGGCTATGATTGGGCATCCACCTATCGAGAGGAGACACGCACATGTGGGGTATGCCCATGCCTATCTCTCCTTCAACCTCAGCTTTTCCCAACCATCCTCACCACCACCACCGATCTCCCACTACACCCAGATTCACTTCCACCATGATGGGGACTCCACTTACTCCGACCATCTCTACCAACATCTAAGTTTCTAACATATGCCGACCTCACCTCTAAGCTCACCACAAATCTTACACACCTTTGCTATAGCCGCTTTCCCATCCACCAACCAATCTACCACCAAATCCCCCACCAGCACCATGCCCCAGAACGATTGGTATGACAAGGAATGCCGCATAACACGTGAGCATCTCTTATGCGAGGTTGCAACTGGCCAAATCCGAGAGCGAGATGCTCAAAGCATTAACCAATATACAACTAGACGTAAGAAACGAGCACATGTCAAGGGCCAATACAAGGACTTATACCAATCTCTCAAAGGTGTGAATTGTACTGAGGGCTGGAAGAAAATCTGGGAGAAACGTCCACCCACACCCATCACATCTCCATCCATATGGCACACATACACACAATCTCTATACGAAGTACCAGATCAGCCCCCCATCCCACGACCATCACATCCACGTCCCATCACATCCACCTTCTTCACATCCGACATGGTAGAGCCCGAGCCATCCAGAGACTCAAACATGGTAGATCACAGGACCACGAGGCCCCCTTGGCAGAGCACATCTGCCATGTGGGGGAGACTTTGGGCACCCTTCCTAGCTGATATGTTTAACTGGGCTCTTTCCGAAGGCTTCCCACCCACCTGGACAGCCATATCATCACCCCCATTCATAAAGCCGGAGATCCCATGGACCCCAACAACTCCACGACTATTATGATTGGCCACACACTGGCCAAACTTTATGGGTCAGTACTTGAGCTTGAGCTCAACACACCAGCAGAGAGATATGGGCACAGAGCATCAGAGCAGGCAGGCTTCTGCAGGTCATTCTCTACTTTGGATCACATCTTCACCCTTCGAGCCATCATAGAGGAGGCCAGAGCTCGACACCAACGGGTTTACTGTTGCTTTGTGGATTTCCGCAAAGCATTTGATAAAGTGCCTCGAGCCAGACTACTACAGAGACTCTAGGATTTGGAGGTACCATCAGGAATGATTTGGGGGATCATGGCATTATATGAGTTGATCAGAGGGCGGGTGAGATGCCCATAGGAGGATTTATCACAGGAAATTTCCAGTACCATTGGAGTGAAGCAAGGCTGCCCACTATCCCCCACTCCCTTTGGCCTCTACATCAATGAGATTTCGGCCTTCATTGATAGAGGAGGGGTGGGAGGCATATCACTAGCAGGCATCCTTGTTTCCATATAACTTTATGATGATGCATTGTGCTTATTGCAGATTCTCTAGAGGCTCTCGAGAGGCATCTTGACACGCTACAGGACTTTTGTGTACAGAGGAATCTCACAGTAAACCTTGGGAAAACCAAGGTTATGGTCTTCAACACATCCCCTGTTTTCACATCTCGACTGAGTTTCACCTAAATGGGCAGCCCAGTGAAGACTGCATACTCATATGTGTACTTGGGAGTTCGATGAGCCATGCTACAGAGGCTAGACTGATACAAGGGTATGCTTCTCTTGCTCTCATGGAGAGACAGTGCTTCTAGGCCCACTTCCAGGAGCCGAGGACCAAGATGTGGCTATTTGACACCTTGGTCACTCCGGCATTGATGTATGGAGCACCATTCTGGGCACCTGATCTTACAGCGGCCAAATGACCAAGGATAGAGAGGCCTGAGGTCATGATGCTCTCCTGTATGATACGCAGCAAACCATCGGTCCCACACGATCCTATCATGGCAGAGTTTGTGTAGCACCCATGGTAGTAGAGGCACTCTTCCAGACAGTCACATACATTCATAGGATCAGTGCCATGCCCCCCTGGAGACTCCCGAGGCTCGCCCTACAGTCCTCCCAGCTAGCAGCAGATGTGAGCAACTAGCTAGCAGCAGATGTGCATGAGTCATGGTATAGCCAAATATGCACCAAGTTCACAAGGCACAAACTCAGGATGGATCGCCTCCCCCCACACCAGTATGACCCAGATTCCCTATTCATCAAGCTCTCTTAGGATGATAGGAACCGAGTGATCAGATATGATTTATTGGGACTATACATACAGGATACCTGGATCACAACACATGAGCCACTCTCACACAAAAAACAGTGCTACATGGATACTTTCATGGGGCTTACAAAGGATGGTTTCATACTGAGGGCCAGATATCTTGACATATACATGTCACATACCATGCGGATTGCAGTGGGCCAGTTTGCGGGTGTCATCACACCGTTTGAGGATAGAGACAAAGAGCCATGCAGATACCTTGTTAGGAGAGGATATGCACTATGTGCCGATAGGAGGTCGAGTCAAAGGAGCACTTTATATTATGAGAAGCACCGTATATTATGAGATTCAAGGAAGGTTTCACCGTCTCTTCAAAGAGGGGTTTTATCTAGGATCATGGATTATCCAGATCAGCGGTGCCTGGGCCTCTTCCTATTAGAGCTTCACTACCACAGAGGCTCACTAATTAGGGAGTCGAGACCCCATGGGAGACACCCACCCCGGCCCCAAGCGACCATCACTCAGTTCTTTCGACCACGAGAGGATGCCCCACCAGTTATGGATGACATACCCATAGCCTCATCGAGCCACACATTCTTGAGTGCCCGACCCCCCGCCAGATCCCACTCTAGCATGACTCTGGACCGGGCCATGGCACTAGAGTGAGCCCGACGCCCCAGACTCCCTAGACCTCGCCAGCAATACAAACATCAGCCCCAGCTTGAGGAGATCTTGGAGAGGCACAGAGCCACCTTCCCACGCCCAGCAGATCTGCAGAGCCTTCTAGAGGCTAACCCCATGCTTGATATCCTTGATGGCCCCCTCCCCCTGCCGGGGGGTTAGCTCCATAGGTTGTATGATGATGGTCCTACTTTGTATCATATGGCTCAGATTTGACATTCTCAGCTCATAGCTTTAGTCTTTGTTTTCTTTTGTACCATGATGAGATTACATGGACACTATTGTATCACTTTTAGTCTCATAGACCCACTGGGTCCTTTGAAGATGTTTAATATAGTGTTCTCTCTCTCTCTCTCTCTCTCTCTCTCTCTCTGCACACGCACACTATGGAGCGCTTTTGTCCTCCTTAGCTCTAGCATGTGAACCTGTAACCCTAATACCATTATTTCTCACTAGAGTCTTTGGATGCGATGCATATGCATATTACTGGATGAAAAAAGGAAAAAGATTAACGTAGAGTCTAAGAATTACATATTCATTGGTTATGAATCAAATGAGAAACATATGAAAAGCATTGTGTATATGCCAATGACTAGGCAATGCCAACCTGAAAGCCACTTCATTGATCTTCTCGATCACTCGAAAAGGCCCATAGTACCTAGTTGTAAGCTTTGGGTATGCACCCTCTTTGTCAGGCCTCTTTGCAAGTCTTGCTTTCTCAAATTTCAGCAATACCCAATCATTCTCTTTGACATTAAATTACCTTCTATGCTTATCGGCAACCTTTTTATGTTTGTCTTATGACCTTGCGATGGTTGTCTGCACCTGAGCAAAGGCAATATCCAAGTCTCTTACATGCTCATCAGCTACAAATATCTTATCCTTTGTGCGAAGGATGGGTGGTGTAAACGGAAGGGAAACTGTAACACAGAAATCTAATCAATCATGAAAATTGAAAATACACATAAGTATGCCAGACAAAGGACGATGACAAATCTGCACAGTACACCACACTAGGGGCTAGAAGATGGGTTGCCCTCTCTTCCCCCCCCCCCCCCCCCCCCCCTCTTTATGGTTAGATTACCAAAAAGAAGTCTGCTTCCAGATACAACTTCACAGGTGCCCATGGATTCTCCACTGGCTAGCACCTGTCTCTTCCAAAACAATATGAAAGCAAAACAAATACGTATGCAGAATTTTGTTGACAATCCTTAGCACAAGAAGGCACTTCCGGCATCAAGCACATGCAGGACAACTATGAACACCCATAGCACTCTCGCATCAGCGCGGAACAACCTTGTGTCTTCACCCTCCTCTTGTATGGCTCACAGGACAAGTCGACCAACCATGAAAGGTTGTTTACAGCAGTCGACCAGCCCTCAGCAGCAGCCACAGAAGGATGCGAACAACAGTAGCACACTCGCCTGGAAGCTCTCAGTCAGAACAAAACTTGTCCAAATGATGACAAACAGCTCCTCCTCTCTGTATTTATGACCTGTCCAGCCTCTGTTCAAGCTGTAAAACCAGCCGGCCAGTAATGGAAGACATGCAGAAGGAGTCGGCCAGCATCTCCCATGCATCTAGTGAATATTTGTCATGATAGATAGCTGTAGTAGGCTGCCAACAGGCTAAAAACCAGTCGATCAGCCCTCATGCACACTGAAAAGCAGGCGCCTTCCTCAAATCTGGAGTATTTCTCAATAATAGAGGCTCCCCGCCGGAAATAGCTCACTCATGTGCTTTTAAGGTCCAGAAGGGAGGGCCTACTTGAAGATAACCCAAATATTGTCCAGAGCCCGTCTTTTGGCCGCCACAGGTATTAAATAAGTCCTATCCAGTGTGTACAACTTATAAGTGTGTGTGAACTTGCACACACTTATAAGTGTGTGTGAACCTGCACCCATAATTCGACATCAGGGGCGCTCAAGCCTTCTTCAAACATTGGCAGCATGGTTTCCCAGCAGCGGCCGAGCAGGGAGAGCACCTATTCCATGTCACAGTTTGCTTTCTTGGACTTCGCCCGCGAGTACCTTCCGCTCCTTTCCAGGATAGGATCATTGGTGGGCTCGGTGCTTGAGACTGGCCCCACGGCAGCTTCAGTGGTGGCTAGAGCAGCTGGCCTTCCTTCCATAGTTACCGCGCAACGGGAACGTTCCGGGAACGTCAAATGCCAGAACAGGAGCGGGAACGGGAACGGAGCGGATCGGGAACGTCAGGGAACGCCACGTCATATGAGGAGGGGCCAAGAGGAGGTAGGGAGAGTGTGCGGCAGCCAAGAGGAAGGGTGGAGTAGTAGGTGGAACGGAGAGTGTGGGGCAGCCAAGGGGGCAGCCAAGAGGAAGGGTGGAGTGGTAGGACAGAGCAAGTTGCAACTCAGCAAAGGGGAGAGCACTCAGGCTTCAGCAAATGACAAAAAAACAGCCGCAGCAACAACAAAACACATCGCCGCCGCCGTCGCACAGAGACAGTCAAGCCGGAACGCCCGGAACGCGCGTTCCGCCCTACGTTCCGGCATTCTGGGAAACGTTCCGCGGTAACCTGGGCGTTCCGCGCTCCGATTGCGCGTTCGGGGAACGCGGCATCTTCCGGACCGGCGTTCCGGCGTTCTAGGAAGGCAGAACGCCGTTCCGCGGTAACTATGCTTCCTTCGGTTAGAGTTTTGGTTCCTGACATCTCCTCCCTTCCGAAGGTCATTCAGTTACCTAGGATAGGGGGGGGGGGGGGGTGGGATCGATCAGAAAGTGGAGTTTTCGGGGCTCCCGAACCAGTGTTTTATATGCAGGCAGGTCGGCCACCTGGCAAAGCCCTGCCCTCGCAGGAGACTCCGACCTTCACCGCAGCAGCAGACCTCCGATGGCCCGTCCACAGATGCGGCTCGGCAGGCAGTCTCCAGGACACCTGCTCAGCCCATAGAGACCTCTGATCGACAGCCTGGACACGAGCGCCGTAGTTTGCAGACACAGGCAGTTGAGTTTTCTCACCATGTGAGCGACTTGGAGATTACAGACATGGTAGGCCGACTCTGGGAGTTGGCACATTTCTTTGATACCGGGAGTGCGGATGCCTCCGGGAATCGACACTTGGTGGTTCGCATAGTGGCAAACCTAGAGCGAGACCCTGGCTATGTATGCATACAGTTTCTCCGAGCGGGAGGCAGTCACTATGGGACACAACCACTGGCGCCTGGTCCAAGACTCTTGTAGCACACCGGGTGGGCAGATTCGTAGTCGCTTGGATGGGGATTACTCTCCATCCAAGCCACTTGCGAAGGCCCGCCGTATGGCTGAGACAGCCTCCACCTCAGCAGGTCATCCATGAGGATCATCTCATGGAATGTACAGGGCCTTGGCGGTGCACACTATGTACGTTATCGTGGTTGCTTGAGGCAGGAGCTTTAGAGATGCCTGGTTGGGGTCAGTATTGATATTCCGATGATGCAGGAGCACCATTTGAGTGAGAGCATGATTCGGAGATATGCTTCGGTGATGCCTGGTAGATGGGACACTTTTTGGTCTGCAGGTTTTGGCCCCTTGGGTGGGCAGGAAGGAGTATGTATGGTCATTGCGGATGCATGGCGGCAGGCCATTGTGGATCGCGGGGTCATTGTGCCTGGTAGAGCGCAGTATGTTATTCTGAGGATGCACGATGAGCACATTGGTGTGCTCAATGTCTATGCGCCCAATCATGCTAGTGCCAGAGCAGAGTTTTGGACCCTTGTTACAAATGCATTGCCCGAGGCCGCACATTGGTGTGTTGGGGGAGACTTCAACATGCTTGAGGACCCGGCCGATAGGATGGGAGGCAGTCATGTTACAATGCACGGCACGGAGCTTGCAGCTTGGGAGCGATTTTGTATGACATTGCAGATCACTGATGCATGGCAGCATGAGGCTTTCTCCCGTTCTCAAGACAGTCTTAGTTTTTCTCGATCGGATCGCCGGCAAGGAGGGACTAATCTATCACGGATTGAATGCTTTTATGTGGGCGACAGGTTCGGGGAGCGTGGTGGCTCCGTTGGCATTCTCACTGGCACCTCTTTCTCAGACCATGCGCCAGTTATTTTGACTCTTGAGGAGAGGACATGGGAGACCAGCTTGTAGTTGAGGATCCCAGAGAGGATACTTACAGACCCCAGTCTTTTTGAGGACATTGAGAGGATATGGCAGGATAGCCAGAGCTCTGACCTGGATGCAGCAGGCCAGTGTGCCCAGGGGCTCATCGAGCTCAGCTCTTTTTTGCACGCTACAGCCTTGACACGGCTGGGAGAGACACGAGAGCGAGAACGTCGCTTGTGACATAGCCTTGCTTCGCTCCAGCGCCTTGAGGAGCAGCAGCCTACATGTGAGTGGGTGGCATCCCAGCTGAGCCAGGCACGCCAGGAGATTAGAGAGGCAGAGGAGCAGAGACACCAGTTTTACTATCATCGCCAGGCCTCTTAGTGGACTCAACTTGGTGATAGAGTGGCTAGGGGGTTTTTTTGAGATCACCTGACGCCGCCATGCTCGCGCAGGAGTACGCCAGCTCAAGAGGCAGGACGGATCGTTAGCCACTGAGCGCGAGGAGATTAGAGCTGTTGCCACTGAGTTCTACAGAGACTTGCTTTCAGCGGAGCCAGCCACGGAGGCACGTGATGCTTGTAGACAGATTGTGTGGGCCCATGTGCAGAGGAGGGTCACAGATCGTATGCGCACAGCTTTGGGTGAGCCCCTTTCAGAGGATGAGCTTGGTGAGGCTTTGAGGGCCCTCCCGCGTCACAGTTGCCCTGGGGAGGATGGATTGACGCCTGCCTTTCTTATGCGCTACTGGGACCTTTTGGGGCCAGGCCTCCAACATGTTTTGGACACTGGGGTGATGCCACACAGTTTTTCAGAGGGCTTGATCTTTCTTATCCCCAAGGGGGAGGGAGTGTCAGATGATATTTGGCAGTGGAGGCCTATTACGATCCTCAATACTGTCTACAAGGTCCTAGCCAAGGCCTTGAGTTTGAGGATCCAGCCTTTCCTTGGGGATTTGATTCATGCTACCCAGATAGGATTTGTCAAGGAGCGCAGTATCCTTGACAACATTTTGACCTTCTGGGAGGCGACGGCCCGAGCTAGATTTCTCGGTGAGGACTTTTTTTTTTTTTCTTGAGAAAAGATCCTTTCATTAGTTATATAAAAAACGCCCGTAGGGCTACAAAAGATCTCTCCTGCTCCTAAGAGAGATAGAGCAGCGAATACATCATGGCAGCCCGGGAGACTCTCCCTAGGTGCTGCAAAATACAAGCATCAGTACAAAGAACTGAGCGGCTAAATCATACAATAGGGGGGGGGGGGGGAAAGCCAAACAGGTGGCCTGTAGTGCCAGCGGGGGGATCCCGTGTGTAGGGTGTAGAAAGGGCCACAGCGCCAAGTGGTGTGAAAGGCCTGGCGCCGTAAGATCGCCTCATCCGAGTCTCCCCGGATGCGGTCGTACTGTCCTCGCAGGGTGTGAATCAACTCCTGCCAAATCCCCCGTACAGTCTCTGCTGGTGGCTCCAATCTCCCCTCAAAGGCCGTAAAGCACCGGGCCCTCCAGGTGAACCAGATGGTGAGGCTGCTGAGGAGCTCCCATCGTAAATCCCTCTCCTGTGTCCAGCTGGCGGACGAGAAATCCGGTGCCGGAACCAGGCGAGGCTGGCCCCTAATAAATCTGATGGCCTGATTGCCCTGCTCCATCTCATAGCCCATAGCAGGCCCTGACGAAGTCGACCAAGCAGCGGCACCCCACGTAAACATACCCTCTGGAGAGAGGGGGGCCAGAATACGCAGCATCCGCAGCCAAATCTGCTGTGCCTAAGGGCAGTCCCAAAGGCAATGTCTCTGTGTCTCCATAGGGTGGCCACATCGGACGCAGGCCGCCGGAAGACCGCTGTAAACAAGCCAAGTGCTAACTGCTGAGCCCCTGTGGCACTGAAAAGCCGAGATCCTGCGGGCCTGCCGACTAGCCCAGAGCCGAGCCCAGAAATCCTCCAGGAACTCCTGTGAGAGTCCCTGTAGTCGCCAATGCCCCGCTGCCCGCTGGAGAAACCGTCCTCCTCGCCGTCAAAATATGCCGCCCCAGCCGAACAATATACTGGAAAAAGGTGATCTCTGTGGCCTCAAGGGATGCATAAGGATCATGCCACTCGTACTCCCCGGGGTCCCACTGTAGCCGGGCCAAGGGGCGCGCTGCATATGCCCATATGCGCCAATCCGGGAGCACATCAGCAAGGTCGAGGTCAATATGCCACTTCCGAGAAGCGGCGGCCACTACCCGAATCCTTTGAAAGGTGCACTCTGCAACCAAAGGCGACTCCACCTCCACTCTCTGGAGTCTGTCCTCATCCTGAATCTCATAGTAGAGGCATCTGCCATCCTCAGTGCTAGCTCTGACAGCAATCAGGATCTCCAACTGTGTAAAGGCTCCCATCCACCGTGGGGCCACTGGCTCGAGAGGCGTGAACCACTCCTCTGTGAGTGCCTCCAGTATATCATCCCTCATAATCAACCCCCCTCTGAAGTGACTCAGCCTCTCCACCTGGATCTCCTCTGGTAGACTGCAGAAAGCCTGCCAGTCTCCAAAACTACGAGCTGGGCCTGCCGCCGCTAAAGGTCCCCAGGCTAGACGAGGCCGAGAACCCAGCATATGACCCTGCTCCGTGCGAACCGCTGGGCTCCAGATGAGCGGCTGTCTGGCCCGCTCCTCAACACAAGAAGGAGGCCGCTGAGAGAGCCCCGGTCTCAGCAGCTCCCAAGCTCTCAGGATGCTCAAAGCAAATCTGTCCTCCCATCCTCTACTGAGGCCTGTCCTCCTCATCTCTATGAAGATCCAGCGAATCTCTGGTGCCCAAGTACCCCCTGCTGGGGGCGCCCGAGCCTGTAGTCGCTGCAAGAGGAGCTCTTTCCAAGGCTCAGCGCCTGGAAGCAACCCCCGAACAATAAGCTTCCCCAATAAGGCTCTCCTCTGATCGACTGGATCTATAATGCCCAAACCGCCCTGAGCCAGCGGAAGTGTAATAACTGCCCATGCAACCTTTGCCCGAGCTGGCTGACCGTCCCTCCCGGACCACAGAAAGTTCCTGATCAGCCTCTGTACCTGGGTGATGCAAGAGCTCGAGAAAATCCAGCAAGACGTAATGTACCACATGGTCGCTAATAGCACCTGATTTGCCACCACCACCCTCCCAGCCAAGGATAGTCGAGCTGTACTCCAATACAATAGCTTCTTCTGAATGCTCAGAAGAAGCGGGGCAATCTGCTGCTCAGGTGACAAATCTAGGCCAATTTGGCATCCCAAATACCGCACTGCTGTGCCTGGAGCAATCCATCTAAAACCGGGGTCCGGGCTCCATGCCGGAGTGGGAGCACTACTGATCCAAAAGGCCACTGTCTTGCGCCAATTGATCAGTGCTCCCGAAGCTGCACGAAAAACCTAGAGCGACTGCTCAGCCCGAATAAGATTGGCCTCATGGCCATGCAAAAATAAACCCGTGTCGTCTGCAAACTCAGCATCAAGCAGGTCCTCCCCCCGGACTGGGAGCTACAGTCCTCTCAAACCAACCTCTTCTGCCATCAAATACATACTCATAGCCTCCGCAAAGAAGAGAAAAAGGAAAGGGGCGAGAGGACACCCCTGACGGACTGATCTGGTCAGCTCAAAACTCGGCCCCCGTCCTCCTGCAATCAGCACCTGGCTGCGAGCTGTGGAATACAGAGCTGCCACCCCTCTGATCCATCCTGGCTCAAAGCCCAGGCGAAGCATAGTGCCCTCTAAGAAACCCCAATCAACTCTATCGTATGCCTTCTCAAAATCGAGAAGCATCACGACCAAGTCCTCGCCAAGAAATCTAGCTCGGGCCGTCGCCTCCCAGAAAGTAAAGATGTTGTCAAGGATACTGCGCTCCTTGACAAATCCTGTCTGAGTAGCATGAATCAACTCCCCCAGGAAGGGCTGGATCCTCAAACTCAAGGCCTTTGCCAAGACCTTGTAGACAGTATTGAGGATCGTAATAGGCCTCCAATGCCGAATGTCATCTGATACTCCCTCCCCCTTGGGGATAAGATAGATCAAGCCCTCTGAAAAGCTCTGCGGCATCACCCCAGTGTCCAAAACATGCTGAAAGCCCCTGCGGAGGCCTGGCCCCAAAAGGTCAGAGTAGCGCATAAAAAAGGCCGGCGTCAGTCCGTCCTCCCCTGGGCAACTATGTCGCGGCAGGACCCTCAAGGCCTCGGCAAGCTCAATCTCTGACAGAGGCGCACCTAGAACTGTACGCATATGGTCTGTGACCCTCCTCTGCACATGGGCCCACGCAGTCTGTCTGCAAACATCTCGATCCTCAGTAGCTGGCTCCGCTGAAAGCAGGTCACTATAAAATGCAGTAGCAATGGCTTTGATCTCCCCGAGCTCAGTAGCTACCGATCCATCCGGTCTACCAAGCTAGCGGACTCCTCCTCGCGCATGACGGGGTCCAGTGATCTCAAAAAACTCTCCAGTCACTCTATCACCAAGCTGCGTCCAACTGAGAGGCCTGACGACGATAGTAAAACTCATGTCTCTGCTCCTCTACCTCTCTAACCTCCTGGCGTACCTGGCTCAGCTGGGACGCCACCCACTCACATGGAGGCTGCTGCTCCTGAAGGCGCTGTAGCGAAGCAAGGCTGCGTCTCAGCCGTTGCTCCCGCTCGCGAATCTCTCCCAGTCGTGTCAAAGCTGCAGCGTGTAGAAAAGAGCTAAGATCAATGAGTCCCTGGGCACACTGGCCCGCTGCATCCTGGTCAGAGCACTGACTATCATGCCAGATCCTCTCAATGTCCTCAGCGAGACTGGGATCTGTAAGTACCCTCTCTGGGATCCTCAACTGCAAGCTGGGCTCCCGGGTCCCCTCCTCCAATGCCAATATAAATGGCGCATGATCTGAAAATGAGGTGCCAGCGAGAATGCCGACGGAGCCCCCTCGCTCCCCTAACCAGTCGCCCACATAAAAGCGATCAATCCGTGATAGATTAGTCCCTCCCTGCCGGCGATCCGACCGAGAGAAACTAAGACTGTCTTGAGACCGGGAGAAAGCCCCATGCTGCCATGCATCAGTGATCCTCAGTGACATGCAAAACCGGTCCCAAGCTGCAAGCTCCGTGCCGTGCACTGTAACATGACTGCCTCCCACCCTATCTGCCGGGTCCTCAAGCATGTTGAAGTCTCCCCCAACACACCAATGTGCGGCCTCTGGCAATGCATCTGTAACCTGAGTCCAGAACTCTGCTCTGGCACTAGCATGATTGGGCGCATAGATGTTGAGCACACCCAATAGCTCATCATGCATCCTCAGAATGACATACTGTGCTCTACCAGGCACAATGATCCCTCGATCCACAATGGCATGCCGCCATACATCTGCAATAACCATGCATACTCCTCCCTGTCCACCCAAAGGACCAAACCCTGCAGACCAAAAAGTGTCCCATCTACCAGGCATCACCGAACCATATCTCCGGATCCTGCTCTCACCCAAGTGGTGCTCCTGCATCATCAAAATGTCAATGCTGCCACCAACCAGGCATCTCTGAAGCTCCTGCCTCAAGCAGCCTCGATAGCATATAAAGTGTGCTCCGCCAAGGCCCTGTACATTCCATGAGATGATCCTCATGGATGCCCTGCTGAGGTGGATGCTGTCTCAGCCGTACGGCGGGCCTTCGCAAGCGTCTTGGATGGAGAGTAGTCCCCATCCGAACGGCTGCGAATCTGCCCACCCGGTGTACTGCAAGAATCCCGGATCAGGCGCCTGGCTGTGGCCCATGGCGACTGCCTCCTGCTCTGACAGAGCAACCTCGTGTATACTCACATATCCAGGGTCGCGTGCCAAGTCTGCCACTATGCGCACGACCAAATGCCGAATCCCTGAGGTATCCACACTCCCGGGATCCAAGAAAAAATGAGCCAACTCCCAAAGTCGGCCTATCACACCTCCAGATCGCTCATGTGATGCGAAAACTCAACTACCTGAGTCTTCAAAGTGTTGAGAGCAAGCTCTAGAGTCCACTCCCGGTCACAAGGTCCACAAAGAGGGAACGAGAAGGCCACCGCTGAGTCTAGTGCCTCCTCCCCGCGGGCCGGAGGTATCACTACATGAACGCGAATGGGTGCTGGCTCATGGGGGCCCTCTGCTCCAAAAAGCCGTGTGAAGGTATAATCAAAAGCCTCCGAGCGCTGTCTAATGCCAAGGCGACTCAGCCGACTGTGGATAGATGAAATCCGTGAGGCCCTAATCGGCATAGGTCTCCTCTGTGATGCTCGAGCGAGGTCAGTGCTCAGCGCTCTCCGGACTGCAGGTGAGCGCCAGGGAACTGCCAGGGCCTCCCGTGAAGGTGAGGCGGGCGGAGGGGGAGGAGGGGGAGGCGAGGGAGGTGGAGAGGGAGCCGCTGCCGAAGCCGGAGCGGGGGCGGGAGGAGGCGATGGTGGAAGCGAGGCGGAGGGAGGGGACGGGGGTGGGGGGGTGAAGGAGGGGGAGCTGGCATCTCCTAGTCCTCAGTCGCTGCAGGGGTCTCCTCCTGTAGGGGAGCAAAGCTGTTCCTCACGGGAACCCAGTGAGGCTGAGACTGTGGCTGCTGCTGCCTGCAGCAGCGGTCTCTGGGCGTGCTGCTGTGGCTGTCTCCCTCAGCGGCGCCCCTGTCCAGGCTGCCACTCCGAGGGCTCTGTGGCCTGAGCAGGTGTCCCGGAGGCAGCTTGCCGAGCCGAATCTGTGGGCGGGCCATCAGTAGCCTGCTGCTGTGGTGAGGGTCGAGGTCTCCTGCGAGGGCAGGCCTTGGCCAGATGACCGACCTGCCTGCAAATGAAGCACTGGTTCGGGAGCCCCGAGAACTCCACTCTATGATCTATCCACCCCCCCCCCTATCCTAGGTAGCTGAATGACCTTAGGAAGGGAGGAGATGTCAGACACCAACACTCTGACCGAAGGTAGCCCCGCTGCTCTGGCCACCACTGAAGCTGCTGAGGGGCCCGTCTCTAGTACCGAGCCCACCAATGCTCCGAGCCTGGAGAGGAGCAGAAGATACTCCCGGCGGAGACCAGGGAAACAAACTGCAACATGGAAGAGGCGCTCTCCCTGCTCCGCCGCTGCTGGGTCAAATCCATGCTGCCAAGGTCTGAAGAAAGCCCGAGCACCCCTGATGTCAAGGAGACTCATGGCAAGGACCTTGGCAACGCTCTAGGCGGCCTCGAACTCGATCTGATAATGTCCCCGGCCCAGAAGCTGTACATCCAGGATCTTGCCCACATCTGCAAGAAGGCGGGCCTGAAGAAGATCCCTGATCTCCCCTCTGCTGGGGCGAGTGCCGACTATACGGCAGATGGTGGAATGAGCCTGGAGGCGTTCCACCTCTGCGGTGAGGCTCGCTTCCTCTTCCGGCGAAAGAGAAATCCTGATGGGGGTGACCTCGGGGGCGGGCGAGGGGGCTGCGGATGAGTCCCTCTGAGGCGGGGCGGGAGGAGCCTCCATCAGAGTCTGAAGCTGCGGCGAAGGCGAGGCGAAGGCGGGAACCTGCTGGAACCGAACTGCACACAGAGAGGCGGGATACGGAGCGAAAAAGAAAAACAAAACCCCAAGGGGGGGGCGGAAGCTAGAAGGAGAAGGCGAATGAGAAAAAGGTGAAGGCGGGGGGCTGCGCGCAAGAGGGAAGGGGAGGAAGCGAGCAGGTGGCAGGGGGAGGATGAGGCGCAGCAGAGTGGAGGGGGGGCGTGAAGACAAGGGGGAGGCGCGAGGAGAGAAAGCGGAACAGAAAAAAAAAGGGGGGGGGGGCGCAACAGCGGAAGCAGGCCGGGGGGGGGGGGGGGGGGGGGGGGCTAAAAAAACCCGGCGGCGGGCAATGAAGGCGGAGGGGGAAGGAGCGATGGGCAGGCGGGAGGGCGAGCAGGTAGGGGGGGGCGACAGGCGCGATGCAGAACTACGAGCAGGGGAGGCGGGAGCTTCAGCGAGCGCAACCACAAAGCTTCTCGGCGAGGACTTGGTCGTTATGCTTCTCGATTTTGACAAGGCATACGATAGAGTCGACTGGGTTTTTTTGGAGGGCACTATGCTTCGCCTGGGTTTTGAGCCAGACTGGATTCGAGGGGTGGCGGCTCTATATTCCACAGCTCGTAGCCAGGTGTCGATGGCAGGAGGACGGGGGCCGAGTTTCGAGTTGACCAGATCAGTCCGTCAGGGATGCCCTCTCGCTCCGTTCCTTTTTCTTTTCTTTGCAGAGGCTATGAGCATGTATCTGACAGCAGAGGAGGTTGGTTTAAGAGGACTCCAGCTTCCAGTCCGGGGTGAGGACTTGCTTGATTCTGAGTTTGCTGATGACACTGGATTGTTTTTGCATGGCCAGGAGGCCAATCTACAGAGCGCAGAGCAATCTCTACAGGTTTTTGGTGTGGCTTTGGGAGCATTGATCAATTGGCGCAAGACAGTGGCTTTTTGGATCAGTAGCGCCCCCACTCCGGCATGGAGCCCAGGCCCGGGTTTTAGATGGATTCCTCCTAGCACAACAGTGCGGTATCTGGGATGCCAGATTGGACTTGATTTGTCACCTGAGCAGCAGATCGCCACGCTTCTTCTGAGGATTTGGAAGAAGCTTTTATATTGGAGTGCAGCTCGGCTTTCCTTGGCTGGGAGGGTGGTGGTGACAAATCAGGTGCTTTTAGCGACTATGTGATATATCACCTCTTGTTGGATTTTCTCGAGCTCTTGCATCAGCCAGGTATAGAGGCTGATCAGGAACTTTCTTTGGTCTCAGCGGGATGGTCAGCCGGCCCGAGCTAAGGTTGCTTGGACAGTTATTACTCTTCCGCTGGCCCAGGGGGGCTTGGGCATTATAGATCCAGCTGATCAGAGTAGAGCCTTGTTGGGGAAGCTTATTGTTCGGGGGCTACTTCCAAGCGCTGAGCCTTGGAGGGAGCTTCTTTTTCAACGGCTGCAGGCTAGAGCTCCCCCAGCAGGGGGCACTTGGGCACCAGAGATACGGTGGATCTTCACAGAGATGAGGAGGACAGGCCTCAGTAGAGGATGGGAGGACATATTTGCCTTGAGAATCCTGCGAGCTTGGGAGTTGCTGAGACCAGGGCTTTCTGAGAGACCTCCCACTTGTGATGAGGAGCGGGCCAGACAGCCGCTCATCTGGAGCCCAGCAGTACGCACAGAGCAGGGTCATATGCTGGGTTCTCGGCCTCGTCTAGCCTGGGGACCATTGGCGGCAGGCCCAGCACGCAGTTTTGGAGATTGGCAGGCCTTTTGCAGTCTCCCGGAGGAGATCCAGGCGGAGAGGCTGAGTCACTTCAGAGGGGGGCTGATTATGAGGGATGACATTCAGGACGCTCTCACTGAGGAGTGGTTCATGCCTTTTCAGCCAGCGGCCCCACGGTGGATGAGAGCCTTTACACAGTTAGAGATCCTGATTGCTGTCAGAGCTTGCACTGAGGATGGTAGATGCCTCTACTATGAGATACAAGATGAGGGCAGACTTCAGAGAGTGGAGGCGGAGTCGCCTTTGGTTGCAGAGTGCATCTTTCAGAGGATACGGGTAGTGGCCGCCGCTTCTCGGAAGTGGCATATTGATCCAAACCCTGCAGATGTGGACTCTGATTGGTGCATATGGGCATATGCTGCGCGTCCCTTGGCCCGGCTCCAGTGGGACCCTGGCGGAGGCATATTTTGACTGCGAGGAGGACGGTCTCTCCAGCTACATCGGAGCATTGGCGGCTACAAGGACTCTCATAGGAGTTCCTGGAGGATTTTTGGACCAGGCTCTGGGCTAGCAGACAGGCACGCAGGATCTCGGCTTTCCAGTGGCTAGTTGCCCACAGGGACTCGGCAGTTGGCACTTGGCTTGTCTACAGTGGCCTTCCGCCGGCCTGCGTCCGATGCGGCCACCCATTGGAGACACAGCGACATTGCCTATAGGACTATCCACAGGCGCAACAGATTTGGCTGAGGATTCTACGCATTTTGGCCCCCCTCTCTCTAGAGGAAATGTATACGTTGGGAGCCACTACTTGGTCGACTTCGTCAGGGCTACCTCTGGGATACGAGACGGAGCAGGCAAGCCAGGCCGTCAGATTCATTGGGGGCCAGCCTCGCCTTGTTCCTTCACCGGATTTCTCGACAGCCGGCTGGACACAAGAGAGGGATTTACGATGGGAGCTCCTCAGCAGCCTCACCATATGGTTCACCTGAAGAGCCCGTTGTTTCAGGGCCTTTGAGGGGAGACTGGAGACACCAGCAGAGACTGTTCGGGCTATCTGTCAGGAGTTGATTCACACCCTGCGAGGCCAGTATGATTGCATCCGGGGCGGCTCGGATTGAGCGATCTTGCGACGCCAGGCCTTCCACACCACTTGGCACAACGGCCCTTTCTATACTCTACACGTGGGTACCCCCCCTGGCACTACAGGCCACCTATTTGGATTTTCCCCCCTTCTATTGTATGATATAGCCTCTCAGTTATTTGTACTTTTCTGCACCTAGGGAGAGTCTCCCTAGCTGCCTTGATTGGATCTCTGCTCTGCCTTCTTATGAGCAAGAGAGGGTTTGTAGCCCATTGGGCTTTTTTCTTTTTATAACTAATGAAAGGATCTTTTCATGGGGAAAAAAATAATAATAACCAAGGTCAAGCACACATGAGTGCAGCTAGACTCGAAGAAACACCCATCTGCTCAGTTGTATCAGCTAAAATGTCCAAGACTCACGATCCTTCCGGAACCTTCCCAGAACATAAATACAAAAAATCTCCAAAATAGCTAGTCCCACGAAATCACATCATGTCAAGCTCCATGAGCCATACATGTATACCATGTCAGGTCCCACAAGCCACACATGTACTATTATGTCAGGCTCCATGAGCCATACATGTATTGTTTTGTCAGGCTCCATATGCCACACAGACACACCATGTCAGGCTCCACCAGCCATACATGTATGTCATGTTAGGCTCCACATGCCACACATGAACAGTAGAGAACAGAAGTTCTGAGGAATTTTGTGACATTCCCCCTGCTTCTAAGCAGTTGACCGCAACTAAAAAGCTTCCAAATAGGCCTTCAGAAGCTCCGGATAATCCACAAAATAATCGTCGTCCATCCATTTTGCATCCATAGCCGAATAGTTTTTAAACTTCACAAGAAACCTGCATACTAGCTTGCCACCTGCATGCTTACGCTCTTTATGAAAAACTATCTGCTCATGCTGCAATACCTCCTCAAGTTCATCCACTTCTAGTGGATCTTCCAAAACTAGTTCCATAGGCGGTGGTCCCACATAAAGTCTCAGCAAGCTGACATGAAACGCATTATGTATTTTCCAGTGATCAGGCACTAATCTATAAGCCACTTCGTTTATCTTCTG
Organism: Cibotium barometz; assembly: GCF_041138505.1. Taxonomy (NCBI): domain Eukaryota; kingdom Viridiplantae; phylum Streptophyta; class Polypodiopsida; order Cyatheales; family Cibotiaceae; genus Cibotium; species Cibotium barometz. The sequence continues at coordinate 4,124,959 of NC_141064.1, read as the reverse complement.
CAAGATCTGAAATGGCCCATAATACCTGTTTGAAAGCTTAGGAAACTTGCCTTCCTTGCCTTGCCGCTTCCGAAGACGTGTTCTCTCAAACGTAAGTAATACCCAATCACCTTCCTTGAAAATTACTTCTCGCCTGTGCTTATTAGCCGCCTTTTTTTGCTTAGCTTGAGACCTTTCTATGGCTGTCCGAACCTATGCAAACTCAGTATCTAGATCTCGGATATACTCATTTGTTGCCAAGATTTCATCTTTTGTTCGTAAGATAGGTGGAAGCACCACCTTGCCATAGACTATCTCAAACGGAGCCTTATTAGTTGAAGAATGCATTGTGTTATTGTATGCAAACTCAACCAATGGCAAATACTTTTCCCAATCTGACTTCTAGTCAGATACATAACACTTGAGCAAATCAAGTACAGTTGAATTTGCAATTTCACTCTAACCATCCATTTGAGGATGATAAGCTGATGAAAAACTTAGCTTTGTACCCATGTTATCAAACAATGCCCGCCAAAATAAACTGGTTGTCCGAGGATCTCTATCCCCCACGATAGACTTGGGCATGCCATGATGTTTAAAAATCTAAGCCAAGAACAACTTCGCCATGTGCTCTGGCTTGATTGTTTTTCTCACAGAAATAAAGTGTGCTTGTTTGCTAAAGCGATCTATAATAGTCCATATAGCATCATTACTATGTGCCAATCTCGGCAAATCCATAATGCAATCCATAGCAATGCTTTTCCATGGTTCCTGCAGAATGGGTAAGGGCTGAAGCAAACGAGGTGTCTTGTGCCTGTCAAACTTGACTTTCTGACACACTAGGCACTCTCGCACATAAGCTTCAATATCCCTGCATAAAGCTGGCCAAAAGAAATATCCTTCCAAAGCCTATGTAGTAGTCAGAATACCACGATAACCTACATATGGAGAAGCATGACACTCTTCCATAACCTTTTGGCGCAATTCATGAACTACACAAATACGAGTTTGCATCATCAAAAACCCATCTCGAATCGAATAAGATGGAACAACAGTACCATCATTCAAATCAGTCCATATAAACTGAAAATCTGTATCCAAAGCATACATATCCCGCATCGCTGACAAGTCCTAATGATAAGCGGTAGCCACTGCATGCACTTGAGGCCTACGTGACAAAGCATCCGCTACCAAATTCTTCTTTCCCGGAGTATGCAAAATCTGAAAATGGAACATGGACAAGAAATTTACCCACTTTAGATACTTTTCTGAGAGTTTAGGCTGTGTAAGAAAGTGCCGTAAACTCTGATGATCTGTTTTAACCATAAATTCAACCCCCAAAAGATAATGCTTCCATGTTTGAAGGCCATGAATAACAGCTAACAACTCTTTCTCATAGACCTGCAAATACAATTCTACATGTTGTAGGTGGCGGCTTTCAAAAGCCATCGCATGTCTCTCTTGATTCAAAACAGCCCCCAAACAATCTAAAAATGCATCACACTTGACCACAAAAGGTCTATGCAAATTTGGAATAATAAGAACAAGCCCTAAGATGATGGCGTCCTTCAACTTTTGGAAAGCTGTCTTTTTTGGATCTGACCAATGAAATACAACTTTCTTCTTCGTCAAATCATGCAACGAAGAAGCCAAGAAAGCAAAGTGTCGAATAAATCGACAATAGTAAGAGCATAAACCAATAAAGCTCCTAACTTGATGAACATTCTGAAGTTCTGGCCAATCCTTGATAGCTTGAATCTTTGCGAGATCTATGCGTACTCGATCTTTGGAGACAATATGCCCCAAATAGTGAATCTCTAACAACAAGAATTCACTCTTCTTTCCATTGATGAAAAGCTTGTATTTCCTTAGCTCTTCAAAAACAATGGCGAGGTGCTCTTTATGCTCAACCTCAATCTTTGAAAAGATAATAATATCATCAAAGAAAGTTCCTGTGAACATGCGGTGAGGTCTAGAAATTATGTCCATCATTCTATTGAAAGTGGCAGGAGCATTTGTAAGTCCAAATGGCACAACCAAATACTCATATAGCCCAAACAATGTTCAAAAAGCCGTAATCTGTACATCTTGAGGTACCACTCGAATCTGATGGTAACCACTCTTAAGATCAATACGACTAAAACAAGCAACTCCCTGAAGTTTATCAAGAATATCATCGATTCGAGGAATCGGAAACCTGTTCTTGATTGTAATCTTGTTAAGGGCCCTGTAATCAACACACATTCTGTATATCCCATCCTTTTTCTGCACAAGTAAAACTGGGGAACAATAAGGCGAAGAACTTGGCCTTATCAATCCCTTCTCAACAAATCATTCCCTTGAGTCATGATTTCCTCCTGTTGGGCAACACTCACCCTATAAGAAGGTCGGTTAGGAGGAGAGCTACCAGGGATTATGTCAATACAATGATCCTTTGGCTTCTCTGGGGGTAACTATCTTGGTAGGGAGTCAGCAACACAATCAGCATAGTCACTTAAGAATCAATCTTATCTTGATCTACAAGATTTACAGCATCATGCTCAATATTATCACGTACAAAGACCAAGTAAGAACACACTGATTTCTTTATTGCCTTGGAAATAGATATGTGGATTACAACGGGTATGATACTCCCGGTAGTACTCGCATCAATACAAACTTCCCTACCCCTATGAGTAAAAATAACTTTCTTTTCTTTGTGCAAAATCTTGGGATCCAAACGATAATGCCAAGGAATCCCAAGAATCACTTCACATCCCGTAAGTGGTGCCACGAGGAAGTCTTCATGATCCAAATATCCCTATATCTGTATGCAAAGCTTCCCAATGATGGGAGTGACCTTAACTTCCTTTGCCCTCAAAGGCAACAGTGCCCCTACACAGACAGGAGGGCCACAAAGTCTTTCCACACGCTCACTGCCGCTTAAACCAAAAGTAACCTCTTTCGAGGCGAGACAATAAGACCAAGGGTTACCTAAGAATCCCAACCTTCTCTCATGGATAATGACTCCTTACAGCCATATCCAACATCATATTAGGCACAAATTGTGTAGAAAGCCAGGCTCTGATACCAATGTAAACGGAAGGGCCACTGTAACACGGAAATCTAATCAATCATGAAAACTGAAAATACACATAAGCATGCCAAACAAAGGAAGATGACAAATTTGCACCGTACACCACACTAGGGGCCAGAAGATGGGCTGACCCCCCTCCCCCCCCCCCCCCCCCTCTTTATGGTTAGATTACCAAAAAGGATTTTGCTTCCAAATACAACTTCACGGGTGCCCAAGGATTCTCCACTAGCTAGCACCTGTCTCTTCCAGAACAATATGAAAGCAAAACAAATACATATGCAGAATTTTGCTGACAATCCTCGGCACAAGAAGGCACTTCCTACATCAAGCACATGCAGGACAACTATGAACAGCCCATAGCACTCCCGCATCAGCCCAAAACAACCTTGTATGAAAGCAAAACAAATACATATGCAGAATTTTGCTGACAATCCTCGGCACAAGAAGGCACTTCCTACATCAAGCACATGCAGGACAACTATGGACAGCCCATAGCACTCCCGCATCAGCCCGAGACAACCTTGTGTCTTCACCCTCCACCTCTATGGCTCACAGGACAAGTCGACCAGCCATGAAAGGCTGTTTACAGCAGTCGACCAGCCCTCAATAGCCACAGACGGATGTGACCCGCAGTAGCACACTCGCTTGCAAGCTCTTGATCATAAGAAAACTTGTCCAGATGATGACGACCAGCTCCTCTCTGTTTTTATGACCTGTCCAGCCTCTGTTAAGCTGTAAAACCAGCTGGCCAGTAGTGGAAGACATGCAGGAGTCGGACAGCATCTCCCATGCATCTGGTGAGCATCTGTCACACGATAGATAGCTGTAGTAGGCTGCCAACAGGCTGAAAACCAGTCGATCGGCCCTCATGCACACTAAAAGGCAGGTGCCTTCCTCAAATCTGAAATTTTTCCCAATAATAGAGACTCCCCACCGGAAATAGCTCACTCGTGTGCTTTTTGGGTCCAGAAGGGGGTGCCTACTTGAAGATAGCCAAAATAGTTTGCAGAGCGTGTCTTTTGGCCGCCACATGTATTAAATAAGTCCAGTCCAATGTGTACAACTTATAAGTTGTCCGGACACTTATAAGTGTGTGTGAACCTGCACCCATAATTATTAGTATGTGAAAACGTAAAGTTGTAGATTGGGTGTTTGGGGACACTTCCCACCTGCAAAACACATGTAGACCACTTGTTAGTCGTCATCCAAAGGTAAAATCAAAGTTATGCACACACACGAGTGCAGCTAGACTCGAAGAAACACCCATCTGCTCAGTTGTATTAGCTAAAATGTCCAAGGCTCATGATCCTTCCGGAACCTTCCCAGAACACAAATACAGAAAATCTCCAAGATAGCTAGTCCCAAGGAATCACATCATGTCAAGCTCCATGGGCCATACATATATACCATGTCAGGCATCACAAGCCACACATGTACTATCATGTCAGGCTTCATAAGTCATACATGTATTGTCATGTCAGGCTCCATATGCCACACAGACACACCATGTCAAGGTCCACCAACCATACATGTATGTCATGTCAGGCTCCACATGCCACACATGAACAGTAGAGAACAAAAGTTGTGAGGAATTTTGTGACATTTGGCAAAACCACCTTACCATAAACAATCTCAAACGGGGCCTTTCTAGTAGATGCATGCACCGTGTTGTTGTATGTAAATTCCACAAGCAGTAAGTACTTCTCCCAAGAAGACTCCTGATCCGCCAGATAACATTTCAAGAGATCCAACATGACTGAATTTGCAGCCTCACTTTGCCCATCCGTTTGAGGGTGATAAGCTGATGAGGAGTCCAATTTGGTGCCCATATTATCAAATAAGACCCACCACGAGAGACTTGTAGTCCTAGAATCTCTATCTCTCCCACAATGGACTTCAGCATTCCATGATACTTGAACATTTGTGCAAGACATATTTTAACCATATGCTCAGCTTTGATGGTCTTTTTCACCGACAACAAGTGAGCTTGCTTGCTAAACCTATCCACAATTGTCCAAATAGGACGAGTTTGTACTCAGCCACTATGGCTGTTTTCTTGGTAACTAATAGAAGGATATTTTTTCCCAAAAAAAAAAAGAATATGTGAGTCAACCCATTGGTTTTGTGGTTACTGGCCAACAAGACAATATGTAAGCCCTATCTACGCTAGAAAAACAAGTTCACACTTGCAAAGCATATGCAAAACAACATGCTCATTCACAATGCAATTGTACTTGGATAATCCACCCATCTTCAAGCATTTTACACGTATGATACAACTCAAGTATGAACCCCTACCTCTAGAGTCTATCCACATGACTCAGTAATTACTTACAAGATTTACATACACAATTATCCATATTGGTGAATACATCACACGGATAATTAGTCAAAAATGGGATTCATGGACATAACTATCCATACTAGTGAGTACTCATGCAGAGGTGATTTTATCTATTTGGCTAAACATCATCCATGCCCTACGAGGATGATGGGAGCACCTCACAAGCTACTCAAAGCGAATGCAACGCCACCACCTCCGCCGCACCACCTTCCTATGCACTCAAAGAGTCCGTGCCTATTTCTCACTAGAGAGGATGACGGAGCGATCTGGCACTACTGGCCCCAATGTGCCGTTTTCCTTCCCTCCCCCAACATAGTCCCTCTCTGAGAGTGGCCAACTAGAGACCCCCCCTCCCCTTCCTTTTTTCCCTCTTCACTATACCTCTATCTAGGGATGTACATATCAAGCTCTACTTTGGGACTGTTTTGTAGTTCACTTTCTGTGGACATTTCTCTTTTTAGAACAATGATCTTTTCTTCTTCTTCCTTTTTTCTTTTCTTTTTTTTTTTTTTTTTTTTTTGGGGGGGGGGGGGGGGGGGGACTCACGCGGATAACTAGCCAAACTAGTGAAAACCCCCCTCACGCGGATAACTAGCCAAACTCCACCCCCCCCCCCCCTTCTCTCTGTATGGTGCTTTTAAACGGTTGAGTGCAACTAAAAAGCCTCCAAGTACGCTTCAAGGAGCACCAAATACTTCTTGAAGTATTCCTCATCGAACCATTTTGCATCATGGCTAGATTCTTGCCACAAGTGAAACATCCACCATCTCAGAAAGTTCAGAGACCCTAGAGGGATTTCTCTTCTTTCTTTGGATTGGAATCACCCAATCCTTGGTTTGGTTTTGATTTTGTGAAGTCTTCCCAAAATTAACTTGCACTAATGCTCGAAACCCTGGTCGGAACTTCTTGAGTGCGAGGTTTCTAAGATACATGTTCTATGTCTGACTAGCCATTGTCTCCTCATAAATCCTAGCATACTTGATCACACCCTCAGTGTTTTGCTATGATTGTTCCTCGCTGGTAGTTTGTGATCTCGTGCCATCCCACAGATAAAGAATCCACACAAAGTTGTGACTTCCATGTGCCCCGCCCGAGATTGCAACTCTCTAAACCGTTGTAAATACATGTCAAAAGACATGTCAAAAGACATGTTCTCCATATCCAAGCCTGCAAACTTGGACACCACATTAAACTCATCCTCCGCCAAGAGGAACTCATCTTGAAACCACATCTCTAAATCCACCCAAGTAGAGGAGTTTATCCCTCAGCTCTCTCCACCAAGTAAGGGCCTTGCTTTCCCCTTCAGGAAACCCCTCACCATATGCATCTTCAGAGCATCCGAGAAAGGGTGAAACTCGAAGTCAACATTCCAATGGTTGAGCAATAGTCAATAAAGGTGAGGGCTTCAGACATAGTGATTTGTTGTATCCTTTGGAAATACCAAAAAAGAAATGGCAAGAGTATTTCTAGCGATTTTAAGATTGAATCACCACGGACATTAAGAAGAAATAATGTCATTTGCATAATCATTGACTGACTCACAAACTTGGCGAGATTTATTCCTACTAAAGAGAAAATCTCAGCTATGCAACTTGCTCATTTGTATGTTGAGAAGTTGTTTAGTGTTTATGGCTTGCTAATTGAAAAATGTGAGTGATTGAAATCCTAGGTTCAATGGATATTTCTCATAAGAGGTATTCGAAAAATTGGACACTAAGCTAAGTATGAGCTCGTCCAATTGTGAGTTTGATAGATAGACAGAGCATGTGCAACATGTGCTATACATATGTGTCTGTGTGATAGACCGATCGGGAACAGTATCTTCCATTAATAGAGTTTGCTGACAATATTTTGCTACTAAGATGAGCCCTTTAAAACCGAAGTATGGATTTTAGTCTACAGCCCCGTGGATGTTTTGCTTTGAGAAAGCCAAAGTTGGCACTGCGAAGCAGAGAAAAGAGATGCAGCAATTTGGAAGAGAGAGCATATGAAAGTGCAATTCTATGCTAAACAAAGCAGTCAGTTAGAGTCTTGGAAAAAGGCCAATGGATTTTTGAGAGTTCCTAAATATTTTCAAGTAATGAGGACTAGAAAAGTTTTAAAGTTATCTTTGAGATATTGTGGATCTTATTTGACCTTGAAAAAGATTAATAAGGTGGCTTACAAATTGCATCTTTCGGATGGAGATTGATAGAGGTACTCGGTGCAAGAGATAGCTTTGTGTCTGACTATGAGCTTGCGAGACTTGAGGATCCATCCGCTTGTGTTCTCCATACAACAGTTGTGGGTGTTAAACGTAGTGAACAGACCCTTAGAAACACAATGGTTTCTAAGTAGTTGATTAAATGGAGAGCCATGCAGTTGAAGATAACATTTGGGAGAATGTACTCCAGAGATATTGTCTTCCACTCGTCCTCTTGTTATGAGAGGGAGAACGTTGTGTCATGTTGTTTGGACATAGCAAGGCTAGCATGAGGCTCGACAGTTCATTATAGAGTGAACTAGATTATTACGCTACATAGTTGGTTTGTGGCTCATTTTAGAAGAATTCCTCTGTGGGACTCAGACCTTGCGAGAATCATGCAAATGAAGACAACATTTGGGAGAATGTACTCCAGAGATTGTCTTCCACCCATCCTCTTGTTATGAGAGGGAGAATGTCATGTCATGTTGTTTGGACATAGAGAGGCTAGCATGAGGCCTGACAGTTCATTATAGAGTGAACTAGATTATGAGGCTACATAGTTGAGTTGTGGCTCATTTTAGAAGAATTCCTCCGTGGGACTCGAGAGGGATCTCCAAAGGACCCTGCTACTAGTTAGCCCACTAGCATCAGTGATAGTTGTGAGGGTTGGGGGTGCATGGTATGGGACGTGCGCGTCTTGCAGATGCAGACTAAGCCAGGGTTGCATAGTCTCTAGCTGGAGGATGGCTAGTTTGGAGCCCATGATCGGCTGACCATGGATTACATGTACTTGGATTGCTTCATGGATATGCTTATGCGTGTGTGGATCTTGGGCTGTCAGTGCAATTTGCTTTGCAGTGTTTCAATTCGTCTGTAGGACTCAAGGAGAGGGGCCTCCCAAGGGCTGTCAGTGCAATTTGCTTTGCAGTGTTTCAATTCGTCTGTAGGACTCAAGGAGAGGGGCCTCCCAAGGACCCAATATTAGAGAGCCCACTAGCTAGTCACATCGTGAATGGGGGTGCAAAAGAGGACTTCTAGTCTAGGCTGCAGATGAGGTTATAAATGCTAGCAACCTTTGTGAACCTCTGGGAGGTTTTGTCATCTAGCTTAACATGTAGAAATGAGAAAAATGAATCCTTATGGTGGTCTATTTTCTTGCATTTGTTTCTTACATGTGGTATTTAATCACCTGCCAAAGACTAAATGTTAACGATATACAAACATGTCAAATTGTCAATAATGCAGAAATAGTCACCCCAGCAAAGCCAAAGGTGTGACTCACCAGATCATTTCTTGGCATGTCATTCCTTAACCATTGCCGGCACAAGGCATAGAGAGATGTTGAATCGGAATCAGTGCCAACTTTCACCTTGCATATTGGAAACATCCATACTCTTGTGGTCAGCTATAAATTAGAAATAAACCTACACAAAATAAAATTCCATTAACTATGAAAATGTCATTTATATATAGCAAAACAGCAATTGATATGAGGAAATATTTTGACAATAATTTCTTCCATGAGAATTTTTATTTAGGGCCAAATCTGAAGATCCGTTGACTGTTAAATTATGCGCCGAGAAGGGTTAAGAGCTCTAAATGATGAGGTAAGGGGTTGGATTTCCCTTTTGCAGGAAATCCCACTCCTAAAACCCAAAAAGAGAAAACCCCTTATAATGGCTCCCTTTTCCCTTTTCATATGATGACCTCCAGGCTGGGCCTTGGGGGTGTTGGAAATAAGTGCACACTAGGTGTACTATTTCTCTAGTCTACATTTGTCTAGTCTCAGTTTTTGTCTTAAGTCTTGAGTATGTGCCATGTGGCACCTCTATAATTGTCCCATAAGTCAGTCTACTCTATCTTGTACTTCTCACCTATATATTGTGGGTGTCACATCAATGAAAGTATCAATCTTGTGTCTTGTCTACACTCATCTCAAGGTATGTCTACGCTTTGTGTCTTTTTCTAGTCTTGCTTTCATTTCAGTTTCAGTTTCAGCTTTGTCTCTACCCCATTTTTCATAACATGGTATCAGAGCAGGTTTATCCTGGCTCCCCTCATCTTTGCCCCTGTTTCCTGTGAGCGACTGCCCCTCTTCTCTCTCTTGCTGCAGTCACTTGGTTCAGAACAGGCCGCCGCTTAGCTGGGTGCTGCCCCTGCTCTTGGTAATCGACCTACTGCTGTAGCAGCCCAACAACTATCTGCCGCCGCATTGTTGGGAGCTGCCTCACGCCTTTTTTTTGCATCTCACCGTTTCTATATGTTCGCTCCTTTCCTCTAGTATTGCACGGCCTGAACTTTCTGTCCGCCCACTTTCTTGCTCTCCGCCCTGTTCAAGCTCATACAGCTCGTTTTCGTGGAGCTGCTATTGTTCTCTTTCTTGGAGCTGCTGCTGCCCGTTGTACTGTTGCTGCTCTCCTTTGGCTGCCTTCTTCATCGACTCAAGGGTGCGCATCATCTAGAAGCAGCTGCAGATCGACTTTCCTCCTGTTAACGAGCTATTTGCTGCATTCAGTTCTGCCATCGCTTCCTCTTGAAGAGTCTACAAGGTACTGTGCATTGTCTTTGCTGGTCAGTCCTTTTCTTATCCTCATATCTGCAAATTGCTAGTTCCTCATGCTTCGGTGGGCTGTCACATGCTATGGCCTTGACAAGTGGTGAGAGAGCCGGCTTCTAAAAATAGTTTGGATCTCTTCTTTCATTCATTTCTACAATCTTGTAAGGGAATAGACACTGCCCTTGCATTTTAGCAAGAGGTAAGACCTTCCCACATGGCCTCTTCTACTCATTCTCTCATGTCTATCCGACAAATTCAATGGGTCCAACTTTCATACTTGGCAAATCAAAATCAAGTGCCATCTTATGAAAGAAAGTCTTTGGGACATTGTTCACCATGCTGCTCCCGAAGATTCCGACATTGAGCAAGTTATCACTTATGCTCCCACTGCCAAGAATGACAAAGCCTATGCTATCATCTTGCTCGGTCTTGGAGATGATTACATTCATCACATCTCCGACATACAGTTTGCTTCTCGAGCATGGATCACTTTGGATACCCTTTTTGGACCCCGCTCTAAAAACTCTGAGATTGCACTTATGATCTCATTCTTTGATCTATATATGCAGGAGGGAGCTACTATAGCCTCTCATGTCAATTATTTTCGCAGTCTTATGGTTCAGCTTGCATCAGTGAAGTCCCCCATCTCCGAAGATATTGCTATTGCTGTGCTTCTCAAAAGCTTACCTGACACCTATGCTACTCTTGTCACTACCTTCAAGTATCACAATAATCCTACTCTTGAAGGTATCATCAATGCTCTCCAAGAAGAGGAAAGAACTCAACAACAAAAGGTAACTGACACTGCATTTTTAGCAAAGAAAGGAAGCTCTAAGGTAAGAAAGCCTTGCACCCATTGTGGAAAAACTAATCATATGGAGAAGGACTGCTTCAAGGCTCATCCATGCACCATTTGTGGCCGTGATAATCACCGGGAGAAGGACTGCTACTCTAAAACCTCTACATCAGCCCCTGCATCTACCTCAGCCCATGTTGCTGCAGCATCTCCATCAGCAGATCTTGCTGTTCATTCCTCATATGATGAGGAGTGGGCTTTCTGATTACTTCATCTTTCTTGTCTACCACTTTGACCACCGATGATGTAGGTCAAGGGGTTCTATGTCTTACTCATTCTGCTTTAGGACCTCTCTCTTGTCCCTACCCGAGAGGTAGAGATTTCCTTTAGGAGGGGATGTCTTCAAGGTCCATCTGTTTGTCTACAGTCAGTCTTCTGTCTATCTAGTCTTGTCTGTCTGTCTATTTGTCTATCAATCTGACTGTGTCTTGTTTTAGATCCATCTTGTCCCTATCCTTGTGGACCCATATGAGGATATCACTTGAGGAGGGGTGTCTCAGGATCTTTGTCTGTCATGTCTTCTGTCTTGTCTCTCAGTCTATAGGTTTTTATGTCTGTCTTCTAGTCTTGTCTTTCTGTCTTTCTCCTAGTGTCCACTTAAGGAGGGTGTTGGAAATAAGTGCACACTAGGTGTACTATTTCTCTAGTCTACATTTGTCTAGTCTCAGTTTTTGTCTTGAGTCTTGAGTATGTGCCATGTGGCACCTCTATAATTGTCCCATAAGTCAGTCTACTCTATCTTGTACTTCTCACCTATATATTGTGGGTGTCACATCAATGAAAGTATCAATCTTGTGTCTTGTCTACACTCATCTCAAGGTATGTCTACGCTTTGTGTCTTTTTCTAGTCTTGCTTTCATTTCAGTTTCAGTTTCAGCTTTGTCTCTTCCCCATTTTTCATAACAGGGGGCACACTGAGCTAGGGCTGGCTACCACCGAAACATGCCCAAACACATCCCTAAACCTGCACAAACTGGTCAATGCTGAGATATGCACCTTGCACCCCCCTCCCCACCCCCCCAATCATGATCCCTCTCTTCCCAGCTTGCTCATAGAACCTCTTTACCCGACCCGAAGTCATGATCCATCTCTTCTCAGCTTGCTCATAGAACCTCTTTACCCGACCCGAAGTCATGATCCATCTCTTCTCAGCTTGCTCATAGAACCTCTTTACCCGACCCGATTCACAAAGTCTTCCTCGGTTAAGAGTGGCCCATGGGCTTTTAAGAATTGAGTATTTGTTCACCTTCATTACAAAGGTAAACCCCTCTTAAGTAATAACTATAGATTAGGTGTAGGGTTTGCACAGGTACAAGCCTAAGCTATGGGGGATGAAAGAGATCCAAGGTGTGTGTGTGCGCGCGTGAGAAGAGGCGGGGGTAGGCTCCCAACATACTGGGAGAGCACAACGTAGGGCCTGTGTGTGTGTGTGTGTGTGTGTGTGTGTGTGTGTTGAGAGAGAAATGAGAGAGAGAGAGAGAGAGAGAGAGAGAGAGAGAGAGGTGTTTTAGGTGGTTTGAAGCGTACAGTCCTCTACCAGCGGAATCGACCACTGTTGTAACAAGAACCAGAGAGAGCAAGAGGGAGAGGCTTCTTGGCGACCAACTGCTACTTCACCGAGAGAAGGAGCCACAACGAGACAGAGGAAGGAGGGAGAGGGAGGCTGTTGCTCCTCGAGGCTTGGTGGTCAGCTCCAGCAGACTGCTAAATTAGGGTTTGCAGGTGCTGAATTAGGGTTTTCAGGTGCTGAATTAGGGTTTGAGAGAACGGGTTTTCTTTGCTTTTGTACATGGATTCGGATGACCCGGTTGCTGCTGTTGGTGGCTTGGCTGCCAATAGCCTTAACATGGATCTTATTGAGGAGATGATCGAGAAGGATGTGGGTTATGCTTCAGATGCCTCGGAGCAACAAAAACGTCAAAGGCTTGATGTTGATGCAAGCTACACCCCGGTGAATGTTGGAGAGAATGCAGAGGAAAGTTCTCAGGTACCTTCTCCGGAGTTTGCACGTTTGTTGCAGATCACTGGTGAGCTTCTGCAAGAATATGTGAAGGCAAATAGCTGCAAATATGTGAAGGCAAGAATATGTGAAGGCAAATAGCTACAAATGGCTGCAACAATAGATAATGGTGGTGTGGCTGATGTATGCACGGAGACTCCTTTGTTGCTACAACAGCTAGCAGATTTTCATGATCGTGCTGCTATCTTCTTCTTTACTGGGCGTATTCCGTTGTTGCCTCGTCTTAGAGCATGGTTGGGCCGCTTGGTGTCGCCTGAGGCACCTGAGGTGATTTATGATGGTCCGAGAGGCTTTTATGAAATACTTTTTCGCACTTCGGAAGTCCGTAGGGCAGTCTTGGAGCAGGTGCCACTCTTTTTGGATGGGCAGTTGGTTCATGTGGCTCCGTGGAAGCATATGGCAGAGTACCAAGATATGTTGCGCCAGGCTTGCCCAGTTTGGGTTGAAGTGAAACAATTCCCACCAATGTTTTGGCGTGTTTTACCAGGTCTCATGCGAGATATCAGTGATGTCTTGGTGGTGCCTTGAATGACATCTAGAAACCGAAATCGTCTATGCATGTTGTGGGATACTGGGAGACCTAGGCCGACACATTTGCGTGTCAATATGGCTGGGCTGCAACCTTTAATGTATGAATTGAGGTGGGATACATTTGCTGGCCACTGTTTCAAATGTGGTGAGATGGGCCACTTTGTCTCCGAATGTCCTAAGAAAGAACAAGTTGTTGCTACCAAGGATATCGTTGATGGGCAGTTGTCCGTGGAAGATGAGCATGATGCTCCTTTACATGATGCCCAGCACATGGATGTACATGTGGATGTTCAGAATGAGGTTGAGCAGCCATGGGTGGAAGTACGTGGTAAAAAGACACGATTTGTTGCCCCGCGGGGGGGATTTCTCAGATGCTGTTTGGCGGGGGCCTTTGCGTACTCATCAGGGGCCCTTACATACATATGCTCATCGCCCTTTGGGTTCAGGTGCCCAGCAACAGACCAGGATTGAGAGGCCGGGAGGCCAACTTTCTCAGGGTACAGGGGCTCTTGGGGTGGATAGAGTAGAATGCTATCCTATTAGAAGCCGCCTAACAAAAGAAGCACAACAACAATTGCCTCTTGTGTTTGGTTCGAAGGGTGAGGTCATCTCGCCATGGGATGGTCATTCCCCTTCGGCACGTGCTCGGGAACTCCAAGGGCAGTCTGAGATCACAAATACCATGTCTAAAAATGCAATGCTTCAAAAGGTTCGTGATTTGGCAGATTGTCCTGGGCCTAGTACACCGCCTTGTTGATTCCTTTTCTGGGAAGGCTTATGAAAATTGTACAATGGAATGTAAAGGGTATTTCTTCGCGCCAAAAGCAGTTCAGACTTTGGCGTACAACTTTTTGTCATGGTTGGGATGTTTTGTGTGCAGCTGAACATAAGCAGCATAAGTTGGCTGGCAAAGCCTATGTTTTTGTGTGCAGCTGAACATAAGCAGCATAAGTTGGCTGGCAAAGCCTATGTATATAAGGGGTTTCATGTTTTCTACAGCGGACATCCTGCTTCGCAATCAGGTGCTATGTTTGTTGTTCATTCGCAGTTTCAGCCTTCTCTTGTGATTCAAGATGTTCATGGAAGATTTCTAGTGATACAGATTGTTTGGGATGATACGCCTTTATGGTTGTTAGGGGTGTATGCTCCAAATAATGCTTGTGCACGCCGTTTGCTGTGGAATGACTTGTGTGCTCTTTCAATCTCTCATCCTAGCTTTGTGATGGGAGACTTTAATATGTGTGTCTCCAGGGAGCAAGCCACGTCGCCTCATTCTGTAATGGATGGCCTGGAGAGAATGGCGTGGGAAGCTTTTGCAGCAAGGTCGCTAAAACAAGACATGTGGTCTTGGTTGCATCCAGATGAAAGCGGTTACACTTATGCCTCACAACATTTTCAGGGCACTTATGCTAGATTGGATAGGATGTATATTTTACATCAAGATCTCTTTTTGCCAGAGGTTCTTACTATGATGGTTGATCAGCAACAACTTTTGTCGGATCGTTGGCCGCTTGTGTTTGAAATGGTCTATCATCCTGTGGATGCATATAAAGGCTTGTTGGGACGCTTGCCTTTGCGCTTAAATCACACTTTTTTGGAGCATGAAGTTTTTGATGTTTATATGCGTCACTTGATACGACATTTCTCCACAAGAGTGTCCATGGCTGATCATCATGCTTGGCCAGTGTTCCTTACCAACACTCGGAAATTAGCGCGGCATTATGGTCTTGCTAATGCCTCTATACAAAAACAGCATGTGGCTCTTCTTGAGTCGCTTTTAAAGGGCTTGCAGGCGTTCATGTTTACTAACTCTATGGATGCTGAAGTTGTGGATACCATAGAATGGCTGAAAAAGAAGCTATCTAGGATGCAGGAAGCACAATATGTTCGCTTTAAACTACTTGCACGTCTTGATGCTTTGCGGGATGCTAACTGTCAATCTCATCGCTTCTATGATAAGTTGCATCAAAAACATATGCGTGAGAATATTGTTAGGCTGATGGATGCCCAAGGCAACCTTGTTACTCAACCTTCTGAGGTTATTCAGCATTGCATCAGGTTTTATGAAGATTTGCTTGTCCCTCGAGAGGATGTCTCGCCGGCTGTCCTGGCTGCAAGGGAGTCATTGTTTGCTGAAGTACGATATCAAGTTGACCTTGATGTGGCGGTTCAGCTTGATGCTCCTGTTACTCAAGGGGAAGTGGAAGTTGTTCTCTCCAAACTTCCCATGGGAAAGAGCCCTGGTTGGGATGGTTTGACAAATGAGTTTTTCCGAAAATATGCTGATCAGCTTGCAGAGCCTTTGACGCTTATTTATCAAAGGGTTTGGGATGAGGGATATATGCCTACCGATTGGAAGTTGGGCATACTTCGTTTGTTGCCCAAAGTCCCTTCACCTACTTCTTTGGCTCAATGGCGCCCGATCTCACTTATGAGTATTATGTATAAAATCTTTACAAAGATTTTTGCCAATCGCTTGCAGAAGGTGCTTCCTACTCTTATTCATCCATACCAATATGGATTTGTGCATGGCTGGAATATTTTGCATAATATTCTTAATGTTCAAATTGGAGTGGATTATGCCAAGGCAAAGAAGCAAGAGATTGTGATGGTGCAGCTGGATCTTGAAAAAGCTTTTGATCATGTCAGCTGGTCTTTCCTTTCTCAGTTAATGACAGCCATGGGCTTTGGTCCCAAAATGGCTAATTTGGTGCATTTACTTGGCTCTGGCTCTATCACGCGGATTATGCTCAATGGAGGACTTTCGGATGGTATTTCTCTCACCCATTCTCTCCGGCATGGCTGTCCTCTTAGCCTTCTTTTCTTTGCCATTGCCACTCATCCTATGTTATCTCGCCTAGATGCTATGGCATCGCATGGTGAAGTGGTTGGTTTCCATCTCCCTCATGGCAAGCAATTGGTTGCTCAAGCCCTTGCGGATGACACTTTTATGTTTCTCAGGGCCGAAAAAGCCAATATAGATCGAGCAATGCAAGCTTGGAATAATTTTGCATTGGCTTCTGGGCTGAAAATAAATTCAACAAAATCAGCCCTCATTGTATGCACGGAATTTGATTTTAAGGCATTAGGGTGGCAAGGCCGTGTGGTGCATACAGGAGACATTGTTCGTCATCTTGGGTATCCGGTGGGTGTGGATGTGGACCCCCAAGTGCTTCTTGCTTGGATTTCTGCTCGGATCTCAGATAAATTTGTGTATTGGAAAGCTCAAGGGTAGCCTATGCACGTGAGGGTTAAGGTAGCTCAGGTTATTATGCTTAGCATGATTTCCTATTTTTTGCCTTTGCTACCTTGGACGCACAAATCTCTTCTCCGTTTGGTTGCTCCCATTCGGTTTATGCTGTGGAAGAGGCAAGGAAATATTATGGGTCAAACATGGATAGCTTGGAATCACATTACAACGCCCAAAAGAATGGGTGGGGCTGCTTTACTGGATGTCCGCTTGCATATGGTGGCGCGTAGGTGGGTGCTTTTTCAGGATATGTATTTGCAGGAGCAGCCGTGGGTATTCATGGCTCGTGACTTGATTGAGTTGGAGGGATTGTCACATGGACGGACACGTGTGCAGGCTTCATGGTGGGACATTGTGAATGCGGCTCATCCTGTCCGTATTCGCTCATCTCACATTTTATCGCATATTCTCCTTTCTTGGCATGAAGTTCTACTATTGGCTCGGTGGGATCCTGGTCATGAAAGACTACTTTTGAACTCTTTGCAGTTCGAAACATTTGTGGAGTTGCGTGTCATTGTTTGGCCAGACAGAGATGCTTCACGCATACGACTCAACCGCATGGTCAGGTTAGGCTTGGTTAGAATCCGAGATGCTGTGATACCCGGTCGTGACAGGCCATATTCGTTTCGTCGTATTCTGCAGCACTTTAGGGTTCCTCGGACATTTCAGCCACTATGGGTTGACATCATGCATGCAGTTGAGCCTTTTACTCCATTGCCTCGGCCATCTGCAGATCAGCCTTGGCTTGATTGGACACTATGTAAATCTGGTGACTTGATATCACTTTCAGCTAACCAGGTCTATCATAAGCTCGTATCAGAGAAAGATTGGGTTTCAGCCAAGGCCAATAAGGTGTGGGAATTGCACAAGTCTAAATCATGGTGGCAGAAAACTCTTATGCGTGGTTGGCAGTCTAAACTCCCTTACCAAGGTAAGGTGTTCATTTAGAGGATGTTGGTGGGAGGACAAGATCAGCTCAGCCGCCGTAAAATTACATTGGCCTCTTGCTTCTTCTGCACAACATGCACTGAAACAGTTATGCATCTGTTCATGAGTTGTGCAGTGGCCCGTCAGATTTGGTCTTTTGTCTCTCGCGTTTGGGAGGTAGTAGAGAGGTCTACTGTTTCGGCTCATCAGTGGATATTTGGGATTTGTCCTCAAGTCGTTACTTCGGACAATCACCTTGTGATATTCCATTTCCTTAGATGGACAGGACTTTGGCATATTTGGACTACACGGAATGGGTTCATCTTTGATTCCTTGTCTGGAATACATGGGCACATTCTACGTATCCGCGGTTTGCTGCTTTGGCAGTTTTCTTCTCTTCTCTCAGCTCAACTACTGGATGCAGATGTTATTTCGTTATGGTCTACGGCGGCTCGGCTGGCTCATCTTTGATGCTTTTATCTGGGATGCTTATTTGGCTAGGAGGCTTTCTTATTAGTATACAGGTTTGCATGGTCATGATCCTTTAGAGGATCTTTTGTGGGGGGTTTTTTTTGGGGCCATAGGTTCTGTGTGAGCCATGTGGCTGATGTACATTTTTACATATAATATAAAACACCATTTCACGAAAAAAAAAAAAAAAAGAGAGAGAGAAATGAAATGTTATATTATCGTCTTCAAAAGGCCAAAATGACCTATGAGACCAAAAGTTACATCATGGTGGATCTGAGAGAGAGAGAGAGAGAGAGAGAGAGAGAGAATGCTCAAAGAGAAAGATTGTAATTAGATTCATAGATGTGATGTTCACTCACCAAGTACAATGCTTTTGTAGGCTTGTAGCCTTATCTTTTGACCCATACAAATATTACACTGTAATTAAGTATATGCCAGATGGCACACTTATCATCTTATCCACTCATAAGAGTGTTCACACACAACTAGCACAATAACCCTTTTAGGGGCTGTTCACACACACATATATGGACATACAAAAAAGGGTTCACACACACAAGGGGACCCACAGACATGAGTCCAAATCCCAACAATCCCCCCTTTGGAGCGAAGGTGGACATGATTGGGAAGACCTTCAATAGCCATGGTGATTTGGGCTCTAAACTGCAACACATGATACAAAAGAACACAATGTGCCAACACCTAAAACCCTCCCATTAGGCCTGACAGAAGAGCTTGACCACACATGACTGTGCCTACATCAGTCTACCCAAAGAACCCCCCAGGGCCCACACTCCCCCGCGCGGCTCTAAGCAAGGTATGACACAAAAACAAAGCCTTTTATAACAATAAGGCATTACAAAGAGAACAAAAATGAAAGACTGACACACTCACACAACATTGAATACAATAAATTTTGGGGGACCACCTGGGCAAAGATCCCATGAACTTAAACATAAAATAGAAAATAGATAAATTTTTGTAAGTATGAAAACTTCCTGATGATGTGCCAATGAAGAACGGTCTCTTTCAGCAAGCTTCCATGGCACTGCTCCTTCCATGGCACAATAGAAACTTCAATTCGATGTAGTAGGCTTCAATTTGAAAAAGCCCCAAATTTTGGATATTGCTAAGGCCTTAATTTGATGAATTTTACCAAATTTCTAATGAAAGGCTTTGCAATTACAGGTGGCTTTTGTGTACGTTGATGGCGACGCCGGTGGCGACAACGTGCTGATGACGTGTTGAGGCCAAGTGCTGACGTGGAGCTGCGCTACATGTGGGGAAAATGCGCGAAGATGATGGCAATGGCAGAAGATGATATACTAACAGCTGAGGAGGGCAGCACAGGCAACGCTGGCAGAGGTGGTGCACAGGCTGTGCAGGACAGGGGAGGCAGCACAGGGTAGCGATTCAGGTGGGTGTTCGGCGCTGCACAGGTGGCATTGGTCATACACAGCAGTGCTGGGCAGAGAGTGTAGACAGCAAGTCGATGGTGGGCTGCAAATGCGGCACAGAGGGCAACTTAGGCCAGCACAAAGGCAAGGATGGAGGAAGAGCTGCACACCGCTACAGATGCGGCAACAACAACAACAAAATGGATGTGCGTCAAAAAACGACGAGCGGCAGGCACAAACTCGAAAAAGCAGAGAGACCGTAAAGATTCTTTGATACCATTTATAAGTTGGGGATAGGGTTTTCCCAGGTACAAGCCTAAGCTATGGGGGATCAAAGAAATCCATGGTGTGTATGTGGGGGGAGAGAGAGAGAGAGAGAGAGAGAGAGAGAGAGACAATGCTCAAAGAGAGAGTGTTGTACGACTCAATGATGTGATTAGATTGATAGATCTTAGAGCATAGCTGGCTGAAATCATCTAGAAGCATGTAGGCTTTACGAAGGCCCGAATCTATGTAATGGACAAGGCTGTTCATTAGATTGGATTTCATGCACATGAGTGGCACATTGATCCCCCTCCCGCGAAGGTGGCCAGCAAGAAACTCTGGCGTTTATGGATCTAGGAGAGCATGCCCCTCACGTGCCTCCCTAGTGGGACCCGGGGGAATGGACCTAGCGTGATCCTGCAAACAGGGAGGAGATTCTAGGCACCCCGTTTTTCACATACACCACACGACTAGGCCGCAAGATCCAGATGCCCGAGGTCAAGGGCACCCCGGCAGCAAGACACCGGCAGTCTCAAGGCCCCTCACCGCGCTTTCTCTCATATTTTTGGAAGAGGCTCTGGGACAATTTTCAACCTCAGAAGATCACCCTCTTTTTGTGGTTGCTAGCACATAGGAGTTTGGCAGTTGGCACGTGGTTGGCCATTAGCAACGGACCAGCAGCTTGTCCGAGGTGTGGCCACCCTCACAAGTCTCAGCGACATTGTCTTTGGGATTGCCCGAAGGCTCAGTAGGTTTGGCAGCAGATTCTCTGCATTTTCACGATGTACAGGACCTCTATCCGTACTATTACATGGGGCATTGTCCCTTGGGCCACTCAGACTGAGGTTGTCGTGGCTTATGAGGAGGAAGATGGGGGGTTAGCCCTTCAGGTCTCCCACCTTCGCATTTCATCAGTGCCAGTGCCAGTCCCAACCCCATCTACAGATCACTGGACTCCGGACTCCGGGTTCGTGCCAGAGATGCGAGATTTGTAGCAGCATTGCAACATGGCACATATGGAGAGCTTGATGTAGCAAAGTCATTGAAGGCACCCACACTCCCCCTGCGGAGTCCATCAGGAGCATCTGGCTCAACATCATTCATACCCTCCATGGTCAGTGGGGGAAACGGTGTTTATAACCATATGCAGAAGCGTCGGGAAGCCTTCTTGAGGGTCTTGCAACAAGGTCTTTTTCTCACAGATAGAGGTGGTGAGCCCACTTGGCACTACACACCACCTGTGTGGTTATTCCCTCCCCCACCCCTTGTATGAGATAGCCTTCTCCTCATAGAGCAGCCAACCGGAGAAGAAGTGCATCATCCCCCCTCCTTTCCCCCTTTTTTGTTCTTTGGTCCTCGCTAATACATGGAGGCAAGTTTGTATCTAGCCTTTCGAGGTTGTGTCTAGCCCTTCAAGGGTGTTTTTTTGTTGACTAATAGAAGGATCTTGTTTCCGGAAAAACAAAAAGCAACAAAATAACTCTAAATTTGGATCAAAAAAAGTTTCAAGCTTGAGTCGAGTTTACAACACAAAATCCACGAGGGACATCACACCGTCATGAACAAAAGAGAGCATATGAGACCAACAATCTACAATCATCATCTCTCTCTTATCAAAAGACCACGACATTCCCAAGATCATGACCATCCTGTCAAGGTTTATGATGTGAAAGTCCAAATCCTCCTAATATTCCTGAATCTGGACCTCCAACCTAGGCACCGTTCGATCCCACACTTCCAAGTCTGTACCCCTGCAAGATTGACCATATAATGATGATCATTTTTCACCGTGGTTACCCATAGTATCTGCAGCAAACATAAACAAATAAAATTGTGAGTAGAGCCGTTATCCACACTCAATGGACGCCTATAGATCCCTGAGCTCAGAGGAGATCATGCGGAGCAAAGGAAGACTCACAAATCTGACACACCTGGCAACTACTACCATCCCAATGACCAATTTCAACACAAGAGATCAAAGAGTTACCTTGCAGTTCCATAATATGTACCACGAACAACCTATGCTTCGAGTGCAATCAGTCTGGCCATCACTACAGGGATTGTCCGAAGAAGAAGTCTTCGGGGGTAAAGACCTTCCACGACTTAGAGCCACCTGTTCCTCGGTAAGTGGCGCACAAGACCTTCGCTTGCCTCTAGAGCGCTTCTTGGAATTACACTACAACCATTGACCTTCCTCGGATGCTACACCATGCACTCGCTTCTTGTCTTTCGAGGATTTATGGTTCTTGCGTGAGGAATCACCTACAGACTCACCAGCCCTTTTGACTACAAGGGTATCATCAAAATTCTTGGCATTTCTGTAGATGTCAACCAATGAGTGAATATGGTTCCAGAGAATCTCATTCTGATAATCCGGCGAAAGGCCAAACAAGTGTAACATGTAAACGAACCCATGAGGCTCCTCAAGCGCCATATGGTTCTAGAGAACCTCATTCTAATGATCTGGCGGAAGGCCAAACAAGTATAACATGTAAACCAACACATGAGGCTCCTCGAGCGCCTTAGAACGGTTCACCAGGTCCTAGCTCTTCTTTCCCATCTCCACTTTAAACAACCTTCGAAAGTTTTTTATCTTGTTAATAGAGACAAACTGTCTTAAACACAAGCTCAAAAGCAGCCCATTAAGGCTTCACACAGATATCCTTCCACCTGATGTATGCTTTATGTTGAAGCATAATTTGAATCTGACTAATACGATGAGCATCAGTGTGCTTGTAAAGATTTTTTAAAAACCGTCCATTTCCCAAGCAAGGTGTCCAAGTAAAGTTCCTTGCAATCTTTCTTCTCACTGGAAAAAGGGTTCGGATGAAAGGAAACCTACAGAGGAGGAGGATTACTGGGGAGCATAGCTGCACTGTCTCTATAAATCAAGCACAGTGGAATACAAAGAATCCACAAAAGGGGATGCATAAGGTTGAGGAGTGAGTGAAGGCAACATAGACGGCAGAGGAGGCTTAACATAGCCCATATATTGGTGATATACCTGAGAGTATTGAGAAAAAGCAGAATTAAGATTGGGATCAATACTAGAACTCTGCCATAGGAACCGACTATTCCAAATACTGAGATGGTACCTGAGGCATAGAAGTCATGTTACTTGCACCCCAAGAGGTACCTCTGCAAACTACATGGTAGTATCTCTCGCAAGCTCTCATAAACAGACGACATGGTTGTCAGCTGGCCACCAAAAGCATCCACACGGACCCCCGAAATTGCTTGTTGTTCCGCCATGGAGTAGAGGATGCAGAATTTCAGCAACCATGCAGAGAATTAAGGAGTGCAGAAAGTAGGAGATGGTCGCTATTAGTGGGTAGGCCACTTAAGCTTTCGGTTAAAGCACAACTCACAAAGGTCGACTATCTTCAGCTTTTGGTTAAAGCACAACTCACAAAGGTCGACTATCAGCCCACACAGCATGCATGCTTTTATGAGCATGTACCCCAAAAAAGCAAGCTAACTCCCAAAATAACAAGCAAGAATAACTCCCAAAATAACAAGCAAGAAGAACCCTTTTTGTAATAAATACCTCGGAGGGGGGAGAGGGGGAGGGGAGGGGCCACCCATTTTTTACCCCTAGTGCATTTGTCACATGCACCATGCACTGTGGTGCAGTGTGACACATTAGCTCATCAACAATGATATACTTATACAGATATTTAGTACCTCTTTCAAGAATATTTGTCGTACGGCGTGATCCCATTGTGAGCCCTACTCCGGGACATGTCACGCACGAGCTATGTAGGTCAGTCTCCCAGCCTTAGATGTCATGGTCAATCCCTTAACCCACTTGGAGAACAAGCATTTATGTCATCTGAGGATTAGGGCATGTGAAGTCGGTCCTTTTGGTGCATATATACAAAGCATTTTAAAGCATGTAGAAGCATGGGGCATGGGCCAGCCCATTGGCTAGCCCATGGGGCAGCCCCTAAGAACCAGTTGGCAAGCTTTATGGCCCTAGAAATAGTGCCACACCAGCCAGGTCTCACACAGGACAAAAGTGCCAGCATTTAGTGCTTAAAAGATCAGGTCATAAGCATTTATTGCTGGCCAACAGCTGTTGTCTTCCACCGACCAGCAGCACAAGGCACTATAAGCAGACCCACACTTCACTACAAAAATCATCTCATAATTCACTCTTATGTCATAGAAAACAGTGCAGATAGGCATGCTTCAAGACCCTAGTCTTTGCATGCATTAATCTCAGCCGAGTACCTAGTGCTTCAGTCCATAGGCAGCCCTAAAGTTTTTCTTTAGCAGTCAGCCTTCAGTAGTGCATCTGCCTCAGCAGATCTAGCCTTATGTCGAAGTGGCTTCAAAGTTCAAACTGCTTGATGGTTCAGCAGACGTCAGGTCTACAACATCCTTGTGTTTGGCAACCACCGTCAGTCAATTCTCAGTAAGTTCTCTGCATTGTAACAGTTCTCCAAATTAATATAAGCAAATACTCATGCCTGCCGGGAGGGGGGGAGGAGGGTGGTGGTGGTGGTAAATTGGGACCCAATCTGGTGTCGTCTCTTCTCGGTACCATTGCCTTTTCAAACAGAACTTCAATCCTATTAGCCGTATCATGGATTATCCAAACCAGAGATGCGTGGGCTTGTCCTTGCTGGAGCTACCACAACACACACAGAGTGTCCTCAGAACACAGACCTCAAGAGCTAGCTCACGATCACCAGCTGCTTTCAGCCCCCGCATGTTGTACCTACTCCACCAGCAGATCCGGCACTTCATCTGACCAAGACAGTATTCAAGAGCATAGGGGTCTCTCTACCGCAAGCCACTGAGCTGCAAGACGACCTCGGGCCCTTGGACCACAACCACTACCATTCCATCAGGTTCCAGTCGATGTGATCTTTACACGTCACCGACACACGATGGAGGCCTGTTCTTCTCAGCCTCTCTTCAGTATTTAAGATCTTGCGGCCATCCTCTCCTACCTGATGATGTATCTCATCCATGGACCCCTTCACTCCATAGATTTGGGATAGAGTGCACAGTGATAATTCTTGTATACTTTATAGCATGCTCCCCCGTTTGTTCTATGCATTTACCTAGGACTTAGCTTCAATTACTAGGTTTCTAGTTTCAATTTCAATTTTGTTTCAGTTTTCCATGACGATAATATTCCATGGATACTTGTAATCATCTTTTGTCTCATAGGCCCATCGGGCCTCTTCCACTCTACCTCCTATGTGTGAAAGATTTAAGTGGATTGCTTCATGCTCACTACATATAGGTATAAAGGTCTTGATATGCGTTACTACCCGATCTAGCCAGTTGCATGTTACATTGGTATCAGAGCTTCTGGTTGTGATACGGCTTGACTACCTAAGTAAGAGCAAATCCATGAATTGTAAAAACTAAGATCAGGAAAAACCACTCACCATTCACCATGCCAAGAGAAGAAGAAAGAAGTTATCGAGAAGCATTGCTACAGAAGAAAGTGTCCGCGAAGACACCACTGCAAAAGAAAGTGTCCCCGAAGACTCAAGAAAATAGAAACTCTTCTGCAAAGCACAAATATACTCCTTCAAGAGCTAATGGAGCAAAACAAGTTACTCAAGCTACAGCTACAAGCAGCAAAAGAAGCAGAAAAAGAAAAAGGAACAGCCTAAAGAGCAACCTAAAGAGCAGATTACAAAGCAGGGTTCCCAAAATTTCAGCACATGCTTCTTCTCATGGAGCAACAAAGAAGACGGGAACTTGATGTCAAATCCCCAAGGATCTACTCGTGGAACGCTCCTGGTACAAGACTCGAAACCTGCAAACAAACCAAACAAACAAGAAGGGGGTGCAGGCTTGACTCACCTCCCAACCACGCCAGCCGTGGGCAAACCCACAGACTTGGTTGTCCCCACTGAGCCACGAGCTGAGCTAACTAGATGGACGTACCGACCAATCTCTACCTCGTGACGTCCCATACCGCCACGAAGCTACCCTCGCGGGCCTCGAGACTCCTGCCGGCCTCGGCTACATAAAGCAAGTGCACATCTAACTAGATCCAGGCTCCAGACCATAGAGCTCTCACAAATCACGCGAGACTCTATATGACTAATGACTAACCTTGGCCACCCTTTTATAGGCTCTTGGCCGGTCATCGGGCGTCCACACTTGGGCGCCCACCTGTCCATACTTGGGTGCCCGCCCGTTAGTCTACCCCTAACTCAGCTCACCAATCAGCCTGCCTAGCTCCAAGCTTCCCCAAACCTCAAAGCTAGTCTTGTGTGCATGTAGCACACGGTAGATACACACTGTGCACATGATACTTGATAAGGCACAACAAATAGAGAGGAAGCCAAAGATAGGGAGGCAGACGCGCGGTGCCAAACTACCAATATAAGCTAGATCGGGAAGCCATGCCAACTCCAGAATCAACAGTTGCTAGCAACCCTACATGCCAATCTTATGGCAACGCTTCCCAAAATGACACCTGGTCCTCGTACCTCATCTGCTCCATCAACCACCGTCATATGAGCTCAACCAAATTTCAGTAAGTATTATGGTAAGTGTGATCATTCCGCACTTACAAAGTTCATTCACCAATTTGTTGCATACTTTCCTTTAGCTAAAGTTTCAAATCCACAAGATAGTCCATCTGGCCACTCGACACCTCACGGGAGAAGCTGTTACTTGGTGGCAACATTGGTCAGGTCTCCACACACACCTAACCACAGGCATGACCAGTATGTATGGGAGACTTTTGTGTCGGACCTCAAAGCAAGATTCCTTCCACCCCAGTTCATGGCCAATTTGGAGAATGAGTTTTACAAACTCTCCCAGAATGGGTCGCCCATGTTGACTTATTCGAATAAGGTCATCACCATGGCAAAACAATTAGGGAATACGGAAGACAAGAAGCTAAAACAATTTCTCAAGGGGTTAGATACGAACATCGGGTTTCTTGTTCGCAATTTTGAGGCTCAATCTTATGACCGGGCTTTGACTCTAGCACAAAATCAAGAGATGATGCTAAGCGGAGGTAAGCCCAAGCAGGTCCAGACTACTCCCAAACCCGAGCAACAGCAGCAACAGGAGTCTTCATCCAATCGGGTAAGGGTACTCACAACAATAAAGATCATAAGGACAATAAATCTCAAAGCGCCTCAGGCGCAAGAAAACCACAAAGGCTAAGCCTAAAAAAGACGGTTGAGAAAAAGGCTAAGGAGGGCATTATTGGAGGTTATCTCCAGCCAAAGGAGAAAAGGCGGTACTAGAGAGAGAATCGTTGTTTTTTCTGTCATCAAGTAGGCCATGGTAAGAAGGATTGTGCGAAGTTACAGGCTTATAAAGCCACCAAAGCATCCTCCTCCATAGTGGCCGCCGCTGAAGCTACATCCACCCCTCTATCTTCAAACACAATGGCCATGCGGCTATACCCTCTTTGAATCTAGTACACCTAGTGGTATTTGATGATAAGCAAGAGGGCGATACTGAAGGGCAGACAAAAGCTCTCATCCGTGCTTATGGCACAACAAAGAGACAAGAGTTCATCGTCCTATTTAACATGGGAAGCTCAGAGAATGCCATCTCTCCATAGTTGGCTAAGAAGATGAGTTGCACATTAGTGTCTCATAATTTAGTTTGGATGGGTTTACACCTAGTCTCCGCACACATATCACTCATAAAGCTCAAAAGTTTGAGTTAAATGTTCAAAAGGCCACGTTCAAGTGAGATTTCACTATTTCACCACTTGTGGGGTGTGACATGTTCTCGGCATCCACTAGTTCCTATTCTTGATTGGCAGCAGGACAACTTCACAATCGTCGATGGTTTACCTGAGCCCATCATAATCCGCGAGGATAGGAGCATTCAAAGAATCTCTCTCATTTCACATGTACAGACCCAGAGAGCTCCGGAGAAAAGGAGCTAAGTGTGCGTTGATTTATGTCCACACCCAAGAGTCTTTTGTTCAACCTGCAACCCCCTTAGAGAAGAAGTTGGCAAGTCTCCTTCCAAAGTTCCAAGACATCATGTTAAGCCTCCCGCCCTCTCGTACTGAGGATCATCGCATTGAGTTGGTCCTCGGAACAAAGTCTCCCAGCAAGTTCCCCTATCACCTTTCTAAGGCATTGGAGGGCAAACTGGAACAATAGTTATCTCAGTTACTCCGGGCCGGATTCATCCTCCTATCATCCTCACCATTCGTTGCACCCATTTCATCCGTGCAAAAGAATGATAAGACTGCATGTTTATGTGTGGATTACAGGGCACACAACAAGCTCACAATCAATAATAAGCTCCCAATGCCCATGATAGAGTACATTCTCGAGCGTCTTAATAATGCTAGATATTTTTCAAAAATAGACCTAAAGAGTGGCTACAGCCGACATTCTAAAGACAGCTTTTCGGACCGAGCATCGCCATTACGAGTTCATGGTAATGCAATTTGGCCTCACCAAAGCATGAGTGACGTTCAATAAAGTAATGTCTCAAGTATTTATTGAGCTAATTGGAAAGTGTGTATTCATCTTCTTGAATGATATACTCATCTTTTTTGCCACAGCAGAGCAGCATGACCAAGATGTGGAGAAGGTCTTGCAACTTTTATGGGACAATAAGCTCTAAATTAACCAAAAGAAGAGCGCATTTGGCCTCTTAGAGGTTTATTATCTCGGATACGTTATCAATGAGTCTAGTATTCCTTTGGACCCCAACAAGGTAGAAGCTATATTGGATTGGGATGTACCTAAGACTGCCCAAGAAATCAGATCATTTGTGGATCTTTGCCAAGCCTATAATACCTACATGGACAAATTTTCCGACCTTGTAGCACCTCTTGCAAATCTGCTCAAGGGTGTGAAGAAGCATCACCAGAAAGTGTCCGTTATTTACGGACAAAGCACTTGAGGCCTTCCATGCATTACAAAAAGTAGCCTCAGAAGCACCACTCCTAGAGCTGGCATCATGGCATGACCCAGTCGAGGTTATCACTCATGCTAGGCCATCGGCACTGTTTTACACAAGACAATAGACCAGTAGCTTACTACAGTCGTAAGTTGAATAATACTAAAAGAATTTTCGGTGTATGACAAAGAGCTTTTAGGAGTGACCACCGCTCTTAAGCATTGGAAACCTTTCCTTTACGGGAGGAAATTCACAATAGAGATTGACCATCAGGCAGTTAACTCATTGCAAACCATGCCTAGTACCCATGGAGTGACAAGTAAGCCAGGTGGAGTCAGATCTTCCAACAATTTGGAGATATGATCGAATATGTCCCTGGCAAGAATAACCTTGGTACCAATGCTCCTAGTCGTAAGTCAACCGTTTAGACGTTACAAGAGTCAATTGTGCTAGAAATTCAAGGAAAAGATTTGGATAGCATGAAAGCACAATATGCGGATTCAATAGAGTTCGGGACTTCACACAGTTTGGCCCTTAGTTCAAAACCGGGTCATTACTTCATCCAAGATAGCTAGTTGTTTTACAAGAACCGGCTATGCATACTCAAAGAGAAAAGACAGACACTTCTTCACGATGCCCATGACTCTCTTATTGGGGGTTATCAAGGTATCAACAATACCTTGAGGAAGTTAGAGCGATTCTTTTATTGGCCAAAAATGTGAAGGATGTCTACTAGTATGTCCAAAAAGTGGAGGTTCCACACTCGAAGCAAGCCAAGTTGCCACAACCTTTGCCTATTCCCAAGGGACCTTTTCAAGACATCAGTATGGATTTTGTAGATCCTCTTCTAGCTACTACAAGAACTCAGAATACAGTGTTTGACTATTGTGGACCAATTCAACAAATCTTCATGCTCATTCTATGCAAACAGACGGCCACAACCGAAGATATTGCTCGCTTGTTCATTCATTTTTGGTATCTAGATAGAGATCCAAAGTTTACTTCTCATTTTTGGAGAGCATTGTTTGATAACTTTGAAACTAAATTGCAGTTGTCTAGTGCTTTTCATCCACAGATAGATAGCCAAACAAAATTTACAATCAGTTGGCCTTCGACGTTCTCAAATCATATTGTCATGACAAGCAATCAAAGTGAGAACAATATCTTCCGTTCGTACAGGCAATCCTCAATGATACTCATTCATCTAGTATTAGCAAGACTCCATGAGGCAACATTTCGTCCCTGTTTCTCGTCATTTCTTACGAGAATGGTATCACCATCATTGGAGGCCAACAAGACCACAGAGACATTCTCAGAGGTCATTGAGTCAGTGAAGGAGCGCCTAACCAAATCACAAATCTGGACAGGACACTGATAAAACATGGAGAAGAGATTGTAGCAGGAAAGAAGTCGGCTTGCGAAGGAAGGGTAGCCGGTGGAGGACATGCACTGAAGTCCCAATCAGGACCAAGTGTAGCCGAGATTAGCAAAAGCGTCTGGACAAAAGAAAGAGAAGGACATCCAAAAGAAATCTGGACATGACTACTAACAAGAAGAAGTTAGGAACCCGAAGGAGAAGAAAAAGAAAGAGAAAGAAGGATGTATGAAAGACAAGGCATGCCAGCTGATGAGACAAATAGCAAAGAATATGACATGTGGGAGGATCTCAGCAAGATGAAATTAAATATCACTCTAGATCAAATGTTGGGCATACACCACGCAAGCCAACAAGTCTCGCAAAGATGTCAACTACAAGGAGGGAGATTGGGTATTTCTTCACATCATGAAGCAACCATTAAAGCAAGTGGACAAGCATTGTCCCAAGCTCTCTTTCCAAAGTTTTGACCCGTTTCCCATTGTAAAGAAGCTCAGTGATGTCTCCATGAAGTTGAAATTGCCAGATAATTGGACTCTACATGATGTCTTCCACATCTCATGGTTAAAGCCATATGTTGGACCATCCTTACAAGAGGTTCCGAATGAGCAACAACCTGAAGTGGTCGACGAATCAAAAGTCATCGAGCCTGAGTAGATTCTCCTCCATAAGTGGAAGCATGGTTTCGGTCGAAGAATCACAGTTCTATACAAAGTTCAAGGACGGAGGCACTCAAGAAGCCGTTTGGCTGGACAAGGATTCTTCCAAGAGTACCCCCAGTTATTGGTGGACTACTTGGAGGCCATGCAACTACTGTCAAGCTGAGGAGGAGGGAATGTCACATGCACCATGCAGTGTGGTGCAGTGTGACACACTAGCTCATCAACAGTGCTATACTTTTACAGATATTTAGTACCTTTTTTAGGAATATTTGTTGTACACCGTGACCCCATTGTGAGCCCCAGTCCAGGACATGTCAAGCATGAGCTACGTAGGTCAGTCTCCCAGTCTTAGATGTCAAGGTCAGTCTCTTAACCCACTTGGAGAACAGGTATTTAGGTGCATCTGGTGTTATCTCTGCTCTCTCTCTCTCTCTCTCTCTCTCTCTCTCTCTCTTCCACTCTACCTTCTGTGTATAAAAGATTTAAGTGGATCGCTTCATGCTCACTACATAAAGGTATAAAGAGGGTCTTGTTGCACGTTACACGATCTAGACAGTTGCATGTTACAGCATTTATGGGCTTGTGAATGTATGGTTTCATCTTTTATGCTTATGTGGGTTAATTAAATTAGTTAATTTTCTCGAGATAAATGGTCCCCGTTACATTCTTCCGTGGACATTCACACGCAATAAATCCAGGCAGTGTCCATGCTAGAAAACAAGTTCACATATGCAGAGCATATGCCAAGCAGTATGCTAATGCATAATGCAACTCTAGTTCAGATAATCCGCCATCTTTCAAGCAATGTGTAATTAAGCTCCTCGTGTATGAAACTGTGCCTAGGAGTGTGGCAAAATGACTCCTAGTCATTTTTCATGGGATTAACGCACATAATTAGCCATACTGGTGATAGCTTCTCTGAAACTGAGATTTCACATTTATGTATAATGACGAGTTCGATGAAGGTGGTATGGTTTTTTTTCGTGTCTTGCCAAGAGAAGTTCACTCTCCTTGGGTAAGAGAAGTTCACTCTCCTTGGGTAAGTATGTAGAATTAGAAAACTGATAGAAAATTCAGCAATTTATGCCATAAATCCAATCACAAGTACAATCAGATTTGTAAAGATTGTCTAAAAGTCCCGAGTGATTTAGTTTGATTGAATGTGGAGTTGATTTAGAACTGATCTCTTACAATCTACAACAAGCTATATGGGGGATATGAGCTGTAAGCTTTCTTATATGGACATCTAAGGATCCGTTAAATTGTTCAAATTGTTTTCCACAAGTTCGTTTCTTACTTTCAGATTACTCTAGGCAAGCATCTCACAAGTAAAATTTTATGTGCAATCTCATTCAAAAGCAATTTTAGACTCCTACAAATTGTACTGAAGTTCATACCAAACCCATGATATCAAGCTCACATTACAATAATTTCAGGGTAGAGTTTCAACGAGCAGTAAATTGAGAGGTCAAGAAGTCATACATAACAAGGAACCAGTTCCCATTGTGTCCTATTTCTTAGAAAACCATGAAAGCATAACTTAGTTTTTGGTGCTTACAACATCTCTATAATCCCTCTGCCCTTGTATTACCGTACACATGCATCGACAAAAGAATGCATGCTCAACCAGGGGGTTAAGGATTTCAAGCCACACTTAACTAGTAAAACCATAGAGGAACTCACTTTTCTGTCATTGATGTTGATGAGAGACGTATGCTCCACAGCCTTGTCTCTGCAACATTACAACAGCCACTTTATGTATGAGATCAGTGGCACATAGTCTAGGCGCCTGATATATCATGGATGTAACATGATTTACCCAAAGTACCTTTGAAGAGCATCAATTGAGCAATTCTCTTTTGTGATCACAGAAGGCCTTGCCATGACAATATCCTGCAGCATGAATCATCAGTACATCTTGTGCTTACGCCTAATCATCAACATAACTACACCAAACATTTTTGGTGGTCAGAGAGGGCCTTGCCATGACAATATCCTGCGGCGGCAGAAACTAACGAACAAGACAATTACCTCTTATAGTTACACCTAATCATGAACATATCTATGAGAAATAGTTTTTGTTATCGTGAGCAAGAAATCATGCATGAATATCATAATAATCAAAAAATTGTCGGACATTCATAGAAAGCCAACAAAAGAAGCCCACAGCTTGGGTGTGAATATTTACCATCGTTTAAGCTATGGCTGCCATTGAATTGCTGATATGAACCATGAAATTCTATAACGTGATGGATGGGACACAGGCGAGAGGCTAGCGAATGCATAAGTTTGAGACAAAACGGTGGCAGTTGAAGAGAGAGGGCACAGACAGGCATACTTTGTTGAAATGAAGGGTTGCTTTCATAGCTGAAATTAGATCCAGCCAGCTTGCATGAAGAATTTGAAATTATATCTTGTGAAAGGTTTTTCAATATATGTCGGCTTTCGACTGAACGTTTGTACTACTAAATTGAATATTGCAGAGATGCAAGCAAACAAATATAAAGATGTTGCTGAGCTTGAAACATGGTTGCTTTGATTTTTCAGCCCGCTATACATAAGAATGAGGCTGCACCACTCCTGGGAGGATTGGCCTTCAATAAAAAAATTATGCCACCGCCATGGATGGGCACTTCAATGAGGGTTGAAAGGGAAGCAGAAATCAGGGTGAAGCTTTACTCTGTACCTCCTCCTCATGTTGTTGCCGGGGTACAGCAATTTGAGAGGTATGGTTCGCAATATGCCTGTTGTGCTGACGATGGGTGTGTTGCTTGTGTGCTAATCTGCCACTCCTGCTATGGAGCAGGAGGCCATTGGATGCTTGCATGGGCAACTGTGAGCTGACTTCATGATGTTCAACAATCTCTGTGAACTAAGACAGCAATCAAAGAACCACTAGCATTAATGAGCAAGAATGATGATTATCATTCAGAATTCCTTGCTTTTCTAGCACCTTCATTGTAAGAATATTACCTTCTTATAAATCATTTCAAAGGGAGCTTTCCCTATGAAAGAATGAACTATTACTATTCGCAAACTCCAATAACTTTTTTAAAAAAAACTCCCAGGCTGATTCTACTCAGACACATAAATTGTTAGTGAATCCAAGGTGCTGAATTGGCTCACTCACTCTGCCCGTTCATCTGTGGACGATAAACAGAGGAAAAGTTCAACTTACTGCCTATATTGTTGAAGAGTTGAAGAGAGCTCACCACAACAAATTAGTAGTCCTAAATCCCAATCTCCAACAATAGACTCTAAGCGAGAGCGGATCTCAGAGTGATTAACTATGAACATAGTTAAATACACAATTTATAATGAACACAAGGCTGACACCAACACCACGCTGGGGTCAAAGATGGGCCGACCCCCCCCCCCCTTCTTATATTTTATTACAAAGGAATGTTTGTAAATACAAGCTTGTCAATGATCGAAGGACCATCATGTTTCTATTACAAGTGAACTGATGAAACAAAGGTAAACAAATGTGTCGATGTCCCAATCACAGGCATATCCGAAAACGGAAGGAACCCTTCCACAGAGTACCCTGATTCTCCTTAAGCTCTAATCACAAGCGTATCCATAAAAGGACGGATTTTCCTCATCGAATACCCTGGTTCTTCAAATATCTGAATGACTGGACCACTTAAATAGCCCTGGCACTCTCCGAAGAGCCCAAAGCCAAGCCTTCAAGGGCTTCCAAAAGTTTTCCAAAAACCTGCTACAGGTCTTCTAGAGTCCTCCACAAGGTTTATGGGCAACCCCTTCCGCAATGACCAGCCCCAAATGTGTAGAAAAACAGGGCCTCCTCTTGGGCAGCACAATACAGGTATTTTACAGCCATACGTTGAATAATGAAGCTGTTGTATAGCCACCAATGGAAAAAAGGAGCACTGTACAGCTCTTGGGCAGCCTTCATAAGCTCACACAATCCATGGGCAGCAGCAGTACAACCTTGATGCTCCCAGGCAGTCTTCAGAACATCATACAATCCATGAGCAGCAGAAGTACAACCTTGATGCAATCGGAAACAGCCTGTACAAAATATGGAGTGGACGTTACTGGTCGAACAGCAGAAGAAATAGCTGTAAGAGTGACTGTACAGTAAAGAGAGTGCTGTACAATAGTCAAATACCTCCAAAACAGCAGCCTAGAGCTTTTGAAAAGTAAAACGATGAAGCAAAGAGGCCGACTTTCTCCAAGCAATGAAGGGAGAGCCATCTCTTTCCAAAAACTATCATCCAAAGTCTGTAGAGAACTGGTTGTACCTCTCATAGGTGGGGTAATGCCGCATGGAAGGTGGTGTGCCTGCCCACCCTTATTAAAGAAAGGGCCCACAATAGTGCCCTTCCTTCATAATCCACAAGGGATGCCCTCCCTTAATCCATGCCCTTGGGTTTTTAAAAGTTGTCAACCAAGCTTTAGTGAAGTGTGTAGGTACGTACAGGTATACATTAGCCTACAAAACCTTATACAGGCCTAGGGTAATGCTTATCACCTACAAAACTCATAAGAAACATCCATTAGGCTTCAAACACGGTCATGTACATGTGGCCAACAGATTCTCACATGCCCATGCAACATGATTAATGCATAGACACATTTGACTGGACAATCTCTCATCTTCCCATCTTGTCCTCCAACAATCTGAACTCGGGCACGATCATACATCCCAATGTGATATCTACCCAAACGTGGGATTCCATGGGTATTATACATAGTTGTCAGGTACGATACCGTACGATTCGTACGATACAATACCGTATAGGAAAATACAGTAAGATATTTAAAAATATTTCTTATCGTACGATAAAATACGGTGTTTTAAAAAACTACTTATAAACTTAGGTATTTCCAATTTTGAGATATGGAGTATTTTAAAAAGGAGGGAAGCATCATAGTACATAGGAAGCTCAAACAGCAATAGACAAGCAAAAACTAGACCATTACTCCAATTATGTTTGGGAAAAAAATATCAAAAAAAAATACCCCCCGAAAAGTCCGTACGAGTCCGTACGGTATCGTACCATACGGTATTCTGTACAATATGCCGTCATACATCGTACGGAGAACTTAGGCCATAAAGATTCACACCATATGAATTGCCTTGATGGTTTTGCTGTTGGTGAGAGGCAAGGAGATGGAAAGCTTGAAGACACAAGAAGAATACACACAACAATCGACTTACACACAAGAAGAAGTTGGCACTCACGTTAATGTTTGAGGAAATCCTTTTGCACCTAATGTCAAAAGTTCCCCCCTACATCTAAGGACCAAGGGGTCCAAGTACAAAGTGCCATGTGTACTCCTACATACATACATGTCCACTACAAAATGTGTAAACCTCCTACAAACCCCCCTCTAGTGGAAATGTATATGTACAGAGTAGATCAATCCCCAAATAGTATCAAGCCCAAAGCTTTGCGGAAAGCTTCGAACTTCTCTCATGGAAGCGAGTTGGTAAAGAGATCTCCCGCGTTGTCCTATGATGGATAATAGGATAAGACTGCATGAAGCCTCTCCCGTATGTAATGAACCTCTATGTGCTTGGTCCAAGCATGGAAAACTCAATGATGGATAATAGGATAAGACTGCATGAAGCCTCTCCCGTATGTAATGATAATGAAGCCTCTCCCGTATGTAGCCACTCAGATGAGGACTATTCTCCATCCAAGCCGCTTGCGAAGGCCCACCGTCCGGCTGGGACAGCATCCACCTCAGCAGGTCATCCATGAGGATCATCTCATGGAATGTACAGGGCCTTGCTGGTGCACATTATATACGTTATCGTGGTTGCTTGAGGCAGGAGCTTCAGAGATGCCTGGTTGGGGGCAGTATTGATATTTTGATGATGCAGGAGCACCATTTGGGTGCGAGCAGGATCCGGAGGTATGGTTCGGTGATGCCTGGTAGATGGGACACCTTTTGGTCTGCAGGGTTTGGCCCCTTGGGTGGGCAGGGAGGAGTATGTATGGTCATTGCGGATGTATGGCGGCAGGCCATTGTGGATCGCGGGATCATTGTGCCTGGTAGAGCACAGTATGTCATTCTGAGGACGCATGATGAGCTCTTTGGCGTGCTCAATGTCTATGCGCCCAACCATGCTAGTGCCAGAGCAGAGTTCTGGACCTAGGTTACGGATGCATTGCCAGAGGCCGCACATTGGTGTGTCGGGGGGGACTTCAACATGCTTGAGGACCCGGCCGATAGGGTGGGAGGCAGTCATGTTACAGTGCACGGTACGGAGCTTGCAGCTTGGGAGCGATTTTGCATGACACTGAGGATCACTGATGCATGGCAGCATGAGGCCTTCTCCCGCTCTCAGGACAGTCTTAGTTTCTCTCGGTCGGATCGCCAGCAAGGAGGGACTAATCTATCACGGATTGATCGCTTTTATGTGGGCGACAGGTTAGGGGAGCGAGGGGGCTCCGTTGGCATTCTCGCTGGCACCTCTTCTTCAAACCATGCGGCAGTTATTTTGACACTTGAGGAGAGGACACAGGAGACCAACTTGCAGTTGAGGATCCCAGAGAGGGTACTTACCGATCCTAGTCTCGCTGAGGACATTGAGAGGATATGGCATGATAGTCAGAGCTCTAACCAGGATGGAGCAGGCCAGTGTGCCCAGGGACTCATCGAGCTCAGCTCTTTTTTGCATGCTGCAGCCTTGACACAGCTGGGAGAGACTCGCGAGCGGGAGCGTCGGCTCAGACGTAGCCTTGCTTCGCTTCAGCGCCTTCAGGAGCAGCAGCCTACATGTGAGTGGGTGGCGTCCCAGCTGAGCCAGGCATGCCAGGAGGTTAGAGAGGCAGAGGAGCAGAGACATGAGTTTTACTATCGCCGCCAGGCCTCTCAGTGGATGCAGCTTGGTGATAGAGTGACTGGGGAGTTTTTTGAGATTACTGGGCCCCACCATGCTCGAGCAGGAGTCCGCCAGCTTGGGAGGCCGGACGGATTGGTAGCTACTGAGCCCGAGGAGATCAGAGCCATTGCCACTGGGTTCTATAGAGACCTGCTTGCAGCGGAGCCAGCCACTGAGGCTGGGGATGCTTGCAGACAGACTGTGTGGGCCCATGTGCAGGGGAGGGTCACAGATCGTATGCGTACAGTTCTGGGTGAGCCTCTCTCAGAGGTTGAGCTTGCTGAGGCCTTGAGGGCCCTTCCGCGCCATAGTTGCCCAAGGGAGGACGGATTGATGCCTGCCTTTTTTATGCGCTATTGGGACCTTTTGGGGCCAAGCCTCCGCAGGGGCTTTCAGTATGTTTTGGACACTGGGGTAATGCCACAGAGCTTTTCAGAGGGCTTGATCTTTCTTATCCCCAAGGGGGAGGGAGTATCAGATGATATTCGGCATTGGAGACCTATTACGATCCTCAATACTGTCTACAAGGTCTTAGCAAAGGCCTTGAGTTTGAGGATCCAGCCCTTCCTGGGGGAGTTGATTCATGCTACCCAGACAGGATTCGTCAAGGAGCGTAGTATCCTTGACAACATTTTCACCTTCTGGGAGGCGACGGCCCGAGCTAGATTTCTTGGTGAGGACTTGGTCGTGATGCTTCTCGATTTTGAGAAGGCATACGATAGAGTCGATTGGGGTTTCTTAGAGGGCACTATGCTTCGCCTGGGCTTTAAGCCAGGTTGGATTTGAGGGGTGGCGGCTCTATATTCCACAGCTCGTAGCCAGGTGCTGATTGCAGGAGGACGGGGGCCGAGTTTTGAGTTGACCAGATCAGTCCGTCTCAGGGGTGTCCTCTCGCCCCGTTTCTTTTTCTCTTCTTTGTTGAGGCTATGAGCATGTATCTGACGACAGAGGAGGTTGGTTTGAGAGGACTCCAGCTCCCAGTCCGGGGGGAGGACCTGCTCGATGCTGAGTTTGCTGATGACACGGGTTTATTTTTGCATGGCCAGGAGGCCAATCTTCAACGGGCCGAGCAGTCGCTTGAGGCTGATCAGGAATTTTCTTTGGTCTGGGCGGGATGGTCAGCCAGCCCGGGCAAAGGTTGCTTGGGCAGTTATTACACTTCCGTTGGCCCAGGGAGGCTTGGGCATTATAGATACAGTTGATCAAAGTAGAGCCTTATTGGAAGCTTATTGTTCGGGGGCTGCTTCCAAGCGCTGAGCCTTGGAAAGAGCTTCTTTTGCAGCGGCTGCAGGCTCGGGCTCCCCCAGCAGGGGGCACTTGGGCACCAGAGATACGATGGATCTTCATAGAGATGAGGAGGACAAGCCTTAGTAGAGAATGGGAGGACAGATTTGCCTTGAGCATCCTAAGAGCTTGGGAGTTGCTGAGATCGCGGCTCTCTCAGAGACCTCCTTCTTGTGATGAGGAGCGGGCCAGACAGCCGCTCATCTGGAGCCCATCGGTTCGCACAAAGCAGGGTCATATGCTGGGTTCTCGACCTCGTCTAGCCTGGGGACCATTGGCGGCAGGCCCAGCACGTAGTTTTGGAGACTGGCAGGCCTTCTGCAGTCTCCCAGAGTAGATCCAGGTAGAGAGGCTGAGTCACTTCAGAGGGGGGTTGATTTTGAGGGATGACATTCAGGAGGCACTCACAGAGGAGTGGTTCACGCCTCTCGAGCCCGTGGCCCCACGGTGGATGGGAGCCTTTACTCGGTTGGAGATCCTGATTGCTGTCAGAGCTTGCACTGAGGATGGCAGATGCCTCTACTATGGGCATATGCAGCGCGCCCCTTGGCCCGGCTCCAGTGGGACCCAGGCGAGTACGAGTGGCATGATCCTTATGCATCCCTTGAGGCCACAGAGATCACCTTTTTCCAGTATACTGTTCGGTTGGGGCGACATATTTTGACAGCGAGGAGGATGGTCTCTCCAGCTGCATCGGGGCACTGGCGGCTACAGGGACTCTCTCAGGAGTTCCTAGAGGATTTTTGGACAAGGATCTGGGCTAGTCGACAGGCACGCAGGATCTTGACTTTCCAGTGGTGGCTGGTCGCCCACAGGGGCTCTGCAGTTGGCACCTGGCTTGTCTACAGCGGTCTTCTGGCGGCCTGCGTCCGATGCGGCCACCCTAGGGAGACACAGAGACATTGTCTATGGGACTGCCCTCAGGCGCAGCAGATTTGGCTGTGGA
This sequence comes from Cibotium barometz, assembly GCF_041138505.1. Lineage (NCBI taxonomy): Eukaryota > Viridiplantae > Streptophyta > Polypodiopsida > Cyatheales > Cibotiaceae > Cibotium > Cibotium barometz. Next base: position 4,085,108 of record NC_141064.1, on the reverse strand, counting down.
TGCTGCGCATTCCGGCCCCCCTTTCTCCAGAGGGTATGTATACGTGGGGTGCTGCTGCTTGGTCGACTTCGTCAGGGCCTGCTATGGGCTATGAGACGAAGCACGACAGCCAGGCCATCAGATTCATTAGGGGCCAGCCTCGCCTTGTTCCTTCACCGGACTTCTCGTCCGCCGGCTGGACACAGCACAGGGATCTACGATGGGAGGTCCTCAGCAGCCTCACCATATGGTTCACCTGGAGGGCCCGGTGCTTCAGGGCCTTTGAGGGGAGACTGGAGCCACCAGCAGAGACTGTTCGGGGAATCTGGCAAGAGTTGATCCACACCCTGCAAGGACAGTATGACTGCATCCGACAGATGAGGCGATCTTGCGGCGCCAGGCCTTTCACACCACTTGGCACAGGCCCCTTCTATACCCTACACGCGGGGTCCCCCCGTTGGCACTATATGCCACCTGTTTGGCTTTTCCCCCCTCCTATTGTATGATATAGCCTCTCAGTTCTTTGTACTGATACTTGTAATTTTCAGCACCTAGGGAGAGTCTCCCTGGCTGCCTTGCTTTGTTCTCTGCTCTGTTTTCTTATGAGCAAAGAGGATCTTTTGTAGCCCTACGGGCGTTTTTATATAACTAATGAAAGGATCTTTTCTCGGAAAAAAAAAAAAGTAAACCTATGGATACAATCTGGAAATCTTTCCTAGGGTCCTTGATGAGACACTTCTTACCCACAAACTCAACATGCATACCCTGCTTGGCAATAGAAGACACTGACACTAAGTTCTTCTTTATGATGACTGGCACATACACCACATCATTCATGCAACTCTACTTCCCATTGGCCAATACCAAAGGCACCTTGCCTATACCTTTAACAAGATATGTTGAGTGATTTGCACAATAGACATTACGATGACCTAAAACACATCCCATAGATCTGGAAACATCACTCCTAGATGTTATGTGACAGGTGTCTACGTACCAAATAGGAGAACTCTTCTCAAAAGCACCACTGAGAGATACATCACTGGATACAGAAGCATCACTGTTGACCTCTTCCATGGTCAAAAACACCCAATCATCATCCACAAGGTTAGCTGAATTTTCTTGCTTGCGAGGCCTCGGATGCATCAGCTACATTACCAGATTCCTTCGCCGTATCCTCCTCCTTGTCCTTTTCTTGAGCTATCCTTTTACGACACGCATTGACATAGTGTCCAAGCTTGTGGAAAAAGTGGCATTTACCCTTCTTTTTCTTAAAAGCTTCACCCTTGGCTGAAGTATCACCCTTAGAAGATGGAGTCAACCTTGGACTTCCCTGTCTTTCACTGCAAAAGCATGTTCACCACCATGAGTACAGTAAGCCCTTGTTTGCTCCTCTTGTAAGAGCAAGCCCACAAGCTCATCAAAAGTCACTAGATCTCTACGACCTCTCATTGAGAGATTAAGAGATGTATGAAAACCAAGGCAAGAAGGTGGCAAAGAATTCAGAGTATTAGTAATAACAAGCTACCTGTCTGGTATGACTTCATCAATGTCCAGCAGTTGTTCCCTCAAATCCTTGACCTAGATGAGATGCTCTATCATTGAATCTCCCTCATGCATCTCAAGAATATGCAACCCGTTCTTCATTCCTCGTTTGATACATGTTATCCAAAGTGTCCCACACTCGTTTAGCAGATCTACATGACCATATGTGTGGCATGATAGATCTCTTGATAGATCTCTTGATAGACAATGCTATCAAGGACATCGCCTGTGCATCACGGGAATCCCTTTGCTCCTAAGTAGAAGGAGGGCCTGCAACCTATGCATCAACTCCTATAACACTTTGCGCTGCATTTCTAGGAGGTGTAGCTGGGTGAATTGCTGGTGGGCGTGTCTTCACCAGACACGATATCCCACAACCCTTTGTCTACCAACACATTCCGAATCATAAAACTCCATAACGTAGTAGGTTCCATCCAACTTGTTCTCCTGGGTGAGCACCCCAAATACATTAGTGACTCTCTTAATGCTCACAAAATCCAAAACTCAAGTTTAGTACTAGTGGATAGTGAAGGCTTGTGGCTTCTGGTGCTACATGGCGCAACATGCAGAGAGACAAAACGAGAGAGAAAATGATGCTCAAGTGAATGCATGACTAAATTGGTTGATTAGATTGGTTGATTTTAAAATGAAGTACAAGCCCATGTATATAAAGGCCTTTCCCAATAACAAACCTTTTGACTTTATTTAATGCATCCACCCTAAGAGTCGATTCACATGCCGACACACACACATACTGTAACTATTTGGCCTCCTAGCTCTATTTCACATGATGAAATCCATGCCCGAACACCAGATAGGTGAAAGAAGACATGGGGACAGGGCCCATAAGGTTTGATTAAGAAAAAGCACCATTCTTGGTCAAAAAGCACGAAAAAGCAAAAAGCCAAACAGGGTTGACCGCGAGCCAAGGACACCATTGGAAAGAGGAGACTGGGCCATACCAAAAAGCTAAAAGGCGCTTTCTCAAAAAGCAGCTCCACGGCCAAAAAGCAAGGCCCTGAAGTTGTAAAAGCACAAATCAAGAACTTTGGCTATCATTAATAATATTTAATAAAAACGCAAAAGCATCACTTTTTGGCAAAAAGCAAGGCTTCCCCAAGTATAAGAGAAGCATGAGCCTCTCTTGAGCATCAAGTTGAAGAAGAACCTCTTCATCACGTTGCCATCTTCGTTGAAGCGTGGAGATTATCTTCTTCATCATTATCTATGAACCAAATCATGGAGTTTTTCATCATTATCTATGAACCAAATCATGGAGTTTTTCATCGTTGCCATGATTTGAGAGCGCCTCCAGCAACTACAGTGCCACATCATCATCTTTTTGTACGACTATACGGATCCGTACAGCTACATGGAATGTATGGGAAAAAAATTTCCAAAAACCTAAAACTGCTCAAAAAACCCTAAAAATAGCTTTTTGGAGGTTTTTATTGCCCGAAACCATTAAAACAGGTTTTATATCAGTTTTCTTGCCAGAAAGAGCTTTTCTAGGGTTTTCATCATCGACATGACTATAGGAGTTGTGGAGATTATTCATGGGATGAGCGAGTGGATTTAGAGCTTGGACATGGAACTTGGCCATAGAGCTTGGACATGGAACATGAAGCTTGGACATGGAAGCTTGAACTTGAGCATAGACATGAAGAACTTGGACATAGAGCTTGGGCATGAAGCTTGGATATGAATATGGAACACAAAGCTTAGACATGGAGCTTGGATTTTGGACTTGGACTTGGACTAAGATTTGGATTCATTGGACTTGGGATCCATTGGATTTGGATATTGGATCTCATACTAGCCCGGTGAGAGATACTTGTGGGTCATCCCCGTGGTGTGCTCAACATTAGAGATCTCGTGCCTCGACATCGACATCGACATCGACATCAACTTGGATATCCTACATCGGCATATCTGTTTGTTTTGTATTCATTGATTGTATTGATCGTGGCCAGTGTGCCCGTGCATTGTTCCTGAAAAAATTTCTGAAAGGAGGCGGGGCATGTTCCCCGCTCAATGTGTACTGTGCAAGATCCCTATTCCCTTCTATCTCTCCTCTCTCTATATATCTTTATCTCTTGGACACGTGGTTGAGTCTGTCACTACACGCCTCGTTGGGCTTACACATACACTTATCTCTCTATAAGAGAGTGTATACACACACATGAAGCTCCGATTTTCCAACAAACTTCCTTCGGAGCGAAGGCGATATTTTATGACGTGGCCTTCATACTTATGGTGATTTGGGCTCACTCGCACCACATGATACAAAAGATCACAATGGCCATACCTGATGTGATATAACAGATTACAATCAAGCCTGCAAATGGAGCTTAACCACACATAAGATTCCTCAACCCTTCTAGACTATCCCCCCGACACAAAACAGGGTAGTCATGGAAGTTACGAAGTCTTTTATAGCACAAGGTGATACAAACATTTAGGCGGAAAAACATAACACACACTCAAGCTTATTTTGGGGACATCTCAGGTAGAGAAACTAACTCAATCGGCTTTCATCAGAGACAGTGGCATGTAGACCCCTCACCGGCCTCGATAGGGGAGGATTGTTCTTGGAGACTCTGGGCTTGGGACAGCAAGCCCCTTATTCGCCTTCAGTGGGACCCAGGTGAGTGGTTTTGGCGAGACCCCTATTCGGCCCCTACCAGCCCGGCCATCCCCTTTTTTCAGTACACCGCGAGGCTGGGGCGGCGGATTCAGAGACACAGGATAGCGAGCACCCCGGCAGCGGCCGAGCATTGGCGGCGACAGGGGCTCTCCCCTGCCTTTCTTAGGGACTTCTGGCAGCGCCTTTGGGCCAGCTTCCGGCCCCGGAAGGTGACGCTTTTTCTCTGGCTCACAGCGCATAGGGGACTGGCTGTGGGGGCTTGGCTAGCCTTTGGCAGACACCCAGCGTCCTGCCCTCGGTGCGACCATGCACAGGAGTCACAGCGGCACTGCTTATGGGACTGCCCACAGGCACAGCAGGTCTGGCAGCGCGCTCTCAGGATGGTTTTTGCAGGTTCTCCAGGGGAGATGTTGGTGACATGGGGTGCGGTGGCTTGGGCCACGGACAGCGGCCCTGCACTTGGATATGAGGACGTTCCTGGCAGTGTGACCATCCAGGTCTCTGATAGGGCGATGGCTGTGGTTCCGACGCCAGACTTCTCTTCGGCAGCCTCACTGGAGGGGGTCGGGCAGAGATGGGAGATGATCAGCAGCATGACGGCCTGGCACATATGGAGAGCCCGATGCAGGGAGGCCATTGATCATCAGACGACTCCACCGGCGGAGGTCATACAGGCTCTCTGGGTGGACATCATTCACACCTTGAGAGGACACTGGGGGAAACTCCAGGGTGACTCGGATCGCATGAGAGGGCGCCGCAAGGCTTTCCTCCGCACTTGGCAGCCTGGCCCTTTCCTCACCGCGAGGGACGAGGATGTCGCTTGGCACTATCGGCCGCCAGTTTGGCTCTTCTCACCTCCTTCATGTATTACTAGGTAGCCCCCCCCAGAGAGCGGCCAGCCACGGGGGGGAGCTCAGGTGTTCATTGTGTTTTATCCCTCCTTGCGAGGTGAGCTTTGTAGCCATATGGCGTTTTCTCAGTAACTAATAGAAGGATCTTTTTTCCACAAAAAAAAAAAAAAAAAAAAAAAAAAAAAAAAAAAAAGAGAAACTAACTCAAACACATAAAGAGCTAGAAATGGGCTAGAAAGCCTAGTCTGTATCTATCTCTTTAAGAGATAGATCAAAGAGTTCAGCAAAAAGAGCTTTATTAGGTGCTGTTGTAGAAGTCTCTGGCATCCTCCTCTTAATCTGCCTCATCTGCCACCAAGTTTGCATGGTTTTTCTCTTGTTCCTTGGCCATTCTCTTGAAACACTGGCCTTCAGTATGTTCAAGCTTTCGGCAATATGTACACTTCACTGCCTTGCCTGTGAATTTCCTTCTTTCTTTTGACAAGAAGCTTTTCTCAATGTTGAGGACCACTGTGTTTTGGTCCTGTAACCTCCTGTCTTCATCAAGGACTGCTCTCATGCTGTCATAAGTCATCTCTCTAGACACTCTAAGTATAGAGAGCACTTCTTTGAACTTGTCTATGTCCTCAAGACTACAGAAGAGGACAGCCTTCTTGTCGTCTTCATCAATGTTGGCAACGAGGGCACCAAGTTGTAATAAACAACCAATAGTGCTCAAGTGTTCTTGAGGTGAGTGCTCCTCCTTCATTTTTAATGTATAGTATTTTTGTTTTAAGAACACTTTGGAGTTACTAAATTTATTGCCAAAGAGATTTTCCAGCTTGTTCCATACCTCCCTTGTAGTTTTGTCAAAGTCAATGTGACGTATCAAATTATCTACTAAACCCAAGCCAATATGGGCAAGTGCTTTGTCATTGTGGTCCACCCATGCTTTGACATCTCGAGAAGTGGCAGCTCCCTCGGGTTTCTCATTTGCTCCTTTGACTATGTTCCACAGGCCATCTCTCATGAGGATCAGTCTTACTTTGGTTTGCCATGTTGGGAAATTTTATCCAGAGAATTTCTAGAAAGTGATAACTGGTCTAGGAAAATCAGTGAACTAGTGGTAGCCTGGTAGGTCTTCAAATGCAGGTAAACGAGCAGCAGCAGAGAGAACTTGGCTGACCACACCAGAGGCGAGGAGGGCACGAAAGCAGATCAGTGAACAAAGGGAAAGGTAGCAAAATATGAACTAAGTAACACACACCTGTCCTTTAAGGGTGAGCAGGCTGAAGATGCCTGAAGCGGCGAAGGAGCTCGACGATGGCGGGAGAAGACAATAGCTTTGTGCTTGGAGAGAGCAGTCGAACGGCGGCTCGCGAACGACAACAAGACGGAAAGTAGCATGGAGCAGACCTAAAATCAGCGTGAGAAGATAAGGCGACCCGACAGTGGCCGACAACGAAAAAAAAATATCTCCAGGTGAAGGCATGCAGCAAAAAAATCTTCAGACAAGGCCAAAAATTGGGGGTAGCCGGGTACGGCAAGTGGACGCCAAGCTCCGCAGGCGGCTCAATCGGGGTCCTTGCCCCCTGGTCTGCCTAGCCGGCTGAGCAGTGGCACTCAGCTCAGCCCGGCAGGCACCCTATCGTAGGGTCTGCCAGGCGGGCGGCGCAAATGGGTGGAGGCGGTGGCACATGGGCGGGGCTGATCAAGCGACTACCAAACGGAAGCGCAACTATCAACGACAGCAACGAGTGCACTGATACCACTGAAAGCTTGTGGCTGCTGGTGCTACATGGCATAGCATGCAGAGAAACAGAACGAGAGAGAAAATGATGCTCAAGTGTATGCATGACTGAATTGGTTGATTTTAAAATGAAGTACATGTCCATGTATATAAATACCTTTCCCAATACCAAACCTTTTGACCTTTTTTAATGCATGCTTATCCACCCTAAGAGACAATTCACATGCCGACACACACACATGCACTTATCTCTCTATAAGAGAGTGTACACACACACATGAAGCTCCAATTTCCCAACAGATAGACCACATGTCTTGGATCATGGAAGTCCCTTTGGAGAGGCTAAAGAAGCCAGGAGGTGTGTTAATCCCTGTTGTTTAAGCCCTTCCTCTACTCTCTAATCAACTAAGAAATCCTTCCAAAAGGTAATGGTTAAGCTAGGAAGTTTGAACAACCCTCTTCTATAATCATGCTCAATCACTCTCACTCAAGCAAGAAGGCATGCACACTCCATACACACTCCAAAAGGTAATGGTTAAGCTAGGAAGTTTGAACAACCCTCTTCTATAATCATGCTCAATCACTCTCACTCAAGCAAGAAAGCATGCACACTCCATACACACTATCGACACATGCAAGCATGCACATTACAATCAAATAAGCAAGAAGGCAAGAGGTCAAGAGAAGAAGAAAGCTTTGCACTTAAGAAATGATAGAATTCTCCCTATTCACATTATCAAAAGTTGTATATATACAGTTGCTAGTACCTTATGAAAGGGTTCACACACACCGGGACTTACACATTTGACCCTAACTTGACGACACGCCCAACACGACACGACATATTACATCCTACAGGAGGGTTACATATTAGTACGAGAAGGCAAACACTAACATGTACCACATGTGCACAACTCTAACTGCCCCTTGGCGGTACAATCCTCACTCGTCCAAGGGCTCACAAAATGCCTGGTGTCTAGCCTTAAGACCTTGTACTTGAGTTGGTGTACTATGTCCACGGCATTCAAGTGTGGGATGCATGTGACATCCCCCCTTGCTTAGCTTGACGACAGGGTCAATAATGTCATTGAATAAACCACCTTTCAAGTCTGCTACAAGCTGCTCCCACCCACAAGTGGCCATGCCATCCACGATGTGGACTTGGGACCACGACTGCCACCACACAATAGCATCAACAATGAGTTGACAATTAGCCAATGAAGCCTTTTCATGATTTGTCCTAATAGCTACATCAAAGCAAGCCTCGAACTAGTGAATCCTTATTGTAAAGCGGAGGGATCAAGTTTAATGTCATACTTACTAAAGGTGACCTTTTTGGAAAAAAGGTTTCTAGTCCTCAAGCAAGTACAGGTGATCTGGATCTCACTAAGGACTCCCTGTGTCTGCAGTCTCTAGAAGAAAAAGTCCCAAGCATCTCTCATCCACGAAGTCCATGATCCTGGAAAGTGGTTCGGACCCAGCTCGGAAGAGGCAATGGAACCTCTCCCAAATCTCATAGTATACAGGGCATCAGCATATGTAATGATCCTCTGTTTCACGCTCTGTGTGACAAAGCTGGCATATCCTGTCCTCTGGTGCAGCCGCCGTGGGGCCCATATCTGGCAGTCTCCACTCTCAGCTGGTGGGACAAGGTGCGAATCTGGCCGATCGCACATCTCACCCCAAAAGCTAGGTGTGTGTCCATGTAGCGTGGGCGGATGATGAAACCATCCTCTATCAAGCATAGGAGGTGATCTATGTAGAAGGCCATCTTCGTCCCCAGCGGACGACTAGGTGAACTCCGTGTCCTCTGAGTATCCAATCTAACAATGTCCTTCCTAATAACCCTGTTCCGCTCTGTGCGGCTGAGAGCAAATGACGGGGCCTCTATGTTGTACTAGAACAGGGGGAGTGCCTCCATCTGCATGTGCATGCCAAACCAAGTGCCTACCTACGCATACCAGCACTTTGTATCTCGCTCAAGGGTCAGCTTTCTCAAGGACTCCATGGCTAGCCGGGAATATCTATCTAGTCTAGTGGAAGCTCCCATAGCCTGTGCCAGTATGTCACTGTCTGGAATAGAGCCTCTGTCACTATCGGTGCAGCCCCCATCTCTGCTCGCACAATCACATGTAGCACTCATGGCTTGCTCCTAATCATGCGCGAGATCATCGCCACTAAGGGCCTCTCCATCGGCTTCCACCCATCATATACCTCCTCTGTATCGGTCTCAGCCGGCTCTCTCCTATGTCTCCTCCTCTGGTATAACCTGGGACCCCAGATGGGGGCACCATATAGTAGTGCAGGTGTAACTAGAGTATCAAATAGCCAAAGCTTCGTCCTCAGCTCTTGAAATTGTATCTGTGAGCATTTCCTCTCTAGCGAACCAAGGGCTGCATATCCCCTCATCAATCTAGCTTCGGCCGTCTTCTGCATCGAGAATTGAGGTCCAGTAAAAGTGATCCCAAGGTATACATATGAGGTAACATACTCCACAGGCTCTCGACTGTATGTAAATTGTGTTGCAGATCTACCTATCTGTTGTGGGGAGGTGTTAAAGATCATGACCTTCGAAGGTTCACAGTGAGGTCTTGGTCCTTGCAAAAGGCCTGTAATACAAGAGGATCAGTATCAAGACTCCTGCTAAATTATGTGATCCGAGATCTCGTCAATGTATAGACCAAATAGAGTAGGAGACAAGGGGCAGCCCTGCTTCACCCCGATAGTGCTATGTATGATCTCTAAGTCACCTCCTAGAGCCCGTACTCTACCTGTGACTGACTCATAGAGTGTAATGATCTCCCAAAGCATCTCTGCTCGCACTCCCATATCCTGTAGTCTCCTCATCGGTCTAGCCCTTGGGACAGTATCAAAAGCTTTGCAGAAATCCACAAAGCAGTAGTATATCCGATGCTCATGAGCTCTCCCCTCCTCAATGATCCCCCGTGGTGTAAAGATATGATCTAGTGTGGAGCACCCTCTCCTGAAGCCTGCCTGCCCCGGTGCTATAAGTCTCTGCTCCTCGGACCATCTACTAAGCTCATGCTCCAAAATCGAACCATAAATCTTGGCCAAGGTGTGACCAATCATGATAGTCCTATAGTTGTTGGGGTCCATGGGGTCACCTGCTTTCAAGATAGGTACAATAGTATTCGATGACCAACTGGCGAGGAAGCCCTCACATAGAGCCCTGTTAAACATGTGAACCAGTAAAGGGGCTAGTGTGTCCCTAGCATGAGAGAAATGTTCGGTGAGGAGTCCATCATGATCCTGTGCTCTCCTAGTCTACATCCTGTCAATAGCATCTCTCACCATGCTTAGGTGAAAGAAGGAAGAGTGTGGGGGACGAGGTTCGGATGGATGGGGGAGAGGTGGCTGCTCGGGGGCATGGTAGAGAGAGGTGGCATAGGTGTGCCAGGTGCTGGGTGAAGTAATCGGAGTTGGAAGGCAATGATCTTGGAAGATCCTCCAGGCCTCCTTACAGTCCCTCCCAAGAAATAGTTAGTATAGCTCCTGCTCAAGCATGGCTAGGTAGGCGCTCTTCTTCCTCCGTGTGAGACATCGGAAGATCGATCACTCGTGCCTGCTCGTCGCAATGGTGGATCCTAGCGCCACCTCCCGACGTAAATGGGCTTGGGTATCACGACATTCCTCGTTGTACCAACTATTCTATGGGACAATCCCTCCTGGTGATGTAGGGTGGCTCTACAGTGCGGGAAGGTGGCTGCAAAGCGGACGTATAGAGGGTGGTTGCGAGTTGTGTGGTAAGCTCATCAAGTGGGATGTGGGGGTCGAGGTCGGAGAGGATGCGGTAGACGTGATTAGAATAGATGGAAGAGGTCTCTCTGGGAAGTAGTATCTCCGGCGCTGATGGGGCAAAGAAGGTGGTTGGGTGGTGTATCGGCATGTGAGGGGGAAGGCCAAGTATGCATGGTCGGCTGCAACACCAATGGGGTGAGGCAAGATGATAAACTCTGGAATGAGTGGGATCAAAGAGAGGGATCCCATTAGATATTCCACTGCACTAGCTCCATGTCCGAAGGGGTAGGAGGTGAAGGAGTTGGATGGCTGTGGACGGTGAACAGACTTCCATCTGTATCCCCACCTTTGGAAGCCTACTCCCCTGGCACTGATGTGTCTCTATGTATAAGACCAAGCCTCTCCCTCTAAATGTCTCCTTAAACAGACCTGCATTGGTCCTCAAGACGCCATTGCAATTCTAAACCGCAATCTCTAGCTTGGTCTCATAGGTCTCGCACCGTCATTGGCCACATCGTTTGGTGATGAGCACCCTCCCATCTCTGTACACTGCCCATTTCCCTACCTTCCATGCATCCAAGATGCGTGGCATGCACTCCTTCTTGTGTGCCACCTGTGCTAGTGTGAGATCGTCTTCAAGGTAAGTCTTTTCTCCTTTTAGTGCCTGCGTTTTGGTAAGGAATGCTTGCCTCGCCTCCAACCCCGCAAACTTGAGGATGAGCAGGTTCCTTGGTGTGGTGTCTTTGGCCACCCTCCATGCCTCGACGAAGGGGTATCAAAGATTTCCATCTTTCTGCATAGTGCTATGGCGTCCTCTTTCGGTGAGGCTCCTTCCTTCCATCCCACCACTCTCACATTCAATGTCCTAATCTTCCTTCTTTTCTCCTCTTCGAGTGTGTCATTGATGATGTTTGGTGATGATAGTGGGTTCCGTTGCTTCTTGGCAACCTCAATCCAGCTGCCCGCTTCTTCCACTTGTTTTTGTGTCTTCTTAATCATCTCAGCCCATGTGGTTGCCTCGTTTGCCTTCTTCTCCTCTTGCTCCTGGAGGGTCTTCATTTGCTCTCTAAGTGTATTCAGCTCGTCATTGAGGGATGGCTGAATTTTTCCTCCATCGAATTGAGTATGTGCCCTCAAGGTCTCATTTTCCACTTTAAGGGTGGCGACTTGGGCCTCCAGCACCGTGATTAGTGAGGCATGGTGGCTGGTTTTTGCATCCAACATTTGGACCATTTCCTCCTGCATCTTGCTGAGCTGAGTTGCCGTGTGTACCTGCATGTCTGTCTTCCACCTATCCATCTCCTCTTGCGTGGAGGCACGCAACCCATGCATAAGGTCATCACTATCCTTGTTCTCCCCGAGCTTCTTTTGTAGGTCCTCAATGTCCGTATCCTGCATTTTGCATACTTCTCTCATGGTGGTCAGGCATGTTTTGATCTGGGGGTCGCTGATCTTCTATGTGCTTGCTTGCCCACATCGAGCTGTATTTCCTCTCCTTCTCACCTCTAATCCTTGTTTCTGGCAAGCTGTCCATGTTGGACTGAAGGGGTCCCCTTTCTAGTACTGATTCTGGCCCACAACTCGTGGCCCCCATAGGTGGTTCAAAACATGTTAAAACTGTAATTGATGATGAAATAGCTGACTTTTGTGAATGATGAGTTTGATGAAGTAGATAAGGGATGTTCAGAAGAAGAGGTTCTGCCTAGGAAAAAAGCACGACGTGATTGGAATGAAGGGTGGGTGAGGATTTATGATTGGGCTTATTTTGATAAGAAGTAGGTCGTGTGTTTTGCAAATTTTGCAAGCAAGATAGAAATTCCAAGAGTGATTTTGGTAAAATAGGTTCCAAAGATATTCAAATAAGCGGCCTTTTTGATCATGCAAGATCTGATACTCACAAGTTTGCCTATTCATCTAGTACAAGTAAGGTCAATATTGCAGATGCACTAAGTAGTTTGAAGGATAAAGCCGATCTCGCCACATCAAACCTTTTGCTGCCACATACCACGTGGCTAAGGAGGATCTTGCTTTCAGTAAGTATGCATCAGTTTTGCAGTTGCTCTCCTTATATGGCTGCTCTTCACTTCAGTAGATATGTATTATAACGATAAGTAATGGATCACCTTTGTTCGATATATTAGTGAGTCCTTGATGAAAGTCTTCTTCAAAGATTAAAAGAATCACTGTTTTTCAGCATCATGATGGATGAATCTACAGATATTCAACTTAAGCAGCACTTAATCGTTTATGCGTCATTCTTAGAAAATCATGAACCAGTTACAATTTTTGGTGGATTATTAGAGATTGATAGCGGAACATCATCTAATTTATACAACATAACCATGAAGTTCATGTCCACCTGAGGTCTTGATATTCAAAAAATGGTTTGTTTTGGTTCAAATGGTACATCAAAAATGATTGGATGCCATAATGGTTTGTCTGCACGTTTGAAAAGAGATTATCCTTTCATGATTAACATTCATTGTGTTGCACATCGAGCAAGCTTGTGTGTGTCTGATGCAGTAGAATTCATGCACGCATCTAAATTTTGTGCAATTTTAGAATCTCTACATATAAGTAGGAATCTATAAGGTGAGATGGTTGAGTAGACACAGTGTGGTTCATAAGGTTTGTGAGTCTTTTGAGGCTTTGCTAGAGTTTGCAAAAATAGAGAATAAGTCTCTTTTCGATATGATTTCAAAGTTTGAATTCATATATAATATTCAGTTCATGGCTAATATTCTAGAGAGGCTCGCAACATTAAGTACGGTATTTCAACAAAATTATGTTGATGTAACAACGATTGTTGGCTTTATTGAGGTTGAGATGCAGGCTTTGGAGATGTATTTCGTGTTGGATCGTGACGTCGATGTAAATGCTTCAGTACTTGATAGACATAGTTACCAAATCATCCCAGACTATGGACCTCTTGATGGACAACTTTATGCCTTACATTCATCTGTTCGAGGTAACATGTACAGAAGCATCAAAATTTAAGAAAGAGAGAGAGGGATCTGACTTGGATAGATCAATTTTGTTTCAAAAGTCTTTTGTTGCCTCAATTATTGAGAATTTGAGGAAAAGATTTTTTTATAATCATGTTTTGAGGTGTTTTAAAGCTTTAGCTCCTAGTTTTCCTGTGGAAAAAGAGTTCAAAAACTATGGCCATTCTGAGATTGACGAGCTAGCATCTTTTTATGGAGAAGAGAAGGTGAGAGTAAATGGTGAAGTTTTGGAGGCATGATAAGTAGAGACCTAACAAAGAAAGAATATCCCTACTTCAAGCTACAAGCTGCCAATGAGTGGAAGGGATGGAGTTTAAGAAACACATGGGTTACAATAGAGAGAAATGACACAATGAAAGAAAAATATCCCAAGCTACTACGATTGGCAGGAATTGCTACAATTCAATGTTGTAGCACTACATCATGTGAGAGGCGATTTAGTGTTCAAAATCTCATCAAGACTACGTTGAGAAATCACTTGAGCACAAGAAATGTCCATGCTTTAATGTGCATAACAATTGAGGGACCAAGTTTAGTCAACTTTGATTTTCAAGCGGTGATTCACATGTGAAAGATGAGAGCAAAGACAAGCCGACACATTTTCGGTGATTCAGCAAGATTAAAACCTTAACCCACATCATGTTATCTCTTTTTAACTTATTTATGTTACTCAAATTTTCATACATGTATTTTTATTCTTTATTTTTCACATTTCAACAAATGTTGATATCCGTCACTCTTGCAAAGCTCTCTGTTTATTGTACTTTGCTATGTTTGGTCAAGTCTTTTTTCCCCTATTGATAGTCTAGGAAATCAAGTATGAATACAGCTTCATGGAAGTTTTTTTGAGTTAATTGTAATTTAGCTTGTTATGTGTTTACTCGGGTAGGATGTGAGAATGTTTCTCTCATAAAATCAAATTAACTATTTGGCCAATGATGATCATATCTCATACTCAACTATCATGGAAGTTGAGTGAGATTGGATAGATTCTAATACTAAAACATCACCTCTCTCTCTCTCTCTCTCTCTCTCTCTCTCTCTCTCTCTTATGGCACTGGATGGAGTTAGACATAGATCTGCATAGCATGCTTGTACTACCCCTTTAGCATACAGAGATGCATCTTGCCTTAGCACTCCATCCACATCCCCACCCCCCTTATATTGTTTGTATATGGGCTCCACCGATCCATGATGATTCACAGTGGTATCCAGACACATGCACACTTTTTCTTTTGTTTCTTTTCTTCCGATGACCGGAAGAACACAGTTGTATTATTTTTTGTCTCATAGGCCGACTTTGGCCTCTCGTAGACGTTAATATATCTTTCTTTCTTTCTTTCTCTCTCTCTCTCTTCGCTTCTCTCTCTGCTGTTCGCTTCCTTCTCTGTCTTCGCCCCCTTTCCCCACCCGTCCTCTCTCTCTTCGCTTCTCTCTCTACTGTTCGCTTCCTTCTATGTCTTCGCCCCCTTTCCCCACCCGCCCTCTCTCTCTGAGCCTTCTCTGTTGTTCGCTTCCTTCTCTATCTTCACCCCTTTTCCCCACCCGCCCTCTCTCTTCACTTCTCTCTCTGTTGTTCGCTTCCTTCTCTGTCTTCACCCCCTTTCCCCACCCGCCCTCTCTCTTCGCTTCTCTCTCTGCGCCTTCTCCGTTGTTCGCTTCCTTCTCTGTCTTCGCCCCTTTTCCCCACCCGCCCTCTCTCTCTCTCTCTGTGCCTTCTCTGTCTTCGACCGTTTTCCCAACCTGCCCTTGCTCAGGCCCCCAAGGCAGCAACATACTACCTGCTGCTGCTAATTGGAGAATGAATTCATGATATGTATATGGCGAGCATTGTGTTTAAGGGTCTACCTCCCAGTTATCATAGTTGGTGCAGGGCTCTGATGGATTGTGAAAACACTTCCTCCTTTGAAGAACTTACATGCATGTTACTTCAAGAGGTGTTGAGCATAGAAAGGGATGAATCCCAAGGGTTGAGGGGTAGTAAAGAAGTATACAACGTGGGATCAACCTTCCCAAGAGGAAGAGGAGGTCGAGGTCGAGGTCATGGAAGGGGCCAGTTAATGCAAAGCCAACCTGAAAACTCTTCATTTGGGCATCAAGGACAACAATAAGAGAGGTTTAATCACAAACTTATAACTATAGAGGAAAGGGAACTTTCAAACCATCCAACAACAATGGAATGCAAAGAATAGTCCCTTGTTATTATTGTGGAAAGAAGAGGAAGAGGCAAAAACTTTTCCCAACCGAGGAAGGCAATCATCAGGTAGTAGTTTCTGATTCACCTTTATGGGCCGAGTCTACGCGGTGGATGGTGGCATGGATTATGACCACTAACCTACGTGGTCATGTCATGGCCGCCTTGCGTATTGGTGAGTATAGTTTAATAGTGTTTAATGACATTTTTGCAAGGAGTATGGAATTCATCATCATCTTAAAACACCCTATACTCCTCAACAACCACTCCTCAGTAAAATGGTGTTGCAGAGTGAAATAATTGTCTGTTACTTGAATGTGCAAGGCGCATGTTGAAATCAAGTAAGCTTAGCGATGGTTATCGTGTTGAAGCAATCCAAAATATAGCATACTCGCAAAATAGGTCTCCAACAAAAGCATTGGAGGGTATAACTCGACAAGCAACGTTCTCCGGAGTAAAACCATGTATTTCTTGTTGGGTATTTCAGAGCTTCACGTTTGTGTAACCATCCTAGGTGTGTAACCTTATTCATATGTATGTATGTGTGAACACCTACTTAGGTGTGAACACCCCCTTATATGTGGATAGGATAAGTATGCCACATGTCATTAATATGTGTGTGTGTGTGTGTGTGTGTGTGTTCACATATGTCCTATGTATGTGTCAAAAGATAAGGCTACTCTCAAGCCTACAAAAAGCATTGTACTTGGTGAACTTCAATCATATCAATCAACCATCAGTGAATCAGTGCCAGGGGAGTCGGCTTCCAAAGGTGAGAGGATAGAGATGGGAGTCTGTTCACCGCCCACACCCACACACAGTAGGGGGTACCCCGGGGTCGGGAGGGGTGGCTTTATTATACAGGGAAGAGCTTCAACATGTGATACAGGTGGTCAGACGAGATGAGGCCGCACGGTTTTTGTGGGTGAGGATCTAGACAAAGAGGGCCCGAGACATCTACCTTGCAGTGTGTTACTTTGCACCCTCCAATTCTAAATATGCCACCCATGGAGAGTCCTCGTACCTGCCCCTTTATGGTGACATTATGAACTTTTCCAATCTAGGGGACATCCTCCTAGCTGGAGACTTCAATGCCCGCACCGCAGGTGCACACGTACCCTTCTTTGAGACAAATGATCCCATGTACCAGGAGATTGACACGATGTGCTGGAGCGGACATCACAGGATACAGCAACCCGCACAGACTATGGAGAGTATCTCTTAGCCCTCGACGGAGCTCATAGGCTAGCCATTTATAATGGCCTAGCTAGATGGCCTAGATCCAACTCCTTCACCTCCTACCCCTTCGGACATGGAGCTAGTACAGTGGACTACCTAATGGGATCCCTCTCTTTGATCCCACTCATTTCGGAGTTTACCATCTCTCCTCGCCCCATCGGTGTTGCAGCCGACCATGCATACCTGGCCTTCTCACTCACATGCCGATACACCATGCAACCACCTGCTTTGCCCCATCACCATCCGACATCCCACTTGATGAGCTTACTACACACCTTTCAGCCACCCTCCATACGTCCACTGCAGCCGCCTTCCCACACTCTAGAGCCACCCCTACATCACCACGAGGGACTGTCCCACAAAATAGCTGGTACGACGAGGAATGTCGTGATACCCGAGCCCATCTACATCGGGAGATGGCACTAGGATCCACCACTCACTAGCAGGCACGAGTGATCTTTCGACGTCTCACACAGAGAAAGAAGAGAGCCTACCTAGCAAGGCTTGAGCAGGAGCTATACCAACTATTTCTTGGAAGGGACTGTAAGGAGGCCCGGAGGATCTTCCAGGATCATCGCCTTCCAGCTCCGATTACTTCACCCAGCACCTGGCACACCTATGCCCCCTCTCTCTACCATGTCCCAAAGCAGCCACCTCTCCGCCATCCACCCGAACCTCGTCCCCCACACTCTTCCTTCTTTCACCTCAGCATGGTGAGAGATGCTATTGACAGGATGCAAACTGGGAGAGCACAGGATCATGATGGACTCCTCACCGAGCATTTCTCCCATGCTAGAGACACGCTAGCCCCTTTATTGGTTCACATGTTTAACAAGGCTTTATGTGAAGGCTTCCCCGTCAGCTAGTCATCAAATGCTATTGTACCTATCTTGAAAGCAGGTGACCCCATGGACCCCAACAACTAAAGGACTATCATGATTGGTCACACCTTGGCCAAGATTTATGGTTCGATTTTGGAGCATGAGCTTAGTAGATGGTCCGAGGAGTAGAGACTTAGAGCACCAGGGCAGGCAGGCTTTAGGAGAGGACACTCCACACTAGATCATATCTTTACACTACGGGGGATCATTGAGGAGGGGAGAGCTCACGGGCAATGGATATACTGTTGCTTTGTGGATTTCCGCAAAGCTTTTGATATTGTCCCATGGGCCAGACTGATGAGGAGACTGTAGGATATGGGAGTGCCAACAGAGATGCTATGGGGGATCATTACACTCTATGAGTCAGTCACAGGCAGAGTACGAGCTCCAGGAGGTGACTCAGAGATCATACACAGCACTATCGGGGTGAAGCAAGGCTGCCCCTTATCTCCTACTCTATTTGGTCTATACATTGACGAGATCTCGGATTACATAGACACATAGGGAGGACCAGGAGCACATTTGGCAGGAATCCTGATACCGATCCTCTTGTATGCAGATGATATTGTTCTTATTTCTGATTCACTAGAGGGGCTGCAGAGGCATTTGGATGCATTACAGGCCCTTTGCGAGGACCGAGACCTTACTGTGAACCTTGGAAAGACTAAGGTCATGATCTTTAACACCTCCTCACAGTGGATAAGTAGATCTGCAGTACAGTTTACATACAGCGGAGAGCCTGTGGAGTATGTTACCTCGTATGTATACCTTGGGATCACTTTTGCTGGACCTCAGTTCTCGATGCGGAAGGCGGCCGACGCTAGATTGATGAGGGGATATGCAGCCCTTGGTTCGCTAGAGAGGCAATGCTCACAGATACAGTTTCAGGAGCCGAGGATGAATCTTTGGCTATTTGATACTCTAGTTACACCTGCACTACTGTATGGTGCCCCCATCTGGGGTCCTAGCTAATACCTTAGGAGGAGAGAGAGGAGAGAGCCGGCCAAGACAGATACAGAGGAGGTATATGATGGGTGGAAGTCGATGGAGAGGCCCCTAGTGGCGATGATCTCACGCATGATTAGGAGTAAACCATCAGTGCCACATGAGAGTAAACCATCACGCAGAGATGGGGGCTGCACCGATAGTGACAGATGCTCTATTCCAAACAGTGACATACTGGCATAGGCTATGGGAGCATCCACTTGATAGATACCCCCGGCTAGCCCTAGAGTCCTCGAGACAGTTGGCACTTGAGGGAGATACAGAGTGTTGGTATGCACAGGTAGGCACTTGGTTTGGCATGCACGGTATGCAGATGGAGGCACTCCTCCCCTTCCAGTACAGCATAGAGGACCCATCATTTTCTCTCAACCGCACAGAGCGGAATAGGGTTATCAAGAAGGACATTGTCAAACCGGATACTCTGAGGACATGGAGTTCACCTATCCACTGGGGTCAAAGATGGCCTTCTATAGAGATCACCTCCTATGCCTGACAGAGGATGGGTTCATCATCCATCCACGCTACATGGGCATACACCTATGCTTTGGGGTGAGATGTGCGATCGACCAGATCCGCACCTCGTCCCACCAGCTGAGAGTGGAGACTGCCAGATATGGGCCCCAGTGTGGCCGCACCAGATGTCAAATCACCACGGATCCCCTTGTGATCGATCTTGGTTCGAAACTCGAATCCTGCAAACAAACGAACAACAAACAACAAAGGGGGTGCAGGCCTGACTCACCTCCCAACCATGACAGCCGTGGGCAAGCCCACAGTCTTGGCTGTCCCCACCGAGCCACGAGCTGAGCTAACTAGGTTGACGTACCGACCAATCTCCTCCTCGCGACGTCCATACCGCCACGAAGCTGCCCTCACGGGCCTCGAGATTGCTGCTGGCCTCGGCTGCGTAAAGCAAGTGCACGTCTGCACTAGATCCAGGCTCCAAGACCATAGAGCTCTCACCAACTCGCGAGAATCTCTATAATACAATAACTAACCTTGGCCACCCTTTTATAGGCTCTTGGCCGGTCATCGGGCGTCCACACTTGGCCGCCCGCCCGTCCATACTTGGGTGCCCGCCCGTTAGTATTTCCCTAACTCCGCTCGTCAATCACCCTGCCTAGTTCCAAGCTTCCCCAAGCCTCGAAACTAGTCTTGCATGCGTATAGCACACGGTAGATACACACTGTGCACATGACATACTCCCCTTCCTCTAAGAGCTCACTCCTGAGCTCACTAAAAAGCCAAGGTAATCTCTCTGAAGAGTAGTCAATGTCTCCCATGTAGCATCCTCCTCAACACGATCCTTCCACTTGATCTTGTATTCCGTGATAAGCGTATTACGCAATCTTCTTTCACGAAATCCAAGAATCTTTTCACGTTCGTGCGGAACAAATGTCATGTCCTCGACATCTATAATTTCTTGAGGAGTAACTAACTGATCTGCTCCACCCAGTACTTCCTTAAGTCTACTGACATGAAATACAGGATAAACTTTCACATGAGAAGGCAAATCCAATTCATATGCAACTGAACCAATCCGTCGTGTAATACGAAATGGTCCACAGTATCTAGGGGATAATTTCGGAGATCTACCTGTCTGTAAAGTCTCGGAATCTTTCGGAACTCGCAAATACACCATCGTTCCTTCAGAGAACTCTCTAGGTGAACGATGTCTATTAGAATAAAACCTGTCTCGGTCTTGAGCACTTCTAATAGATTCCTTTGCAACTTGTAACATTTCCTGCATATCTTGCAAAAAATTACGTGCTGCATCATGCTGAAGTCCTGAGAATCCTACTGTAACATTTCTAAAACCTGCCTCGGTCTTGAGCACTTCTAATAGATTCCTTTGCAACTTGTAACATTTCCTGCATATCTTGCAAAAAATTACGTGCTGCATCATGCTGAAGTCCTGAGAATCCTACTGTAACAGGTGATCTTGGTTGAAAACCATACATAAGCATGAAAGGACTAAACCCTGTACTCGTATGCTTAGTACTGTTATATGCAAATTCTAACATAGGAAGATAATCCCTGTCTTTTGGATACATATGCTCGAAGCATATCCTCCAAAATCTGATTCACTCTTTCAGTCTGGCCATCAGATTGAGGATGATCTGAGGAACTCAAATTCAAAGTTGTTTCCAACTTCTCAAAAACAAGTTCCCAAAAATCACTCGTAAACTTAGAGTCCCTATCACTGACTAAGTCCTACGGTAACCCGTACAGTCTAAACAATTGCTCGATAAACTGCCAAGCTAATTGCGTAGCTGTAATAGTCTTCCGGGTCGGTAAAAATCTAGCCATTTTTGTCAAGCGATCTACCACAACCCAAATAGAATCGTGGCCTTGATGTGTTCTTGGCAATCCGGTAATAAAATCCATGGAAATACTTTCCCATTTATTACCTGGGATTTGCAAAGGATGCAACAACCCAGCCAATCTAAAGCGTTCAGCTTTATTTGCCTGACAAATTTGACACTTGAGAACATAATCTTCTACATACCCTTTCATCTTCGGCCAATAAAAAGTGTGTTTCACTAATGATAGTGTCCTATGTACCCCAGGGTGTCCAGCACAAGGGGCGTCATGACACTCCTTCAGAATCTTGGACCTAATGTCCGGGATCTGTGATACACAAATTTTGTCATTACGGAATAGCAAACCATTCCGAATCATCCACTAGCCTCCTACAGCCTGAATAGTAGACTGCTCAGTCATGGAGTTTCACCTCTCTAATCCGACTAAGCGCATTTGCAATATTATTCATGGACCCTTTCCGATAACGGATCTCAAAATCAAAATCTTGCATTAACTCTGCCCAACGAGCTTTCCTTCCTCTCAAAATCAAAATCTTGCATTAACTCTGCCCAACGAGCTTTCCTTGACTTTATCTTTCAAAAGTCTGAGAGTACTCCCGTACAGATTTCTGAAGAAAAACAACAAAACCGAGAAAAGAACGAAGTTGTTTCACTGTTCGCGGTATAGGCCAGTCCAAAACCTTTTGAACTCGGTCATAGTCAATGCTCAATCCATCTCTAGTGATCTTGTGTCCCAAGTAAATGATGTCGGTCATAAAGAACTCACATTTACTTAACTTAGCATATAGTCGATTCCGTCTTAAAATAGATAAGACAATCGTGAGGTGTCTGACATGATCCTCAAGAGTACGACTATAAATCAAAATATCATCCAACACCACCACAAATTTCCCCAAATGTTCATAGAAAAGATCGTTCATCATTTGCTGGAAAGAAGCTGGAGCATTGGTTAACCCAAAAGGTAATACGAGAAACTCGTAATGGCCATACCTAGTCCGAAAGGCGGTTCTTTCGACATGCCTTTCATGAATACGTATCTGGTGATAGCCAGTACGTAAATCTATCTTCGTGAAATATTTCGCTCCTGCTAACCGGTCAATCAGGTCATCTGATCTAGGAAGAGGATAACGGTTCTTAATTGTCAGCTTGTTCAATTTCTTGTAATCTATACACATTCTCCAAGTATTGTTCTTCTTGCTCCTAAGCAACACAGGTGCACCCCAAGGTGATTTACTTGGACGGATTTGGCCCATCCTCAAATAATCTTCGAGTTGTTTAGCCAACTCATCTTCCTCAGCTTGGCTCATCCTATAAGGTGGAATACTGACAGGATGAGCACCAGGGATCACTTCAATACGATGATCTACTGCCCGTTCAGGTGGTAAACCCGATGGCAGTTCCTTAGGAAATACATCTTGAAACGAATCAAGTATCTTCTGTAATTCTTTGCTTTCAAACACACTTAATTCATTCACATCCATGGAAGGGGTGAGAAAAGAAGAAAGTGGAATCAAGACACAATGAAAAGCGGTATACAAAGAAGAATCCATTATATTTCCAAAATCAATTGTGTTTACAAGAGGTCCCTGAGAGGGATGGATACAATCACCTAAAATACTATACTTGGTGTCCTTATACTAAAAAGAAAAAATATGACTAGACCAATCTATCTGGACGTCAAGAGTCTAAAACCACTCAATCCCTAATAACAAGTCTACATTTTCCAAATGCATAACATAGCAATCGAGAATGTCTTTGTAGTCCTGAATCTGGATTGGAAGCATCTCCACCTTGCAATCCCAAACTTGTCTTCCCGCAGGTAGACGTACCTCATAGGTATGGTCACTGAGTGTCGTATCAAGACTCAATTTCTACACAAGTTTGTAGTTAACAAAGTTATGCGAACTGCCAGGGTCTAAAAGAATGTCAATTTTATGGCCATTCACTTCTCCATAAACTCGGAGAAGATCATGCATGCCAAATACCTTAGAATTGAACAGACAATCAGAACAAGTACTAGGGCGAGAAAGTACAGTAGTTGACTTACCTGTCAAAGACAACTGGTTAGCTGCCTTTGGCTTGGGTCCTGCATTTGACTTGGTACCCTTTTGCTTCGGACACTCATTACGCATGTGTCCTTTTTCTTCGCAGATAAAACAACGTCCTTCCTTCTTGAGCTTTAAAGCCCTAAGGAGTCGTTTCTTCTTCGCTGGTGTCGAACTTGAACTCTTCGAAGGTTGGTCCGAAGACTTTCTCTTTGTCGTGTTAGCCATAGGTGCGGAGAACTTTCTTTTATGCTTGTTCTCGTGCTCGGTAACGGGTTTCAACTTGGAAGAGACCATCGTATCATCATAGATACGAGCTGAATGAATGGCCTCGTCCAAAGTTTTACATTTGTTATTTGTAACCTGTAATCGATACGAGTCGGGTAAACCAGCTACAAAAAACCCCAAAAGAGTAGTGGGATCCATCTTTGTAGCTTTCATCTGTAAGTCACGAAACTTTTGGAGGTAAACCTCATAAGTGAGGTGCTGCGAGGTCATGGTCAAAGCTGAAAACTGGGCAACAACATCGTAATCATCCTCTTTCTTGAGGAATTTTTTCTTGAAAACGTCTTCGAATTGTGCCCAAGTCGTTGGCTTAGGGTTGAGTTCCTTTCACCAAAGCAAAGCTTTGCCGGACAGGAAACCTGCTACTAACTGGATCTTCTTTCCATCATCATATGGATGAAACTGAAAGTGAACTTGCCACTTATGTAGCCACGTGTCCATGATCTCCTTGGTTCGCTGCTTTTGCTCGCCCCCGAACGGTTCCGGAGTAATATTGGGGCCTAAAGCTGAAGCCAAGGTAGCCATACCCGAGAAAGTAGAGAGGGTAGTGGTCAATAGAGCGATGGAGTTCTGCAAAGCTTGCATCTGCGCTGCGATTTGTGCTTGACGTTCCGTTGAAGAAGCGTCGAGAGCTCCTTTGAACTCTTGGAAATCTGATTTTGACACAAAATCGTCAAAAAGATCGACATCGGTACCTTCCGTAGGCTGGCAAGCCTTCGCGTTCCACGAGGGACTCCAACTCTGATTCTTGGGTCAACATCGTGAAGAGGGGACATGGAGAGAAAATTCGATCTTTGCACAACAAAAGTGCGAGCGAACTTGAGAGCTTGAGAGCTTGAAAACTTGAGAACTTGAGAGATGTGTGGCAAGAAGCCCACTTGAGGGGGTTTATAAAGGTTTCCCATAAAAACTAAAAGCCCCCAAAAGCTATGCTTGGCTTTTCTTTGCTTTTGTGTTTTGTTTTTTTTTTTCTTGAATAAATACATATATATATGTATATTAATATACATATATATATATATATATGTATGTATGTATGTATTAATATATGCATATATGTATGTATGTACATATATTAATATATATATATATTAATATACATATATATATGTATATATATTAATATACATACATGTATGTATATTAATATACATACATGTATGTATATTAACATATATGTATATTAATATACATACATGTATGTATATTAATATACATACATGTATGTATATTAATATACATACATGTTAATATACATACATGTATGTATATATTACATGTATGTATATTAATATACATACATGTATGTATATTAATATACATACATGTATGTATATATACATACATATATACATGTATATATACATACATACATACATGTATATATACATATATACATACATGTATATATACATATACGTATATATATATATATATACATATACGTATATATATACATATATACATACATATATATATATATATATATATATATATATATGGATATATATATTCTAAAGTCTTTAAAAAAAATAAACACTTTTAAACCTTGGAGAGGAGATGACTTTTAAATTTTTATAAAAAAATTTAAACTAAAAAAAACGAAAGCTTGTAAAAAAAAACGTAAGCTTTACTTCTGTTTTTTTTTTCCTCTCCTGGATTAGCCCGTCGGTGAGCTACTGCTGACGTCACCTGCATAGCTGCTTTCGCTAGCTCTCTTGCCGGCGCCACGCCAACCTGCCGTCGGGGCTGCCATCGTCAGCTGCGCTTCCGCCAGAGTGTTCTCACCAACCATCGCCTACGCTTCCGCCAGAGTGTTCTCACCAACCATCGCCTGGGCGCTGCCTGGGTTGGCTGCGCAGGCCTGGCCTGGGCGCTACCTGGCTGGCTGCGCTGCCTGGCTGGAGCGCCTGCGTAGGCCTGGGCTGGCCTGGGCGCCTGCCCGCCTGGCCTAGGCGCCTACATGGGCCTGGCCGCCTGGCAACATAGGCCCATGCGCCCGCCTGCAGGACCGCCAACAGAGACCCGCCAGCCTTCGATAGACAACGCCAGTACCTGCCAGCGCACAAACGCTCTCTCTCTCACTCTCTCTCTCTCATTCGAACCAGAAAAGCAAACGTGCTTTTTCTCTCTTTTTTTCTGTTTCTCTCCCTGCAGTTTATGTGTATGCACAACAAACATGCCTCTTCTCTGCAAACCAATCAACCCTAGTTAGACTACCATCCCCCCCCATCAACATGGGTGTCTTTGATGAAGAAAAAACATACTATTTCTGAAATCTGCAGTATGCACAGAAAAAACAGCAAGCTTTTTAGCACATACCTTTCTTCGACCTCTTCTTCTCTTGCTCGTTCACGAGGTATGCTCTGATACCACTGTCAAATCCCCACGAATCCCCTTGTGATCGATCTTGGTTCGAAACTCGAATCCTGCAAACAAACGAACAACAAACAACAAAGGGGATGCAAGCCTGACTCACCTCCCAACCATGACAGCCGTGGGCAAGCCCACATCTTGGCTGTCCCCACCGAGCCACGAGCTGAGCTAACTAGGTTGACGTACCGACCAATCTCCTCCTCGCGACGTCCCATACCGCCACGAAGCTGCCCTCGCGGGCCTCGAGATTGCTGCCGGCCTCGGTTGCGTAAAGCAAGTGCACGTCTGCACTAGATCCAGGCTCCAAGACCATAGAGCTCACACCAACTCGCGAGAATCTCTATAATACAATAACTAACCTTGGCCACCCTTTTATAGGCTCTTGGCCGGTCATCGGGCGTCCACACCTGGCCGCCCGCCCGTCCATACTTGGGTGCCCGCCTGTTAGTATTTCCCTAACTCAGCTCGTCAATCAGCCTGCCTAGTTCCAAGCTTCCCCAAGCCTCGAAACTAGTCTTGCATGCGTATAGCACACGGTAGATACACACTGTGCACATGACACCAGAGGACAGGATATGTCAGCTCTGTCACACAGAGCGCGAGACAGAGGACCATTACATATGCCGATGCCCCGTGTACTATGAGATTCGGGGGAGGTTCCACTGCCTCTTTCCGAGCTGGGTTGGGAGCACTTTCCAGGATCATGGACTTCCCGGATCAGAGATGCCTTGGACTTTTTCTTCTAGAGCTCTGTAGACACAGGGAGTCCTTAGTGAGATCCGATTCAGCTGTACATGCTCAAGGACCAGCACAGAGAGCTCTCACTGACTTCTTCCATACCAGCACTCCGAGGGCCGATCCACCCATCAATACCCACACCACAGGCTAGTGTAGGAGCTCATCCGAGAGGTGTGGCACTCGACAGAGCCACTGAGTTATGCAGAGCTCGACGCCCCAGACCCCATGGCCCTCGCCCACAACCATGCCACCACAAGAAGATCGGAGCCATCATCTCCCATCATCGCAGGACCTTCTCGCGCCAGCTCAGTTTTACCACCTTGAGCACCATGTCACAACAATCCATGAGGGATGTATTAGGATGATCTGAGAGCTCTCTGCTCATGTACCTAGATCAGATTTTGAAGTTCTAGATTTTTGTTCTCTTTCTTTATTACTATTTTGTACCCAGGATTATGTACCTCATGGATATGATGTAACCTTTTGGTCTCATAGGTCATTTTGGCCTTTTGAAGACGTTAATACAACTTTCTTTCTTTCTCTCTCCTTCCTTCTTCCTTCCTTCCTTTTGTAGTTTATTTAGCTTTTGAATTTTACCTTTTCGTTTACCCTCGTCTCTCTCTCCTTCCTTCCTTTTGTAGTTTTTTTTAGCTTTTCAACTTTTATCATTTAGCTGATTTTTGGTTCTCAAACTTCATCTTTCTTCTTAATTTATCTTGCCTTTTCTATATTCTACACTATTTCTAAAAAAATTGGTTGCCTCTCTAGTGGTTTGTAGAGTGTCGTGCAGTATTATTGTTTCTATATTATGTATGTATTCTGTATTTTCAATCTTTGTATTGGTTTCTTCATGATGTTGAATAAAAGAGTCCCAAACCAATCTCAGGCCAAAAGGTATCACATAACATGTAGTGTTTATGTAGTGCAAGGATATTAGTGGTTAATACAAGTTGATAAGGCTGGCTTATTGGGACCGTATTCTTAGTTGTTCTCAATCTATAGTTAGGTCCACATGCATTGTTAAGTTATACAATGCATACACACCATGCTCTCATTGTGAGAGAGCTTCTTTTATCTTGTACATAAGTAAGCTTTATTTATGCTCTCTCTCCTTGTATCAAGTGTTGAGCATGGCTTGGGAAAAGGCATTTTTTGTATGCTTATGTAAGCAACATCAATGCGGTAGACTAGAGAAAACATTGCCGCAACCAAGTAACCTACATTGGGCTAGTTTCTAACATCTTGTATATCCTATGATCTATCAACAAATTTATCTTCAATATAATGGTTTTTTTTTTATTGGATGCAAAAACTGATTGAGAATTTGTATTATCTCTCAAAAACTGACTTAAAAAATTTTGTAGTGTTTGAAAGCTGACTAAAGACTTTTGTAGCCTTTGAAAACCAATCGGTTTTTCTAAAAAACGATTAAAATTGGGAGAAGATTTTTTCACTTGAAGCTCTTGATGAGAAGAAGGAAGATATGCAATTACAAATTGAAAAAAGTCAACCCCTCATTCACCAAAATTGACTGTGAAGAAAAGTCAACCACGAGTGGTTGACCACATTCCCGACTTCTGATTTGAGCGTTCGATAGCTTGAGAGGTAGCCCTTGTTGAGTAGAATAACATGGTATGATCCCCTTCCCAATAGCAATTAGGGTTGATCCAAAAATTAGGGTTTCAATCCAAAACTGTCAAGGGGCATTTTGACCAAATTTTGCCATGACCCTTACACACGAGCAACCAAATTGCGGTGTAGCAATATGCAACCAAATTTTGACCAAACTTCAATCACAATTTCACATTTGCCCCAATGCAACACAAATCAATGCTCATCGCATTATGCCACAAATCCATTGCATTGTCACATCAATCACTCGGCTTCAATTGCTTTTATTGATCATTTGGCTTCCATAGCCACGGTATCCAATGTAGTGTTTGTTGATGAAGCGATTTTACTTGCCGATCTCCCGGCTAAGTCTTCCCACCACTTTACCGAGTTTGAAATTCCGAGACAACGATTGGGACCATGTCTTCACGACCAATATCTAGGATCCCTCTCCTGCCCAGGCACCACGATCCCGGGAGGCATAAAGCTCATGAGAGTTCAAAAGCACTCTACCCTTGGCTTCTCCACCAATGTGCCAAGGGCACCCTCACACATCCTCTTAGCAATAACACTGTGGAAATGGAGATGTGTAAGAACAAGGATAAGGATGGAGCACTTACATGAGCAAGCATTTATAATACATGCTTGTTGTCATTACAAATCACTTGTCAAGTTCCTTTCATGATAACAAAAGGGACATCACTAGAAATGCAAGGTCTTTGCACACGTCGAATCTTCAAACACTGGATTATCAGATCATTGAGAAGTTGAATCGTCAGATGTTGCAAGCTAGATCGCCAGATCGTTTGTGATCTGAGAGCTCGATTTGATACTCAATTGTCTGCGATCGGAGAGTCGGATCGGATCGGATCGGATCGTCTGCAATCGGAGGGTTGAATCGGATCGTCTGATGCTGGATCATCTACGATCGAAGAGTCAGATCGGATCATCTATGTTGGATGGCATGCGGCACAAGAGAGCAATCAACGCATGAGCCTGAGAAATACGCTGCTGCTGAGTAGGAGAAAGACGAGGAGGTGGACCTGCACGAGGGTGAGCGAGAATCACTTCACCTTCCGCTGGTGCAGGTGCAAGAGGACGCTCCTCAGTGCCATCCACATATAGCCATACATTCTTGGCAACCAATACATGACGCATCATATAAGCCCACATAGGGTAGTTATCCCCATTGAGCTTGTCCTCTTGAGATAGCATTCCAAAGAAGTCATTATTACTGTTGGCCATGATAACACAGCAAATCTGTCACAAGTCACCACAAGTAAGCAATGCCCAACAAAACCGTAAGAATGCGAGACAGAAATAGCAAGATAATCAATGGACTGAAAGGAAACTCCTTCACCATGAGAAATACATATACATGTCCCAAATCTGCAAGTGTACTTCACAATGATGCAAATCTGTCAAAGTGTCTACAATGGCATACATATACTGCAGCAAACCAGAACTGTATACATGTGCCGTGATGAAAAAACACAATCAGCTGACACCTGTAAGAGCTACAAGTGCACAAATCCTGGCAAAATCAAAAATAAATTGGTCGAATGCTCCAAACATGGGCTAAATGTAGAAAAGCCCTAATTTTTAGGCAGCCAATTAGACCAAATCTGAACCGGATCTGCACCTGTACATCTGCTAAAGCAATTGTCACCTATACCAAATGCTGTAATGCCCCAAAAAATTGGAGGAAATGCCTCAATGCCAAGTAAATGTGCCTGTAACGCCCACAAAATTGGGGGAAATGCCCCAATGCCAAGTAAATGTGCCTGTAACACCAAAAATTGCCTACAAATAGTGCCAATTTTTGCAAAATCCCCAAATTTCTAGTGCAATTATGCACCAAATCTGCTGAAATCAATGCCAATGTGTGCCAATGTTGCAATTGCAAGATCAATGGTGAAAAGCCCCAAATTTCAACAGGCAAAATGTGCAATTTTAAGTCAAAAATTTACAAATCCTTCAAACCTTGTAATGTTGGAGTTGCAGTTGGGCAGCAGGTACAATAGGCAAGTAGATCTGAGGCAGGGGCGTGCAAATCTGAGAGGGCAGTGCAGGGCAACGCACAACACATGAAGTACAGGTCAGGGCGGGGCGGCACAGATCTGGGGCGTGGCGTAGATCTGGGCGACATACGATGCAAGGTGACAAGCGGCATACGATGCAGGTACAATCGACGCAGGTACAGTTGACACAGAGCGACACTATTGCCAGAGGCGCAAGGCAGATCTGAAGGCGACGACGCATACGATGCAGAGGCGACGACGGCTATCACAGATCTGAAGGCGACGACAGTGTATCTGAAGGCGGCGGTGGCCGCGTGATTGAGGGCGACAACAAAGGCAACGGCAGCGCACAACGGAGGTGTACGGTTGGTGGCGGCAGGGAAGCTGAGGTATAATGCAAAGGACAATAGGGAAAACCCTAACCCTAATGCAACAAATCCCTATTGCAGGATGCAGCCTAACCCTAATACTCTGATGTGTGCAATAGGCTGAAAGCAGGAGGAGAAGCTCAAGGGCAATCGAGGTAACCCTAACCCTAGCAACACCCTGCTCTGATACCAATGTTGGGTAGGAGGGCAGCTAGCCTGCACACACACACAACCTCAAGCACAAAGAAACGTGAGTGTTGGAAAAGATGTACTCAATAATGATATGAAATGAAAGTACAAGTGAGTACTAAAAAGCCTAGGGCTAAGTGCCCAACACACATAAGTGTGTTCACACAGGGAAAAAACCTGTGTCCAGTCTCACAGGAAAAACTGCCCGTGAGTAAGCTGGGTTCACACCCGAACCAGCCGGGAGTGGACATGACCAACAGTAGGCTCACCACCTCTATCTGTGAGAAAAGGGCTAGGTCGCCAGAGCCTCAAGAAGGCTTCCCGCCGCTTCTGCATACGGTCAGAGCCACCCTGCATGTGACTATTTGGCCCTCCTAGCTCTTTTTACATGATGGAACCCTTGCTCGGACATTTGACAGGTTGAAGAAGGCATGGGGACCGAGACCATAAGGTTTGCTCATGAAAAAACGCCAGTTTTGGTCAAAAAGCAAAGAAAAGCAAAAAGTCAAACTAGGTTGACCGCGAGCCAAGAGTACCACTGGCAAGAGGAGACTCAGCCGGAACAAAAAGCAAAAAGCCGCTTTTTCAAAAAACAGCTTTAAGGCCAAAAAGCAAGGCTCTAAAGCCAAAAAAGCAAAGCACAAGAACTTTAATTAAAGTTGGCCTAAAGAGGAATGCAAGGCAAAAAGGTAAAAGCAAAAGCATAGCTTTCTGGCAAAGAGAAAGGCTCTCCTCAAGTATAAAAGAAGCATGAACCTCTCCAAGATGATCATCATTGTTGAAGGGTGTGAAGTTCGTCATCGACATTAAGGCGTAAAGAACTTCATCGCCATCATCATCAAGAACGTGAAGGTGTGAAGATCATTAACTTCGTCATGATCATCTAGATGTTGTTGTCCATACTACTGCCTGTACCTAGACAACGCCGCCATCTGCCATCTCTACGCCAACTGCTGCCAGCATTGTACCTGGCTGCTGCGCCTATCCGCCGTCGCCAATCACCAACTACACATGTTGCCTGGCTGCCGCTAGTGGCTGTGTGTCCCTACCAGTGCATCTGACATAGCCGCCACCACTAGACCACGCCATTGTTTAGCCAGCACCGCCATCTGTACTGCCACCTGAAGCGCCGCCTGCTCCAACTGCTGCGCCTGGCTGCGCTGCCAATTGGCCACCAATCAAGCCACCGCCTACTGTGTGTTGCCACTCCCCCAGCCAGCGCCACTGTACCAGCCACCTGTGCCCTGTACCTAGACAACGCCGCCATCTGCCATCTCTACGCCAACTGCTGCCAGCATTGTACCTGGCTGCTGCGCCTATCCGCCGTCGCCAATCACCAACTACACATGTTGCCTGGCTGCCGCTAGTGGTTGTGTCCCTACCAGTGCATCTGACATAGCCGCCACCACTAGACCACGCCATTGTTTAGCCAGCACCGCCATCTGTACTGCCACCTGAAGCGCCGCCTGCTCCAACTGCTGCGCCTGGCTGCGCTGCCGATTGGCCACCAATCAAGCCACCGCCTACTGTGTGTTGCCACTGCCGCCAGCCAGCGCCACTGTACCAGCCACCTGTGTGCCACCACTGCCACCTGCCGCCAACGACTGAACCACTGTTCTGAGCACCATCTGATAACTGCCATACAGCTAGAGCTATTCTGTCATTTGACATACTACCACATGGATTAAGCGCTGGTTCATACGCCTCTGTGTGTCTCTTTTGTGGGCTACTTCTTTTCCAGTTTAGGGCAACAAACTCTCAGCTGATCCCCATAAGCTTCATCATTCACACTTATCTCCGAAGTACCTTGTCTACGAGTTTGGGGTTCGTTGGATTTTGGATTTGGACTTGAACTTTTTGGACCCGGACCCGGACCCGGACCCGGACCCGGACTCGGACCTGGTTTCCTCAAGCTACATGTGTAAACTACCTACCCTACCCTCTAACCTTTCCATCATAAATATACTTCTATCCTTCATTAGAAATATACTCCTAAATTTGTTGCATGTGTAAACTACCAGCTACCTACCCTCTAACCTTTCCATCGTAAATATACTTCTACCTCTTATAGTTGTTCCAGATGGTGAAAGGACACAAGATTGGATTTTCCATGGGCAGATCCTGGACCTTATCCTAGTTTCTCTTTCTCTCAGGTTTCAGCTACTTTGATCTACAGGTTGATTATTCCTGTGCCTCGGTTTGTCGATCGAGTTAATAAGATTTGGCTCCTCACGAAGTCAGCTCGTTGGTGCCTGCAAAATGCCCTTCTTGTCATTGTATAAAGAAAACAGTGATGCATTTTCTTTGGTCTTGTCCACGGGCCAAAAGTTTCCTTCAGCAAATTTCACATTCTCTTAAAATCAGATACGCAAACGAGGATTAAGATAGCAAATTCCAGGAGGCAGAAACACATAGGAGTCAAGTGCAAGGAGCAAGAACGAGGCATCCATAAATGGGCAATGTACAAGATAAGTCAACATGTTTTTATTTAATAATGTTATTCGAGTACAGAACATATGAAACTGTACGCAAAGTATAGAAAGAGTCTTATGAAGGAACGCAACTAACTAAGCTGCCTCATGGCAAGCAAGCAAGGTTCTTGCAACCTTTGCCAACGACCTGTTCAGGACATTTCTATGGACCTCATCACAAACCTACCTCAAAGTGCAGGGACCAAAAACACAACTTCCTTGATATCATAGATAAGTTTAGTAAATTTGTAATGGTAACAAGCAAAATGTGGCCACTGAAGATGATGCCAAGTTGCATCAAATATTAGTACCCACTGTAGAACCATAGTGTCCAATAGGAAAACAAGGTTCACAAGTCATTTTTGGTGTGTATTGTTTGATAACATTGGTACTAACTCCAATTCTCCAATGCCTTTCATCCAAAGACGGCCTGTGCACAAACAGATATTTACAACCAACTTGCTTTTCACATGTTAAAGTGCTGTGTCAACAACCAACAAGGACACCGACCGTACAAAGAAAACTTCAAGAGGTCCCATTCCAATCTTTAAGAACATAGTTGTACCATAGACTAACACGGTATCTGATGTACCAGAAGGTTTTGGAGTCTATAAAGACAAGGCTGGTCAAAAACACAAGAGGCCTATACCAAATACGCCAACAAACATAGATTAGAGGGAGCTTGGGTATACCTTATAGTCATGAAGCATATGTTCCTAAGCTATCGTTTCAAAGCTCCAAACCCTTTCCGATCACAAGAAGATCAAAAGACATCGAAATGTGGCTATCACATACACACCTTAATCCAGTGCCTTGCAAAAGCTCCACATTCTGTGGTAGTTGGAACCCAATGTGGTATACTGTGTCATTCTCTCATCTCTTCATTTGAAGTACACGAAAGTACCAAAATATATAACAATGGCGTTTACATATGGTCAATGTGTTGGAGTATGCATAGGCGGAAGCATAGACAAGGGAAGAGAGAGAGAGAGAGAGAGAGAGAGAGAGAGAGAGAGAGAGCTTGTCGACAAGATCACCTTTATTATAGCATGAGGCTTTTACAATGGCAATAGCCAGCAAGAGAGCAATACAATGTGCAGGGATTGGATACAATAACAATGATGAGGGAGGCCCTTTATATAGGGATGCAAGGAGCTGGCCAACTTCCCCTATGAAGCTGGCCAACTACTCCACGACCCACAAATCAAGAGAAAATGCATAAAATACCAATAAATAGACACAATCCCAAAACACTAAGATGCACAATATTCTAACACCCCCTCTGTAGCTAATAGTGTGCAAAAGCGTGAAGAAGATAAGTTGATAAAGATGCAACCACGGACCCCCAATACTGCAGATACTGGAATCACCTTGAAGAGAGAACCCACCAACTTGTTTCTTTGAAACACACCACGAACAACAAAGAAATCTACTTGACTCCGAATTCCCACACCAGTGTGCAGTGAACTCCAAGTTTAGAATGATGAGCTACCAGACACACCGCACCCATTATCCCCCAACAGTGGACATCACGTCCCAAAACTTCGAACGATGAACTTGAAACTAATCATGTCCATAGTCTCTGCTACACCAAAGCTGACCTTGTCCTGTCACCAACCTGGACATTTTCCAGTATGAAAGGGGTCTAGTGGACTCCAGGATGTCTAAATATTTGGAAAGTACAAGCTTTGGGAATGGGGGATTATCCTAGAATACAAAGGACCACACTCCTAAAATTTAGGAGAGTTGCTATTTTTGGCCCGACTCCGATGGAAATTCTATTTGCGTCATTACATCTGGAATTGAGCAGATACCAAGAATTGGCAAAGTGCCTATGACAAAATGTCTACCACTTGGGATATTTTTAGAGATAAAGTTTATGGAAGGACCCATCTCTTAGATTGAGACATGTGACAAGAAAGCGGACCAAAGTGAGACAAGTGGCCTGACACTTGTTAGAAAATGGATCAAAGTGAGACAAGTGGCCTCACACTTGTCACTTCAGCTATTGTGTGGCTCTCCACTTGTCATTGTAGCCTTCTCTTGCCATTTTAGCTCATGGGAGGCCCAAATCTATCAATTGGAGCCCTCTCTTCATTAATAGAGGCTCTCTTGGTGTACACTAGCCTCCACCACCGTTACAGGCTGCCCTAATGATGGCTACTCTCTTTCTCTCTCTCTTGAAGGCTGCCCATGAAGAATACCGGCTGTTGGGGACTGTTTTGGAGGCTTCCATCACAAAGAAATACTGAAGGCAAGGGTATTTAATCATTTATTATGATTTCTAGCCATTGTACTTGTTGTACCAGCCCTTGTACCGACTGTACTAACTTTTGTACTTGCTGTACCACCCACTGTACCGGCTGTACCAACCACTGTACCTGCTGTACCGGCTGAATGGAGAGTTGTACTTGCTGTACCAGCTCTATTGCATGAAGACCCGTGGTTTTTGGGAAAGAATCAGTACCCACACGGAGGTATATGGATTATGTTGTTGGCTCGGCATTTCCACAGCCTATGTTCCAGCTTGGTTGCCTCGTGTTGGGCTGTGTTATGGCATTTGTATATGGATAATCCGGCTTCTCCCGTGGGGAGAGTAAGGCCCTCAAAGCTTGTACATGATATTATTCTCCTTGGGAAATAAAATACTCCAAGGGGGGGGGGGGGGGTCGGCCCATTCCGGCCTCTATGCGGTGTCACACGTGCAAGCTCCATTTTCAGCATTTGTGGATGTTTTGTCCATCTTTTATGTTTTATGCAAAGGGATGATGGATATGTATTAAGGCTGTGGCCATGTTTAAGTGTTTTAATATGCATTGATGGTATCAACAAGTGTGTCAAAGGCCCTAATCCCCCGGGCACCGCCGCGAGTTTCATTGGTATCAAAGCATAGGTTTTCTTGGAAGCGGAGGCTTCCTTCTATCAATAAGGAAGAGAAAAGATCTCAAGTGGGGACCACACTTACCATCATTGCTGTTAAGCATGGCCAGCCGCTTCATAGCTTATGAAGCAAGAGCGTGAGCAATAGACAGCTTGTTGATCGAAGTATTTATGAATTCACAAAATTTTATCTTGGAAGTGTGAAGTTGGCTTTATGTGCACACATTTAGCACTCTTTCCATATGGATATTGTGGACTATATTATCAATCTTACAAGCAAGCTATATGGAGATATATCTCAAGATATCTTAAGGATATGGTGACGAGATATTTCTTTTGGCTTCATGATTAACCTGCCACGCAAGGAGAAAGGTGGTGTTGTTTGCCTTGAGATGGTTTCAGGGAAACATTGTTTATGGCTCCCTTTATTGGGATGGATTATATCTATGGAGATTTCTTTCTTGGACGAGATTTATATAGATATTGGGCTTCACAAGCAATTTCTATGGACGAATCTGTCCGAGTTTATAGAGAAGAAATCTTTGGATATCTCATGGATATGATGCTTTTATGGATAAAATCCACCTCTACTCCAAGGTGTGTGGTTAGCACGGAGTATGTGGTAAGAGTTACGGTATACAGGTCTATGGATTCCTGGTCTTCTTTTCTAGGGATTTGGATCCATCCTCAGGTTTATGGATTATGTTTATGACTCCCTTTTACTAGGATGGATTATTCTTTATGGCTACCTTTATTTGGGATGCATTGGACTTATAAAACTCATGGTTCACATACCTTGTGTAGTGTTCTCTTGTCCTACATGCTCTCTTGAAGATTGTTCCTACCATGTGTGGGTGGAACAATAGAGAACAGATGGAAGGGAACATGGGCACTTCAAAGGGTAGTGTCAAGCACAACATACCGTGTGTAGTGTTCTCTTGTCCTACATGCTCTCTTGAAGATTGTTTCTGCCTTGTATGGGTGGAACAATAGAGAGCAGATGGAAGGGAACATGGAAACTTGAGAGAGTAGTGTGAGTTGGTGGCCGAAATGCCTATAAATTATGTGTAGCAGAAATGCTTATGGAACACCAGGTTATCTATGCCTGCGAGTGATTGTTTTATCTTGTTACTTGAGCCCACCTCTCATCCAAGGTGTGTGGTCAGAGTACCAACACGAAGTGCAAATGGTAAAGTGGACATGACACCTCGTTGGCACGGAACTAATGTCTATGCCAAGGGTCATGTGGACCAATGCCTTGTTGGCAGGAGACTTATTTTGTCTCGCCCATTTACTTGGGACATGGATTATGATATCTGGACTTATGGGACTGATTTGTCTCGCCCATTTACTTGGGACATGATTATGATATCTCGACTTATGGGATTGTTTGTTCTCGCCCATTTCTTTGGGACATGGATTTATTTATCTTTATGCCATATTAGAATCACTATCTCCCCATACAGAGGCCAAGAGGTTCATTGTTCATCTCACCATGCATGTGGATTCATGTTGGGATTGTGAGAGGACAATTCAATGAACACTCCACCATACACGTGGATTCGTGTTGCGATTGTGGAGTGAGTGTTTCATTGTTTCCACACCATGCTTATTGATCAGAGTTGGGATTGTATGGGAGAACATTAGAACTGTTGGGATTGGGAGAAAGGATTGCCAGAACTATGGAGAACCAGCTTTTCTGTCACCATGGATTGTGCTCTTGAATGGCACCATTTGTGTGCATAGCACATGTTTCTATGCGAGGCACTAGTTTCTCGTGCATGGCACTTATTTAAGTGTCTTAGCACCTGGTTCGTGATTTTCATTGGCATATGATTATCTCATTGATATTGGTGATTGAGACACAATTGGCTCTTGTGCCTGTGTCTAGCATATCTTCCATGGAATTCTCGCCCATTTATTTCGGGACATGATTTTGATATTGGTATTATGGAGACTTATTTAGTCTCACCCATTTCTTTGGGACATGGATTCTTCAGATATATTGGATTTTTGAGACTGTCTCGTCTCGCCCACTTGATGGGACATGATTATATATTAAACATATGGCTGTAGCTTAAAGTTGCAGACAACTTTAAGAAGCTAGGGAGGATGTCACCAACCTGGACATTTTCCAGTATGAAAGGGGTCTAGTGGACTCCAGGATGTCTAAATAGTTGGAAAGTACAAGCTTTGGAAATGGGGGATTATCCTAGAATACAAAGGACCACACTCCTAAAATTTAGGAGAGTTGCTATTTTTGGCCCGACTCCGATGGAAATTCTGTTCGCGTCATTACATCTGGAATTGAGCAGATACCAGGCAAAGTGCCTATGACAGAATGTCTACTATTTTAGAGATAAAGTTTATGGAAGGACCAATCTCTTAGATTGGGACATGTGACAAGAAAGTGGACCAAAGTGAGACAAGTGGCCTGACTCTTGTTAGAAAATGGATCAAAGTGAGACAAGTGGCCTCACACTTGTCACTTCAGCTATTGTGTGGCTCTCCACTTGTCATTGTAGCCTTCTCTTGCCATTTTAGCTCATGGGAGGCCCAAATCTATAAATTGGAGCCCTCTCTCTTCATTAATAGAGGCTCTCTTGCTGTACACTAGCCTCTAGCACCGTTACAGACTGCCCTAATGATGGCTACTCTCTTTCTCTCTCTCTTGAAGGCTGCCCATGAAGAATACCGGCTGTTGGGGACTATTTTGGAGGCTTCCATAGCGAAGAAATACTGAAGGCAAGGGTATTTAATCATTTATTATGATTTCTAGCCATTGTACTTGTTGTACCAACCCTTGAACCGGCTATACCAGCTATTGTACTTACTATACCTGCTGTACCAGCCACCATACCGACTGTACCAACCACTGTACTTGCTATACCAACCAATGTACCGGTTGTACCAACCATTGTACCTACTGTACCGGCTGAATGGAGAGTTGTACTTGTTGTACCAGCTCCATGGTTTTTGGGAAAGAATCAGTACCCACACGGAGGTATATGGATTATGTTGTTGGCTCGGCATTTCCACAGCCTATGTTCTGGCTTGGTTGCCTCGTGTTGGGCTGTGTTATGGCATTTGTATATGGATAATCCGGCATCTCCTGTGGGGAGAGTAAGGCCCTCAAAGCTTGTACATGATATTATTCTCCTTGGGAAATAAAATACTCCAAGGGGGGGGGGGGGTCGGCCCATTCCGGCCTCTATACGGTGTCACACGTGCAAGCTCCATTTTCAGCATTTGTGGATGTTTTGTCCATCTTTTATGTTTTATGCAAAGTGATGATGAATATAGTTTTGAGGACGCTTGGGCTTCTTCTCACTGCCTTGAACAATCTCCCACAAACCCTTATGAATGAACTAGATCCCCATATTCAGCTTACAATGGGCATAGTTGGTTCTGTCCAACTTGTCCTCCTTGTCCGTAGAGGGGGGGGCCATATCCACGGAAACAAAGTACGCCAAACACAAATCTCAGCACTCCAAGACTCCTCTCGAGCACTTTTCAACGGAGTGAAGCACGAGGATCAATCAGCCCCCTCTCAAATCTGCAAGAGAAAGAGCTAGACAGCAGCAAAACAGTCCACCACTACACACCATAAACACCCAATTGGAGGGAGGGGAAGTCGAGGAAGAAGCAGGGTTTGCAGGGCCACTTGTTTAGCTACACCACACGTGAATGAACCACCTCAAAAAAAAAAGCTGTCCTGACTGTAAAAACAGTAGCCACTACACCATCAACCACTGGGACTTGCACCTTGTCACCTTGCAGGGGTTGCACGAGGCAAGAGCACGTCTGGAAAAGAAAACGCTGATGTGAAAAGGCAAAAAACACAGCCAACAAAGAAGAGAAATGCAGCCACCTTGTGAAGCCCGTAGGAGGAGAGGGAATCAAAACACATATGAGGGCAGTTGGGATCTAGTCATGTGATACCATGTTGGAGTATGCAAAGGCGGAAGCATAGACAAGGAAAGAGAGAGAGAGAGAGAGAGAGCTTGTTGACAAGATCAACTTTATTATTGCATGATTTTACAATGGCAATAGCCAGCAAGAGAGCATTACAATGTGCAGGGATTGGAATCTGGATACGATAACAATGATGAGGGAGAGCCTTTATATAGGGATGCAAGAACGTGGCTGACTGCCCCTATGGAGCCGGCCGACTACTCCACGACCCACAAATCAAGAGAATACCAATAAATAGGCACAGTCCCAATACACTAAGATGCACAATATTCTAACACAATGATGTGTGAGGAAAGTGTAAAAATATTTGCAAAAGCTTGGCATTCCAAAAAGTTATGCTGCCCAGTCTCCCGCACCCCTATGGGGCATCTTGCGTGCCCTCTCTAACTCAAATCTACCATGCTATAATTCCATCTCGCATCTCAAATGGGGAGAGAGAGAGAGGGAGAGAGAGAGAGAATAGGGTATCTTAGGCTCTTGTAATTAGAAGTTATTTTGAGTTTGCATCACCTTCCTGGTCATGAACTCTACACTTACACCTTCCTGGTACACTCCGACCAAACCTTGACAAAGATGAGCAAAAAAAAAACACAAATAATTGTATGCTCAAGAAGTTTAAATATCCCCCTGAAGGGGAACACAATACTAGTGTGTCTAGTTAGAAGACAATGAGAAGTAGGTCTGAATACAGTATGGTAAGCCATAGAGGAAAAAGATGGTAAACTCCAAGAAATTTACACATACTTTCACCTTTCGGGCCATAAGAGTCAGAAACTCGGGAAAATCGATCATCCCCTTCCCATCTGCATCTATCTCACTAACCATTTCCTGCAGCTCCGCTTCTGCGAGATTCTGTCCAAGGGATCGCATGACTGTTCCTAACTCTTTCGTTGTGATGCGTCCTGCAAGAATTTAACAATCTGTCCCAATTAGCTAACCGGACATTATATTCTAATGTATAATCTCATGATTCTTTTTCTGATTTGCCAGTGGAACCACCATGCTAGATTATTGATGTCTTCAAGGGAAAATGAAGAACAGCAAAAACTGAATGTCTTGACACTTGCAGATGAGATTGCATTCTTAATCTAGCAATCAGCATTATCAATAAATATCCGCAAATTTATTTTTATTTTTTTTTAATGGAACTTCGTCGTTCTTTAAATTGATATTACGAAAGTAAACTAACGGAGGATGAGGAACTGTTATTAACAGCTAGCACACACAGAATGCTCGAACGTCCACCACCAAACAAAAGATGTAGAGCAAACACGCAACCATAAATTCTAAGTTTTCAACAACCAAAAAAAAAAACGCTCTGATGTTTTTTTCCTCCTCGCAACGAGGAGAGCTTCTTACTAACCGTCGCCATCTTTGCCGGAAAGACTGAAGGCCTCTTTAAAATCGGCGATCTGGTCCCCTGTCAGCTGCTCTGCCATGATATGATGCTAAATTTTATTAACGTATGTATGGTTTTGTTTTTGGGTGGCTTTGTGAGTCGAACGCTGATTTTGTGCCCCTTTTATTTGTTGAAAGGCTCACATTTCAGCAATATTTGTATATTAATTAATTTTCTTCACACTCCCACTTTGGACGGATGCATTAAATTGATGGTGGTATGCATTATTTGGAAAACACGTGTCTGCTTCGTCTGTTTGTTTTCTCTTAAAGAGTATTTTTGGTTCGCACGCTCCTCTCTTCTAGTTCTAGAAGCGCCCTTCCACCAATGCCATGGCGTGCTGCTTTTGTGGTCCGCTTCTCCTACATATTGCTGTTCTGGAAGCGGACTCTTGTACTCGTGCCGTCTTCTTTCGTTGGTGGTTAGTTCCGATTTTCTTCATCAGGATTTTTCGAGCATTTCTTGGTTCCTTGGCTTCTGGAACCTCTGGAATCGCGCTTTGGCCATGCCATGGGTTCTTTTCAATGATAGCATTATGGAAGCCCAGTCGCATGTCTTGCCTTATCTGTTCGTTTGCTAGTTCGCTTGGCTTTTGTTTGGCACAATGCTTCCACCTTTTTCGGTTATAATGTCTAGCTGCTATTTGGGCTTCTAGAGACATATGGTAAACACTCGGGTTTTCTATTTCATCACAATATGGTCTCTGTCTCATCACTGATCTAAATTTCTAGGGAGATACAATTTAGATGAACTTGCAAGAATTGATTTAATTCAAATAATTCATCAAACACCACTTGCTCAACATATTCACGGATCTAAATTTCTAGGGAGATACAATTTAGATGAACTTGCAAGAATTGATTTAATTCAAATAATTCATCAAACACCACTTGCTCAACATATTCAATAATTAAAAGAAAAACAAATTTAAAAACTTAGCTCACAAAGCACGACTCCAAGATTGGGTGCAATCATCCCCCTCATGTGTGTATGGCCTATTTCCCCCACACATGAGTATTTACAAGATACTTTATTCCAATTTAGGCCAT
This sequence comes from Cibotium barometz, assembly GCF_041138505.1. Lineage (NCBI taxonomy): Eukaryota > Viridiplantae > Streptophyta > Polypodiopsida > Cyatheales > Cibotiaceae > Cibotium > Cibotium barometz. The sequence continues at coordinate 4,042,543 of NC_141064.1, read as the reverse complement.
AGCCTCCAAAAATACAAAAAGGTGCTTTTCTTGCACGACACTCTTTTATCTTCAAAAATAGAGCGCCCATAAATTGAGGCTTGGGTTTAACACATATCACGCTTTACAAAATATTAAAGATCAAGCCTATGCTTGATGAACTATGGGTTATTCAAAATAAATCAAAACGTGCACAAGCTAGCACATGTATTTACAAAGCTTGTTTACAAAAATGGTGTGCCAAGTAATAAATTTGTGCAACTTCTCTTCAATCCTCGGAATCCTCTTCACCTATAAAATAACCAACAATAAATTGGTAAAATAAATATTCCATAAGCATACAAACCATCATTACACACATGTTTGCCAGGCATAAGTAACCCAGAAATCACCCCTACATATGAACCAACTCAAGCAAGCATTGGAGACCCCAAACATACGTCAATATCCACCAAACATATTAATATTTATAATGGCATTACCCATGATATTAACATAATTTGGCATAACGCAAAGATAATCCAAGCGTCCTCGAATTATCTAAGAGAGTAGAATAATATTTTTAAGAGGGCTAAAATATATTCCCATAATATTCCCTCTTGCTTGAGTTTACAATTGCCCTCAATTGCCGGTTTGTTGAAAAGAACGGAGGATCTCTAGGAAAGCACGAAAATATTTCTCAGGCACCCATCTTGCATCTTCCACGAGGATGATTTTTGAAAGTTATTAAATATTTGCTATATTGGTTTCTAGTTCGAGTTGAAGTAATTTGATGATCAATGATAGTATCTGAGAGTAAAATTTCTTCCTCTCCTTCAATCAAAGGTGGTTCTTCATATATTGGATGAGTGGGAAGTGGTCCTTTGAAAGGTTTTAATAAGCTAGCATGAAATGAATTATGAATTTGCCAATGAGAAGGTAATTTAAGTTTATATGCAACATCATTAATTTTGTGAATCACTTTAAAAGGTCCATAAAATCTTGGTGCAAGCAGTTGGAAATTTGTCAACACTTTTAAGTCAACGCTTTTCAATTTTCAAAAGTACATAGTCTCCAAGTTCAAAAGATATGGCTTTACATTTACGATTTGCTTTCTTAACATACTTTTCTTGAGCATGAGCAATAGAATGTTTTACATCATTCAGAATGCTACTAAAATCGATAATGAATTGATCAATAGCTTCGATTTTGTGAGAAAGTCTAGATGTCGGAATAGACAGATGTTTTCCATGCACAGTTTCGAAAGATGCTCGACTAGTAACTGAATGAGGAGTATTATTGTAAAAAGCAGATTGGAGAAGATGAATGTACTTATCCCATGAGTTAGGTTATTGGGCAACATAGGCTCTGAGTAGATCCAAGATAGTACTATTAGTAACCTCAATTTTTCCATTTGTTTTTGGATGGAAAGCTGTGGAGAAATCTACTTTAGTGCCTAAGTTGGAGAATAGCGTGATCCAAAAGTTACTACTACAAAATCTTGAATCTTTGTCAGAAACAATGACTTTTGGCAATCCGTGATGTATAAAGATTTGTTTGATAAACATATTCGCAGCTTATTGAGAAGTCAAAGTTTTTTTACAAGGTAATAAATATGCTTGCTTACTTAAACGGATAATTATTGTCCAAATCATATCATTATGACTCGATGTAGTACGCAAACCTGTGATGAAATCCACGGATATTTGTTCCCAAATATCGTTAGGAATTGGTAGAGGGGTCAGGAGTCCTTGGGTTTTACCTTTGTAGCTTTTAATTTTCTGACAAACAGAACGTTCAGCCATAAATTTTGATATATCTTATTTAAGACGAGGCCAAAAGAACTCTCTAGAGGCTAATTATTTAAGATGAGGCCAAAAGAACTCTCTAGAGGCTAATTGTAAAGTAGTTGAAACACCTCAATAACCCATGTATGGTGGTTGATGCATTTCTTCGAGTATGAATTGTCTGAAAGGTTGTGTAATACACAATCTTTTTTGGAAGAAAAGATAACCATCATAGCATTAATAATCACAACCAGGGTTCAAATTATTGTCTCTAAGCTTAGTCCAAATTTCATTAAAATTTGGGTCTGTATCATAGGATTCTCTCATAGAACTCAATGGTTGACTTTGTTACTAGGATGTCTACTTAAAGCATTGGCCACAACATTTTCTTTGCCTGGTTGATATTGAATCATGAGTTGGAAACTTTGGATAAATAAAGCCCATTTGATATGTCGATAAGAGATCAATGGTTGGGTCAACAAATGACGAATGCTTTATTGGTCTGTCTTGATTAAGACATTAAATAATGTTTCTAAAGTCTTAAAGCATGGACAACCGCAGAAGCTAATTCTTTGTCATATGTACTATAATTTCTTTCTACTGGTTTAAGCTTCTTACTTCTTTCATAAGCAATGGGATGTCCAACTTGCATAAGAACAGCACCAAAGCCTTGCCCACTTTGCAGCAATGACTACAACAAAGAATGATCTCATTGAAAATTTGGTAATGTAAGAACTGGTGCATGAGTCAATGCTTTCTTAAGTTCAGTGAAGGAATGATCATGTCTACTAGTCCAATCAAAATGTCTAGCTTTCTTAAGAAGTTCAGTCAAAGGATGTGCAATGTATGCAAAATTTCTAACGAACTTCCTGTAGTAGTAACATAACCCAAGAAAAGGTCGGAGTTAGTGAATATCATGTGGTCTAGGCCAATTAGTAAAACTTTCAATCTTTTTGGGATCTACTCGAATACCATCAGCAGAGACAATGTGTCCTAGATATTCAATTTCTTCTCGAAAGAATTTGCTGTTTTCAGAATTGACTTAGAGGTGATTCTCTTGAAGAAGTGAGAACACTTTTTATGAATGTTGTTCATGTTCTTGACGATTCTTATTGAAAACTAAGATATCATAAAAAAAACACTATAACAAAATTTTGATATTTCAAGAATATCCTATTCATCATTCTATTGAAAGTAGTTGGAGCATTAGTCAAACCGAATGGCATAACTAAAAACTCACAATGACCAGTTTAGGTCCTGAAGGCAGTTTTGAAGATATCTCCTTCATTCATTCGAATCTGATGATAACCAGACTTTAGGTCAATCTTGCTAAAGACTTGTGCTCCTTTAAGCTTATAATACCTAAGATGACATCCACACCTTGTAAAGGTGCCACTAGGAATGTTCTCTTTTCTTTTAGTGAACCCATCTGTAATTCTAAATCTTTAACCTCCTTAGTGCAGTTGTACTTAGTACCTTGAAATGTAACTTTTACCTTGTAACTAGAGTACAATGCATCTAGGTTAAGTGCTTTCAATGCTTTTTCAAAAATGAAATCATGCGAACTACCATCATCATTCTTTTAGTGAACCCATCTGTAATTCTAAATCTTTAACCTCCTTAGTGCAGTTGTACTTAGTACCTTGAAATGTAACTTTTACCTTGTAAAAACTAGAGTACAATGCATCTAGGTTAAGTGCTTTCAATGCTTTTTCAAAAATAAAATCATGCGAACTACCATCATCATGCAATATAGAAATTGATTTTCCTTTTATTTTCCCTTGAATTCTCAATAAATCATGAATTGAAAACTTACCTTGTTACCCTCTGTTATATGTACATTATGTGTGCTATGTTATATACACGTTATGTGTGCATATACTAGGAGGCCTAACCCATATTAGGCTTGTGAGCATGGGAGCATGGGAACAAGCTCTAGTGGAGCATGGGTTAGGACTAACCTTAAGGGTTAAGGTTAGGGTCAGGTATCCAAGGGTCACACATGAGAAATGGAAAGTCAAGAGTCACTTGAGAGCCCTCCTATATAATAGGGGCATGGGGCACACTCAAGGGAGCTTGGGAGCTTGGAGGCTTAGAGGCTAGGGCTATGGTCTCTTGTGTAGAGGTTCATGTCTACTCATCTACCATTTCACACTATAGCTACATGCTATTGGATTGGAGTTATACCTCTTGATGGTATGGGACATAAAGGTAGAGGTATGATGTATTTCATTATTATTCATGTGTGCATCCCTTGGGCTCGGGGGTGGTTGGGTGGTTGAGTTTATGCCTGATTTATGCATGTTTATGCATAACAATTATCTAGAGAGATCTTAGGGTTTTAACAATGGTATCAGAGCAATCTTGTTGATTTTTTTAGTAAATTTTAATATTTGTTGGAATTAGGGTTGCAGGAAAGCACACAAAGCTTGGAGAAGAAGAAGCAAGAATGCACACAACACAAAGTGTATTAGATTGTGTCAATGTACAAAAGATAAGTTAGCCCTAGAAGGATGGGCGTATATACAAGCCGGGGGAAAAAACCTCCTAAAGAGGGAAAAAGTGCCCCGGTGGTCCTAAGTGTGTTCACACACATCACTGCCTATGTATATGGCAACAAATCCCCCCTGGGAGTGATGGTGTGAACGAGAGCTGGCACTCATGTATAGGGGAGTGCCATGCCCGAAGTAGATCAATCCACAAAGGGGAGCAAGCCCAAAGCTTTGCGGAAAGCTTCGAACTTCTCACGAGGAAGCGCCTTTGTGAAAAGATTGGCGAGGTTGTCCTGTGTTGGCACATAGGCCAAGCTGATCTCTCCTGCTGAGAGTCTCTCCCTGACATAGTGATAATGCACCTCAATGTGCTTTGTGCGAGCATGAAAAACTGGGTTTCTCGCAACTGCCAATGTGCTCTAACTGTCAGTGAAGATAGAGGTGGCAGACTCCTGTCCAACACCCAAGTCAGCCACCATAAGCCGTCTGAGCCACACACACTCAACCGTAGCTGTGAAAGCTGCCCTGTACTCAGCTTCACAACTAGAAGTGGCCACAGTAGGTTGCTTCTTGCTCAACCAAGATATGCATGAGATACCGAGCATGAAACAAAAACCACTTGTGGACACTCTTGTGTCATAGCAACCAGCCCAATCTGAGTCCAAAAAAGCATGTAAATCTGGCGGCAACGATCCCCCCTTGGGATAAAACAACCCAAGATGTATGGTGCCACTCAAGTAGCGAAAGATGCGTTTAACTGCCTTCCAATGCTGAGACCCTGGGCTATGCATAAACCTGCTCACCTGTGAGACTGCAAACTGAATGTCCGGCCTCGTAATGCATACATAAATGAGGCATCCAACAGCTGTCTGATAGAGTGTGACATCAAAGTGATCTCCAGCATCATGAAGACTCAACTTCAAACCTGTCTCCATTGGAGTAGCAATAGGCTTGTAGTCTTCAAGGCCAAATCTCCGCAACAATGTTTCAATATACTTTGTCTGACACAAAGCAATACCTCCATCACACTGCTTAAATTGTATCCCCAAATAATGATGCAAATGCCCCAAATCTGACATCTCAAAAGAGGCATTCAAATCAGCCTTAAAATCAGCGATATGACTCTCATTTGGTCCTGTGAGCAGCATGTCATCGACATAGAGAGCAATGATTAGATGTACACCATCCACACGTTTAACATACAAAGTGCTTTCTGTTGGACTATTCTGAAATCCGTGTGCAGTCAAATATGCATGTATCTTTTCATACCAAGCTCGTGGAGCTTGCTTTAAACCATATAAAGCCTTTTTTAACCTGCACACTTTGTTTTCCTGCCCTCTTTGAACAAAACCACGAGGCTGCGATACATACACCTCCTCATGCAAAACTCCATTTAAGAACGCAATCTTTATGTCGAGCTGATGTACATTCCAACCATTATGAGCTGCCAATGCACAAATGCTACGAATGGTAGTCATACGACAAGTGGGAGCAAAGGTCTCATCAAAATCAATGCCCTTTTCTTGAGCATAACCCTTTGCAACAAGTCTAGCCTTATAGCGATCAACACTACCATCTGGTTTTCGTTTCAACTTAAAAACCCACTTACATCCAATGGCCTTTTTACCAATAGGCAAATCACACAAAGACCATGTACCATTCTTCATTATAGCATCATATTCACTTTGCATTGCAGCCAACCAATTTTCTGAATTTTGTGCCTCATCAAATGAAAGAGGTTCTTCCTCTTCACACATACTAGACACAGCCAAAGCATAACAATCTGATGTATAAGAGGCATGCTGAAAACCTGAACGAGTACGACTAGTCATAGGTGCATCAATCTTACTATCATGCTGAAAACCTGAACGAGTACGACTAGTCATAGGTGCATCAATCTTACTATCACGTAAGATTTGCACCAGCCATTTAGGCATACCTCTAGCCTGCTCATTTTCAGCCCTATCCTCATGAATTACATCCTGTAAATCTGCATCAGAAATAGGCTGATCTATGATGTCGTTTGAAATCTGCGTAGGCTGAATATTTGCCTCATTAGGACTTACATTTGAATTCCCACCTGTAAAGAGAGGCAACGTATCAAATACATCCCGTGAGCTCACACCTGTCTCTTTGGTACATGATAACAAGGGCTGCACAGCATCTTCCACAAAAACAACATCTCGACTAATCAAGATACGCTTTGACTGCGGGATGATACAATCTGTAACCCTTGCTCTCAGCACTGTAACCAACAAAAATGCATTTGACAGCCTTATCATCCAATTTTCTGCGTTGTTGCACAGGCACTAAAGCATAGGCCAAGCAACCAAAGACACGCAAGTGACCAATAGAAGGCTTCCTGCCATGCCAAGCTTCATATGGAGTAATAGACTGCAAGGCCTTAGTGGGACACCTGTTGAGTACATATGCAGCACACATGACAGCCTCAAGCCAAAACGCATGTGGCAAAGCTTGGCTCTTGACCATACATCGTGCCATCTCCATAAGTGACCTGTTTTTTCTCTCAGCAACACCATTCTGCTGAGGGGTATACGACACTGTACATTGGTGTTTTATCCCATGACTAGCCAGAAATGCATCAAACTCTTTAGACATGTACCCCCCCCTCGATCAGTACGGAGGGTGCCCACAGTACAATTTAGGCCATTTTCAACCATAAGAAAAAACTGTTTGAAGCACAATAACACTTCGGACTTTGCCTTCAGTGCATGCCTTGAGTAATCATCAATGAAAGTCACGAAGTACAAGTGTTTACCAAATGACGGAGTTTGCATAGGCCCACATACATCACTATGTACAAGCTGCAATTTGCGAGTGGCCCGCACAGAACCATCCTTTGGAAACGCAGAACGCTGCATTTTGCCCAAAATACAGCCTTCACAAACATGTTTCAATGGTGCCTCAAGAGGGGGCAATGAAGCAACCATATCAAATTTCTGCAAACGCAGCAAACTAGCAAAGTTCAGATGACCAAAACGAGCATGCCATAGTTTTGCATCTAAAACTGCCTTTTCATCAGAAACTGTATTTGCTGAATCTTCCACACACTTGTCATAAGAATTGAGCCTATACAGCCCACGAAACAAGGTGCCAGATGCAATAATCGTATCACCAGAAGTCAAATCATGAACAGTATATCTGTCATCCACAAATTTGATTACAAATCCAAGTCTAGCAAGCGCAGAGACAGACAATAGATTCTTCTTTATCCCTGGCACATACAAAGCATCTGAAAGTGTGAAAGCGCTGCCATTTGCAGCCGCCGTAAGCATAATTTTACCAACGCCCTTCACTGGGTAAGAAGCATTATTGGCACATGTGACAGTATTCCCATTAGGGACACCCTCAAGAGAAGTGAACATATCACGATGCGAGGTAATGTGCTTAGTAGCACCACTGTCAAAATACCAAACATGAGAGTCAACAGAAACTGCCAAACATGCATCATGTACAGATGGGTCATACTGGCAATACACGCTAAACGCCCATTCTGTATCCTACACAACATTTGCAGAATCTGCATTTGTAGAAGCATCCGCTATTGTGGCTGCATTTGACTCTTTCTTCTTTGCCTCTTTAGCCTTTAGCTTAGGGCAATTCTTAATGACATGATCATTTGCCTTACAATAGTTGCACCTGGTCTTTTTCTTGCCTTTATCAAGAGCCTTCTCAGACTTATTGTTGCTACCTGTGGAAGGAGAAGAAGTTGCAGACCTACTAATAGGAGAAGAAACAGTGGAAGGGGCTGCCTTACCACTTCTTCTCTGCTATTGGGCAGCCATAAATGCTTGATCAACTGCACGCTGCCTGGCCCTGTTTTGCCTGGACTGCGCTTCTTGCAAGAGCTTGTTGACTAAAGTATCATACTTGACAGCATCAGGTCTGTCCTCATTAAGAAGTCTCCACGTGGAAGCAAAAGTCTGATATGTCTCAGGTAAAGCATCAAGAACAGTCTGCACAAGAGAATGATCAGGAATAATCTCACCTGCAGAAATCAACTGTTCTTTGAGATCTTTAATCTCAGCAAGAAAAACATTCATGTCATCATCTTCTTGCATAATCTTCCATTCTAGCTCTTTACGCAGGTAAGCGATTTTTGCCTCGTTACGACCTGCATACAAACCAGCTAGAATATCCCAAGCCTGTTTTGCTGTTTTAGCTGAACGAATATGTGGGGTGATGTTCCGTTTGACAGAAAGTGCAATTAAAGCATGAGCCTGCGCATCTTTACCATCCCAACGAGCTTGTTCAGCAGTGGGTAAAACAGCAGCAACAGTAGAGCTGCTAGAACCTGCAACATCCTCAACAGATCCTACATCCACAGAACCTGGACGTACATCCATACCCTGCACAATGTTCCACACTCCTTTTGCAACCAAAACATGCTGCATTATGTATGCCCAAAGTGGGTAGTTGCTGTCTCCATCCAGTTTGTCTTCAGCAGACAACATGCGAAATACATCATTGCTGTTATCAGCCATGGCCACTGACTGAAACTGATGCAAAAGCTGCCTGTAATGAAGCAAAGACTGAACAGAAAACAACTCGTGCTATGTAGCACGGTCCACAATAGAGTACGTATGCCTGTTTTGCAGAAAACTACACTGTCGAAATTTTTGCAGAAAATGACGAAAACACCTGTGCAGAACTTGAAATGCAAAAACGGAGCCCGAAACGACCTCAGATGCAAATTCTGAGAATGCTTAGCCCAACGGGCTAATTTGCAGAGTATAGGGACCTGCAAGCGCTCGTGAAAACTCACCTCAATCGGAGAACGTGAGTCGGAGGGTGCTGACGGTGTAGCCCTGGGAGCCGATGCCCGCTCTGATACCAATTGTTGGAATTAGGGTTGCAGGAAAGCACACAAAGCTTGGAGAAGAAGAAGCAAGAATGCACACAACACAAAGTGTATTAGATTGTGTCAATGTGCAAAAGATAAGTTAGCCCTAGAAGGATGGGCGTATATACAAGCCGGGGGAAAAAACCTCCTAAAGAGGGAAAAAATGCCCCGGCGGTCCTAAGTGTGTTCACACACATCACTGCCTATGTATATGGCAACAATATTTACTAATAAAATGTTATTTTTTGTTGATTTGTGTTGATTAATTGCACGTGGATCATCGATTTGGTGATTGGAATGTGTGTAACTACAATTCAATGGACGAATCGACGTTGCAGAGGAATACCGTGAGTTAATGCTATTTTTTCCTATTTTTTATGGTTAAAATCAAGCATTAATGGAATTTTTTTCAAAAATACCTTAAAGTTTATGGTGGATATTTTTGTAGAATGGATTCCCTGAATTTCTAGAATTTTAAGAAATTTTTTCCTAATTGTTTAGGAATTTTTTGAGCATTTTTATGATTTAAAATGTATTTTTATACATTTTTTCAGTTTTTTTCCGCGGGAATGCGATCAAATTTCTATCAATTTTCTACTCAAATTCAGTATAGGGGACAGCGTGTTGATGCATGAGATGCTCTCCCGTGTGCGTGGGACTCTCTCCGCCTCTCAAATCTGATTTTTCCTTCTTTTTTCCATGAAATTTCTCTTAAAAAGGAATTTTTTAAATTAAACATTAATCATAATTAATGTTAATTATGATTAAGGATTTAATTAAAGATTAAGCTAATCTCTCTGATTAACAGAGAGAGAGAGAGAGAGAGAGAGAGAGAGAGAGAGAGAGAAGAGATGGGAGTAGAAAGATGGAAATGGAGAGGAAAGAGGGAGTCCCTCTCTCTCTCACTCATCCACGCGCGGAGGGGGGGGGGGACTGTGCACAGCAGAGCAGCAGCCGCCGCCGGCGGAAAAAAACGCCCCTCCCTAAAAAATCAAAATCAAGTAATAAGCTTTAAAAAGCTTATTTTTTATTTTTTAAAAAATTAGTTTTTTATTAAAAAAGCTTTCTGATAATATTTCAAAAAAAAGCCTGGAAAATACTAAAAAACGGGGATTTGAGGAAAAAAAATCTTTGAAAATTTCTTCTTGAAATTTCTTGGCTTTTCAACTTCCGGAAAACCTTTGGCTTTCCGTTTTCCCGAAACCTTTTGGCTTTCCGAATTCCGAAAAAACTTTTGACCTTCTGTATTCCGGAAACCTTTGACCTTTCACATTCCGATTTTTTTTGTCTTTTCATTTTCCCAAAACTTTTGGCTTTCCGTATTCCAAGAAAACCGTTGGAATTCCGAAATTTTTTGACCGTTCGTATTCTAAATGCGTTCGGGGTAATTTAAAAATTTCAAAAAAATCTTAAAAATTAGTGGAAAATTAGACAAAGGTTATTTAAATTTTGGAAAAATGTGGGGTTGGTGTTTGGCATGTGGTGTGTCCATTCGGGCGCCCGTGACCATTCAAATTCCTTTAAAAATATATTTTTTGACCCAGAAAATGAAAAAAATCCATTAAAATTGTAAATTTTTATTGGATTTGAGAATTGTTGGGCGGAATTGGAAATTTCGTGAACCATGGGATTCTTAGGAAAAATTAGGAATATTCTAAAATTATTTTTAGAAATCTTAAAAAATTGGTATTTTTAAAATATCAATGGTATTTTGACAAATTAAATTGCTAAAAATTTTCTAGAAAAATATAGGTTTGGAATGCCATAAGATAGGTTTGGTGAAATTCAAAATTATTATATTTTGAGGCCCTATAAAATTAGGGAGAATTTGAAAAAAATCATGATAATTATTTTTCTCGAGAATTTAATATTTTCGAGGGTTATTTAATGTTGAAGTACATTTTCTCGTGTTGACAGTAGATAGATGCGAGTTATTCGCATATTATTAATACGATTATATCTTGTATTAATGGATATTTATGTTTAGATTAATTCTAAACGATGTATTCATGATTTTTTACCATTGTTTAGCTATTCTTTTTGGACATGTTCCTTAATTTCTTTTGATGGCTATAATTTACGTTCAAAGTGTGTTTCACCTTTGACACTTTTCCATGATAATTTATTTTGCACTTTTTTAAGTGTGGTTTGTGCTTAATTTCTTAAGCCTCTATCATGGGTTAGTTGATCAGTTTGTTTTGGTGGATTTTTATTGGATGTTTTCCAAGTTTTATATGGACTCATCAGGTTTTGCTTAGATCACTTATGTTTAGGGTTTTTTATTGAGTGTTACACACTTGTTTCACTTTCTTACTTTGGAGTTTTATTTGAACAACACAACGTTCATATACTCCAGATTGATGAGTTGGCCCACCAATTTTAATGCTTCTTTTGGCATGATTAATGTCCATTAGATGGTATGCATTGATTTTTATGATCAACTATGGTTTTTATGGATTCGAGGAGCTTCTATGCTTTTATCCATGGTTTTATGAGGATCTTTTGATCTTTTGAATATTTACATGTGCTTTGAAGGTAGCATTTGTCTTCGTTTTTTGCACATAATTTTGGAGTATATTTCTTATACTCTTGTATATATTCCAACTCGGATACCTAGTTGCTTATATATCTAGGTGAGTTATTTTTCTACCCTAACTTTATTGTGTTTTGGGTAGTTATCATTAGAAAGGCGCTAATAATTCAATTTCTTTTCTAATGATATACTCAGAAGGAGTTATTCCTTGATGTAGTCTCAAGTATATAGAGACAGGTTTTAGTATGTGAAAGTCTGGATAAGGCCATCTTATTCCTTTTATACAGGATTTTATTCATATTTTCCGAGACGGCATACTAGGGAGTCTCAAATTGTTAAGGTATGTATGGGTGGTATCATGGTGGTATGGGACGCTAGTGATCCCTCACATATATTATCTTATGGGATAATTTGGGCTCAAGATTGTTGCTTTGCTTACATCACTTAGCATGTTGACCTCAACATTCAAAGACAATCTTATTTTCTAAATTCACTAGAAGTTATACTGCGGGCATTCTCTAGATAAATTTCTTTTATCTATAGCCTGCTTGTTTTGATGAGGGTAATCTCGTCGGCATTCTCACTTGTTGAAATCTCTTTCTTTAGAGTTTAAACAAGTTTATCTTGTTGTGTTCGGATAAGGAAATTTGGATTGTTCCTTTGTTGGCATTTCTTTCTCTAGTTTCGTACTTTAGGTGATTGCTATAGTCAACCTGATAGGTTTACGGATGGACATATGTGACTCATCGAGACGATGACTCTTTATGTTGATATGGGTAACTCGAGACGTCGATTATTCCATATGCAGATGTGGATATGTCGGGGCACCGATGAATCCCTAGTTTCTGCTGTTATAATGCCATGCTTTCCTACTTTATTCCGAAAGGTTTACAACGAGGAAGTTACTTTGAATGTGAATTGCTCTGATCATCCGCAGTCTGATGGGCAAACAAAGTGTATGAATCAGATTGTAGAGTAAATGCTTCGTACATATGTCTCTAGAAAATCATCATATTGGAAAATATTTCAATGATGAAATTTGCCTATAACAGTTTTAAATATACGGCTATTGGTTTTAGTCCATACATACTTATGTATGGGTATCAACCCAGGGTACCTATTGATGTCGGTCTTAAGGACATCGAGCTTGATGCATCGAGGGATTTCTTGCGAGATATGCAGGAAATGCTGATCGAAGCTCGGGATTCTATCAGGAGTGCTCATGATAGGACACGGTTTTATGCTGATAGGGGACGCTCATCTAGGTCTTTTGAACCAGGAGCGTTGGTTTATTTTAATGTTCCTAAAGATTTTTTGACTTTATCAATGGGAAAATGCTCGAATTTATCTCCTAGATATTGTGGTCCATTTCGAGTTATGCATCGGATTGGCATGGTTGCGTAAGAACTAAAGCTACCTCCAATTGTTAGAGTTCATCCAGTCTTTCATATCAATAGATTGAAAGGGAAATTGGGAGGTGAGGATAACAGAGTTACTCCTCAAGAACTCGTTGAAGTCGAAGATTTATCCTATGTTCCACATGAACTTGATATGGTACATGAATTCAGGGAAAGGAAACTTTGTAAGTTGACTTATCCTTGAGGTTAAAATTAGGTGGAAAGATAGGAAAATTGAGGATTCGACTTGGGAGTCGGTTGAGATTGTTCAGCATAGTTCTCCTTCTTTTCATTGCAAGAGTGCAATGTTTTGAGAGAGGGGAAGTATGTTATATGTACATTATGTGTGCTATGTTATATACACATTATGTGTGCATATACTAGGAGGCTAACCCACATTAGGCTTGTGAGCATGGGAGCATGGGAACAAGCTCTAGTGGAGCATGGGTTAGGACTAACCTTAAGGGTTAAGGTTAGGGTCAGGCATCCAAGGGTCACACATGAGAAATGGAAAGTCAAGAGTCACTTGAGGGCCCTCCTATATAATAGGGGCATGGGGCACACTCAAGGGAGCTTGGGAGCTTGGAGGCTTGGAGGCTAGGGCTATGGTCTCTTGTGTAGAGGTTCATGTCTACTCATCTACCATTTCACACTATAGCTACATGCTATTGGATTGGAGTTATACCTCTTGATGGTATGGGACATCAAGGTAGAGGTATGATGTATTTCATTATTATTCATGTGTGCATCCCTTGGGCTCACCCTCTTGCTTGAAATAATCTTCGTCGTCTTCTTCAATAATGTTGAGTCGAGCCATTGATGTGGAATTCTTCTTTTTGTCAAGGCAATCCTACGTGAGGTGTCCTTCCTTATGGCAATTGTAGCATCTAAAGGTTCAATTCTTTGGTTGGCCATTCAAAGGTTTGTTGTTATTGTCCTTCTTCCGAGTACCTCCTTTAGCCACGTCTTTATCCTGTTGCATCTTGGATTTATCAAAAGTATCAGAAGGGAAAGAAGATTTTGTAGATTTTGTAAAAGATTTATCTTGCTGCTTGAAATCTCTAGATATAGATGTTTTACGTTCTAAATTTAAGGCAAGGTCCATAGCATTGCTAAGGTCATGTGGATAAAACATGTTAACATCAGCCCTAATGGTAGACTTAAGTCCAGCAATGAATTTTCTACATTGCTCTTTTTCCTTGACTTTTTCAATAACTTGAACTTATAAAAGAATATTCCAAAATTTGTCAATATAAGCTTGGACATTCTCTTTATCAATCTGGCATAGAGTTTCCCATCGTTGATGTGCTTTACTTTGTATTGCGATGGTAGAAAATGTTTCTTTAAGAGTTTTTGGAACTCTTTCCATGTTGAAGGTTGATGTTTACCTTACTTAATCACATTCCACCATAAGGTAGCACTTTCGATCAAATGATTACAAGCACATTTAATTTTATCCTTTTTTGAGAATTTATCGCCACAGAAATAGTCGTCTAGTTAGCTAATCCATGCAATGAGAACTCGTGCATTCTTCTTGCCATCATAATTTTGAAAAGTGAATGCCTTTCGGTTGATTCGTGAGTTTTTTCTAGAATTTTGAGCACGCAAGGTAGCTTTAATAGTGCATCTAACATGATCACTTTCCTCCTCATCTGAGTTGGAGGAATCACATCTGCGTTTGGTACGCTTGACGTGACGGTCTAATTTGTGTCAGAGTTCTCGTTCACTTGCAATTTGTGTCAGAGTTCTCGTCGTTCACTTGCAATTTGTTCTTGAAGTGGTAAGATCTGTTCTTTGTATCGTGGGTGGTATGAGTAAAGTAGCCATTGCAAATAAATAAAGATGGAGAATTTAGCCTTTGAATTCGTCACCGAATGGTTGGCTTGATTCCGTCCTCCAAGAATTTTGAGAAAGTCAAATTTTTTCTTAATGCCGAAAATATTTTATAACAAGAGGCTTCCAAGGAAAAGAAAATATTTTATAGCAAGAGGCTTCCAAGGAAAAGAAAATATTTTATAGCAAGAGGCTTCCAAGGAAAAGAAAATATTTTATAGCAAGAGGCTTCCAAGGAAAAGAAACCTCCCTCTGGAATTTTTCTCTTTCTCTTTTCTCTTCTTCTTCTTTGAATTCCCTTGAATATTTGAGGATAGGCTTTATAAGCTTTTTAAAGCTTACTTAAGCTTTTGTAAACTTATATAGCTTTAATGGTATAAGTTTTTAAGCTTTTAACTTGTAATTATGCCCTTCTTTCTTCTTAGGATACTGCTGGGATGTGCCACAAAAGGAAAAGAGGTTTGAACTATAACGCTTTGTATTATAAAGCTTAAAAGTTATAAAGCTTTATCCTTAGTCATTTCTCAAAGTAATTGACTTCTAAAAGTTTAAGCACCCTCCATTATGGCTTCTTCTTTGTATCAATGGTTTAGTAATCCAAAAGCTAAGCCGGATTCCCCATCAATTGTAGATTTCATCCATACGGATGGATCAAGAAGAGGCTAATAATTTGGAAAAACCACTTTTCATGTAGAAAGTGGTTTTGTGGTTTTATGGAGAGTGGTTTGCCACCCTTGCTTAACTTTGGTCTTTTCCCCTTGGTTTATAGAAGAAACCCTTCCAAAAACCTTTGAATTAAGCTTTTAGCTCTCAATTCTTCTACCTAACTTTTTAGCTCTCAATTCTTGTCCCCATCTCCCTAGATCTAGCTCTGATACCACTGTCACGGATCTAAATTTCTAGGGAGATAGAATTTAGATAAACTTGTAAGAATTGATTTAATTCAAATAATTCATCAAACACCACATGCTCAACATATTCAATAATTAAGAGAAAAATAAATAAAAATAATTAGCTCACAAAGCACGACTCCAAGATTGGGTGCAATCATCCCCCTCATGTGTGTATGGCCTAGTTTCCCCACACATGAGTATTTACAAGATACTTTATTCCAATTTAGGCCATAGCCTCCAAAAATACGAAAGTGCGTTTCTTGCACGACACTCTCTTATCTTCAAAAATAGAGTGTCCATGAATTGAGGCTTGGGTTTAAAGTATATCACGCTTTACAAAATATTAAAGATCAATTCTATGCTTGATAAACTATGGCTTATTCAAAATAAATCAAAATGTGCACAAGCTAGCACATGTATATATATAAAGCTTGTTTACAAAAATGGTGTGCCAAGTAATAAATTTCTGCAACTTCTTTTCAATCCTTAGAATCCTCTTCACCTATAAAGTAACCAACAATAAATTGGTGAAATAAATATTCCATAAGCATACAAACCATCATCACATACAATGTTTGCTAGGCATAGTAACCCGGGAATTACCCCTACATTACGAACCAACTGAAGCAAACATTGGAGACCCCAAACATACGTCAATATCCACCAAACATATTAATATTTATAATGGCATCACCCATGATATTAACATAACTTGGCATGACACAAAGATAAATCCAAGCATCCTCGAATTATCTAAGAGGGTAGAATAATATTTTTAAGAGGGCTTACAATATATTCCCATAATAATCTCATGGACTATTTATTAATGATAGCCTGTGTTGTATTCTTCATCTTATGTTTATTCATTATTTTCTTCTTCGTCGTCGCGTGATGCCTCCCAAAAGAAAAGCCATGCATGATATTAGCAATATTATGGCAAGTAGATCATCGTCCTTCATCTTTCCCTTGTGCTGAAAGCCTTCCATCTGCGTCCAAACTCCAACGACCTGCAACGGTTTCCCAATCTCCCACAGCATCTAGCATGCCTATCCAACATGCTCCTTCTGTGCACAATCGTGTTGTTACTCCTCCCGAAGGACCTTCTTCTGTTCATAACCTGCATGCTATCAAGGAGAAAGCTCAATCTTCTAGTTTGTGTAAGCTCAACTTTTGATAATAAAAAAATTTATTATGTTTATAATACAAATATCTGTTCTATTTTATCTATATGTAATGACGATATTAAGTTCGTGCCTTAAGAATATAATAAATAAATGTAAATTTTTCATGATATGAAAATCTGTTGTCTTCTATCTTTATGTAGCGATGGTATGAAATGGTTGCATATTATGTATATAATGTCGTAGCAAATTTTGTCCAATGCATATTCAGTACACAACAAATTTCATAATCTGCGTATTGACTACATATTCACTAACTTTTCTTCAGTCTAGATTTCAAAAGTGCACTTGCTCATGGTTCACGATTTAAATAATATGAACGCTTCTCTCCTTTAAAAAAAAATATAAACCACAATAAATGAAGATCTTCAATATTTCTTTACATTTCTATTTACCTTTAAAATGTCCCCAAAACATATGTAACGACTATGTTTCAATAAATGAACATTTGTAAAATATAATATTTCAAGAAAAAGAAGCTTCGCATGTCATAGAAACATAAAGCCTTCAAATAAGTAGAATGTATTTGACTTGAACATAATATTTCAAGAAAAAGAAGCTTCGCATGTCATAGAAACATAAAGCCTTCAAATAAGTAGAATGTATTTGACTTGAACATAATATGCACCTAGAACATCTTTCTTGTTGTATATTAATTAATTTTTTCATTAATATTCACCTATTGCACCCACAACATATTCATGTTGTATATTAATTAATTTTTTCATTAATATGCACCTATTGCACCCACAACATATTCATGTTGTTTATTAATTACTATGTCATGTGACAAGCTTCATGCACTTATTTTTTTGAAGGATCAATGAAGAGTGATGAGAAAGGAAAAAAACGAATGGCAAATGAGAAAAATGTTGATTCAGAGCCCTTCGTACATAAAATTTCAGCTTTTCCAGAGAGCAAAGAAAAAAATGAAGCCCTTTGAAGTATCAGTGTGATAGTTGCTATTGTGAATGGGGATATTAAATTATCATGTTGGGAACCCCTAGAGGAATTTGTTAGAATGGAGTGTTTGAAAGGTCTTTTGCACTTGAAAAAGGTGGCACCTTGAACCACTTGCATTTTCACATGGTTGTTAGTTTAATGGCGTCATCCCTAATAAGTATAGGCAAAACCATAAAATGATATTTAGGATGGGATTTATTTAAGCCTGAGGGAGGGTTGGTTATGTGTAGAGGACTTAGATAGATTAAAATGCACACCTTTGAAGGCATGGTGGGTTACTGTATGAAAGACTTGCAAAAACCACACTTTAAGTTCTTCTCACACAATATATCTGCTGAAGAGATAACAAGAGGACGTCAGCTATACGCTCTATATGGCCAGGCTGACTTAAAGAATAAAGTGTGCTTATCACCTGTCAATCTTTTTGAAAGAGCATATGTATACACGGATAATTACAAAACAAATAAGCTTGGCGCTTCATTGCAAAGCACGCTATTGAAAATGGTTCGTACTAGAAAGTACTACCCTACAGCGTTATGGATAATTCCAAAGACAAGTTCAAGTATGAGTAGGAAAAGGTATGCTGGTGTGTGGAAGGTTATAAAACTCCCTCACCTGACCCATTGCATGGACATAGAAGAGATTTTCTTTACAAATCCTCCTCCTAACAGATATTTTGATCTCGTGAATGCAAGAGAGGATGCAGAAGATGAAGAGGATGAAAATGAGGATGGTAATGGACAGCAAAATGTGCATGGCAAAAATAGTACTGCACCACTAGGAACTCAATGAATCCCATAGTCATTGATGATTATCAAGAAATCAAATCTCCGCATGACTATAGCACATCTTATTTATCAGTATGGGAAAGGGCATATAAATTCAAAAAGGCCATTGTGGATGGAAATAAATTTGTGCCCCCCTGAAGTATGTAATTTTGTTAGCCTCATTGAGGAGGAAGCTTGTTTCGTGTAGTGTTTTGTGTCATACATTTTCAATTCAACATTTAATTATCTTGATGGTGGATTTAACCTTTGTAAATATCAACTTTTTGCCCTCCTATGAATACAGTTATCTTTCTTACATTTATGTACATTATTTTGCAAGAGCATTTTTAAAAACTCTTGAAAATGACAACTTCTTGACCTTACACTTTGTGACCTCTTTGGAAAAATGCTTGATAACCTTTCTAACCTTAGACTTCGTAAGCTTTTTAACCTTACAAAGTCTAATGTCTGAGTGAATACACACCTACAAAAAAAATTAATTAATATGTCTAAGTGAATATGCACCTACGAAAAAAATACATTTCAGCAAATAGGTTTTTATGTTGTTACTAAAGGCAGATCTTTTACTGGCCATCAAAGTGGAACCTTATTGAAAAGTGATTAATGGAAGAACATTAGGAATGAAATGAAATGTTGATTTTTTGTTTTGCTATCCCCACATGCAAAAGTGTAGTCCAATATTCTATAAGTCCCTTCTATTACATCACTTGTTAGGTGAAATCTAGATTTGGGCTTAGGAATTATGCAGTTGCAAGCTAGCCTATTTCAATCTCCTCCATCTAGCTTAGCACACCACCTCCCTCTAGCATCCCAAGCCCCACCCATTGTAGGCTGGCTTACATAGAGGTTTAGGGGGTTAAAACACATAATCGTTTTCAAAGCACAACTTGAATGGTGGGTGATGGCCTCTGATGGAATGGGGATGGTAGGAGGTGAGGTGAGAAGCATCCTGCCCATTCTAGAGTGAGGTATGGCTAAGAATGGGTAAGCAAGGCCCTTGAGCAAGTCCCTTAAGAAGGCCCCTTATTCACAAGGTCTAATTGATTATGGTTACAATCTATACACACACCTAGGTGCCCAAATAGTCACTTATATTGGACTAAAATTCCAACCTTCACAAAAATCACTAAGATTATTTTTCTTTTATTTCTTATGTACAACTTAAAATCATGATTGATCAGTATGACTCCCAATAATAGTTTGCTTAAGAAATTTTCTAGCTCTTTACCTAGTAAAAATATTTACCCAATAATTTTTTTTCTAGCTCTTTACCCTATAAAAATCTTCTTATCTAATATTTACTACACCATTACCCTATAAATCTTATAAAATATCCATTATTATCTATCTTTGAGTCTCAAAATCAAAACGTAATAATATACCTCTTTATAATGCCTAGCTAAAGAGTTTTTTTAGCATACTAGCCGAGAAAAATTCACAAGTTTAATTTTTATAACATGAATGTGCAATAAAAGAAAATGATTAATGTCATTATTTTTGAAGAGGGAGGGACCTTACATTTATGCCACGAAAAACCAAAGTTTTCCACACTGAGAAAAATAGTTTTTTATGATATAGTCAGTATGAGTTTCACGCTATGAGAAAACATATTTTTTCACATTAGTGTCTTTCACGATATGCACGACTAGTTTATGGTGCACGGAGTTTTCATGTCATAAGAAACCAAAGCTAAGGTCAAGAAAGGAACATTTAAGACTTAAGACACCTCCTCAAAGTGGACTTGTGAAGATAAGGGATAATTTTTCTCTCCGAGAGGATTTTCTTTTAGAAAAAAACAAAAAAAAAATCTTTCACAAAGTATTTATTTGAAAAACCTTCACATTTTTTTATTACACCATTTTTAGAAACTCCAAGGTTATGTGTGCTTGTTCAAGAACACAACTGGAATGGGGTGACATCTTGGGAGCTTTTTTCTCCACATATTTTTTAACATTTTGGCAATACACATAGTTTGGAGTTGTTGAGCAAGGGAATTGGGGGCCGGGGCTACTTAGCCATGCTTTGGCCTCACTTAAGGACTCCATAATGCACACAGGTGCACCCATGATCCCTCTTGGAGTGTATACATATGTAGAAACAAAGACAGGAAAATTGTTTTAAATTTAAATCATATGTAATCTTACGCACTTGAACTTATTTTTGACATTTTCAAGACCTAAATTGGATTCGATATACATTGGCACTTCAATTGAGGCTATTTTTATGAAAATTAATCTCTCTTGTCTAGCCAAGCTAATGCAAAAATACCAAAAATGTCTTAAAACCTCAAAAAATCCAAACACATTATGAAACCTGAGAAATTTAAACATGTTTCAAAACCCCAATTTTTTTTAAAATTTAACAATTCAAACAAATAAAAATATAAAAAATATAAAGATAGTTATTTTGAGAATTATGCACTAGCTCTAGCTCATTAAGGAGCATTCAACAACACAATGCAAGCCATGGTCAACTCAAAGGGATTGAACTACCCTTGACAAAAAATTGAATCCAGTAACAAAAATATACTAAACCTTGAGATCCATGCCTCAAAGAACAACTTCTAGTCACGTATGTTATACATTAGATCTAGCATGGGGGATTAAGTTTGGTAGGGGGCAGGGTTATGTGTGTGAGGACCAAGAGGGTAGGGGATTAAAATTAAGAGGGGGTAAAAATACATTGGGGGTTAGTTAAAACGGCACAAATACATTGGGGGTTAGTTAAAATGGCACAAAAGTTGCCGACTGAGATTTGAGCCTCAAGACCAAGGAATTTGCTCATGGTGACCATTACCTATCTCGAGCAGTGGGATGGAAGGTAGAGGATGGCGTGGTCGGCCGAACCCGCCCGGACCCCGAGCTGCCGACACGAGGTGCCCCGAAACAATGCAGCTTCTGACGGCGGGGGCTTGAACGATGGAATTTGGGGACGTGCTACATATGAAAAATGATCAATTTTCCAAGGGAATCACAACCGCGCGGTCCGTTCGAAGAAATTCCAAAGTTGGCGGTAGTGAGGTGAGGTCCCGGAGCAAAAGATGTTGGCACATGAGCTGAGCAGAGAAGCACGCAACTGGATCCTTGTGGGGCTGTCAATCAGCACTTCCGAAAAGAAGAGCAGCGGGCTATGGGAATCTTTCAGAGTTACCACCAAGGGAAGGTGATGCTTTGAAGAAAATGGCAAGGCTGGCAACAAGTCAGGGTGGCACTTCATGGACCGGCAGCGCCTCAGACAGGGACCGTGGGCTGGTAGCCACTCAAAGGTCAAGCAAAGGAAGAGAACAAAGGGGCCACGCATGCAGAGACAACGCCGAGAATGGGACCGGGTTTACGTATGCTAAGAAACTTGATGCGGCGAAATGGGACATCGTGTTGGTGTGGTGCCCCAGAAGACAAAGCAGAATGCAAGCCGTCGAGCCAATCATTTGGGAAAACATGCAAGCGGCAAAGGTGTCCGCTAAGGCCATGGTGTGCCTTGTGGCAATGGAGCCACTCCCCTCTCATCACCCAAGATGCAAACGGGCTAGGTAGGAGGAGCCGACGCCCTTTCAGATCATCAAGGATTATGCCTTGGGCAGATATAGCAAAGTAGAAGCCCCAGCTTCTCCACAGTGCAGAGCAAGGGATAGGCTGAAGGAACTGATTCTCTCTTTAGATCACAAAGGATCAAGCCAAAGGGTGAACGTGTAGCGGGAGCCCGCACTCCTTCGCAGTGCCAAAGCAGGGTGAGACAGAAGGTGTCAACATCTCTTTCAGGTTTCCAAGAGCCAAGCAAGCAACCTTCACGAAGACCACCGAGCTACGATATGGTAACCAACCTGGAATATCTAATGATGGTGGCACACATCGGGCATGCGAGTGAGGGTAAAGCCAAAGAAGGCACCAACAGACCCATGACCCCAACGGCAACACCAAAGTCTCCGCCTGGGTGAGGGTAAGTCCTAAGAAGAGGCACCAAGAGCCCTAGGCTTCCGGACCGAGAGTGGTCTCCCTTGTGGCCGTGTAGCCTACCGAGGTGCACGCGTCACCCGCAACTCCGAAGACTTGCTTGGGTGAGGGTAAGGCTGCATGACGGCACCAAGAGCCCTGGGCAACCGAAGCAACTACGGACCAAGGAGGGTCCCCATGTGGCGGTGTAGCCCAAAGTGGTGCACGCGCTACCTGAATAAAGCAACACCAAATAAAACCGAACCTGGGTGAGGGTAAGTCCGTGACGGCACCAAGAGCCTTGGGTTCTTCGACTCTAATAAAGAGAAGCGGGCCTTGCAATGGTCCAAGGAAGTGGCCGTGCTGGCCGTCAAGCGGAGCACAAGGTCACCGTGGGGCCGTCCAACAGCACACGTCAGTTTCACCACCACCAACTTCTCCCGTGGGTTCTAAGGTGCCACAAGTGCTTTGGGGCTCATGATGGCCTGAACTGGAGTAATCCGAGGAGGGTGAAGTTTCTTTGAGCAGGAACGTGCCAAATCAGGCCGGCAACAAGGGCTGCAGGGGCACATAGTTGTGTGACTTGGGAAAACAGGTTTGAAGAAGGGGACTACTTGGGAGCTCTGGATTGCAGCTTAAGGACCGTGGTGCCAGGCAGGTAGCACTCTGTATAAAGGAGCAAACGGGTATAGCTAGACTCGAGTTATATGGCTCATGAGTTGAATGGCTTTGGAAAGCAAGTTTGATGAAGGTGACCAGTTATATGGCTCATGAGTTGAATGGCTTTGGAAAGCAAGTTTGATGAAGGTGACTACTTGCGAGCGCTCAAGCACAGGACATGGAACCGCCGTAGTGCCGGGCACATAGCACTCTGGGTGAGGGCGTGAACTTGTACAACTGGAATTGGGCAAGTGGACTCGAGTCGTTTGGCTCTCCAAGTCACCAAAAGATGGAAACAGCTGGATGTGCAAGTGGCAGTGTGCATGCAGTTGGGTGGGGCAGAGTTGCAGCTGGCTCTCACTCAAGTTTGAAGGCAGCTTCTTGGACCACGTTATTAGAAGATGGAAACAGCTAGATGTGCAAGTGGCAGTGTGCATGCAGTTGGGTGGGGTAGAGTGGCAGCCGGCTCATTGAAGTTCAAAGGCAACTTGGATGTGGAAAGCACTCAGATCTAGCCAAAGGGCAAAGTGGGTGCAAAACAGAAGGTACGGCCTGAGACGAAGTTCAAGTAGGTAAAACTTGGGACCTAGCCGTCCAAGCAGAGCTTGTTGGGATGACGTCTAAGAAGACTAGCTCTTTGCAGTGCGGCAAGACATTCAAAACTTAAAGGTTTAAGGTGATGGTGCAGAGTCAGGAAACGAAGCCAATGTGAAGGTCATCCCATGGTGTCATGGGGGCCTAAGCAGGATGAAGTGGAGGGACTTTGCGCCTTGGTGAACAGGAACGATTTTGGCATAAAGGTTAAGACCCCCTAAACAGGTTTCGGAATAGTTTGTTGGCTAGAGCATGGCAAAGCAAGTCTTGGTGTCAAGGCAAGCTAGAGCACTCAAGTCAGGTGAACCAAAGCCGAAGAAGTGCAAAGGTTTGAATGCCAAAGGTTCGCGGTGGTTTTCACTTGGTGTCAGGTGGGACCAAAGGCACTTTGTCACACAGAGAATCAATGCACTTATGTACCGAACAGGTTGAAGTAGGGCATCAAGGTCCAGGACAACCAAGTGCAGAGTTGGAAGTGGCACAAGATGGGGCAAGCCAACAAGCTGGAGTCAGTGAGGTGGGAAACTCTTGTCCATAAAGATTTTGCACAAAGAGCTCAAGGGGCATTGGCAAGCAATAAGGCTCAAGACAACGCTGTTGAGATATCGAGCTCGTCTAGTGAGACGGTGGATACTGATGACCCGCCTAGGGGATAGGCCCCACACTTACACCACTGGCATGGTTGGTGAGATCTTGGGTGATTGACAGGCTGTGTGACAGCCATTCTAGAGACTGGCATAGTTATAGCGCTAGCTCATTTAGTTGGGTTCACACTATAGAGAACCCGTGTATGTATTGGTTGAGTACCTTTCATATTGTGTGTACTCTTATCTTGTATATGGTGTGTTGAGTGTTGAGTGAAGAAGAAGAAGATATTCAGCCTCTCACCTTGTGTGTTCTCTATTAGGGTTTTGTGAGTGTGTGTGTGTGCTTGCAAGAGCTCAAGCTCTCTTCCCCCTGCATCTTTTCATGGTATCAGAGCCTGGTTCGCGCTAAGGGCTGAGCTGCAAGCAAGAGAACCACAGGAAACGGTACGAGGGTAAGAGCTGCAACTACTCTTCCCTATTTGTGTTGGTGACTACACCCTTGTCGGGAGCTCTACGGGAGACACTGGCAACGATCTCTGATTGAGGAGCTTTCTTCGCGGGAGTAAAGCTATAGGGCAACTATACTGTCTTATCGGATAGTGGCCTATCGGACAGTGTCCTATCGGACAAAGTTTTCTGGGCCAAAAACGCGTTTCGGGCGCATCTGGACCTCCGTTTTTCAGAAAGCAGGCGATTTCGAGCACTGTCGGCGGTAAGTCATCGATTCTCTGCAGAACTCTGTTTTAAGAACTGCAGGAAGACAGATTGATTGTGCAGACACTGTGGGTGCTGCAAAGAGGTCTACAGTTGCCATTGGGTGTATATATGCACATTGAAGTCACTAGTTATGACATTTGAGAGTACTACAGTACCGCTGCAGAAAATACAGCAGTTTGTGCAGGACAAACCAGAGTGCTGTTTCTGGTAAAATTGTGTGTTTGGCAAAATGTCAAATGATGGGATAACCTAGATTGTGGCTGAGAAGCTAGATAAGAATAACTTCCATGCTTGGAGGTTCAGGTTGACGAATTCCCTGATGGGAAAGGGCTATTGGGACTACATAGAAGGTGAGCATGAAGAGGCGCCGGAGATACCAGGTTGGTCTTCACCCAAGCTCTTCTCTTCGATAATCAGCATAGACACCAAATCTGTAAAGTCGGGAATGTTTTCCCGAGTCTGAATCGACGTCTTGAACGCCTTGTATTGTGGCCCGAGACCACGTAGACAGACCTCCACCTTATCATCATCATCTACTGACACACCAATAGATGCAAGGGATTCCATAATACCCTTTATCTTCAACGCATAGTCATTCTCACAGACATGCTCTTTTTCTCCACAGTATGAAGTTCATTCTTCAACTGTATCTTACATGCCTTGGTATTTGTTTCATAAAGCTTTACCAAGGTGTCCCATGCCTCCTTGGGGGACTTGGCATCTTGAATGTGCCCAATCATGGTGTCTTGTATACTAATAGAGAGCAAATACATAACTTTCTTGGCTCCTTGGTTCCAGTCTTTAAACTCTTTCACATCTGCAGCAGTCGGATTTCACAAAGCAAAAACAGTTCAGAGCAACAGGCCTTCTACACGAGTTCAGGAAGAGGACGAGGTAGAGGAGGCCATGGATGCGGTCAAGGAGGTGGCCGAATAGGTAATCAGAATTATGGCCAGCAGTAGTAGCAGCAACAACAACAGTCCCAGAATCAACAACAACAACAACAACACGCAGGTGGAAGAGGCAAATTCGGAGGCAGGGGGAGTCAAAGAGGCCGTGGAAATTGGCAAAGGCAGTATAATGATGCATGTGAATGTTATTATTGTGGTAAGCCTGGACATGTGTAGGCAGAATGTTATAAGAAGCAGGCTGATATGCAAAATGGAAAAGTACAGCAAAACAACTATGCATCCTTAAGCAGAAATATGAGGATAATGAAAGGTTGTTTGTTATGCAGCATGTCGTGAATGCCATGTCTGAAAATGTTGAAGCAGCACAAAAAGATGATGTGTGGTATGTGGATTCAGGTGCTTCGAACCACATGACAAGTCATGGGGAGTCGTTCAAGGAGATGAAAAACCCGGAAAGACCAGGTTTTGTGGAAACAGGGGATGACACTGCTCATCCAATTGCCCATGTTGGAGATGTGCCATTGTCTATGCAGGATGGCAAAGTGAAGTACCTTGCAGATGTACTTCACGTTTCGAACATAACAAAGAATCTAGTTTCAGTTGGCCAGATGATTGAGCAGGGGTTGCAGGTTCGGTTTAACCTTGATGGGTGTTATGTTGAAGATTTTAAAGACAAGTGCAGGTTGGTTGCAAAAGGCAACAGAGTGGGCAAAATGTTTACGTTGAATGTAGACATGCCTGAAATGAGTGCTCCGATGTTTGCAAATGGTTCAGGAATTGTTGCAGACAGACATTTGGCATAAAAGGATTGGACATGTGAATGTGCAGAGATTGAAGTCTATGCAGACAAAAGGAATTGTGACAGGGGGGCTGCCAAAATTTAAAGTGGAAGGTATGCAGAAAATATGTGAAGCATGCCAATTTGGGAAGCAAACAAAGCATGTGTTTCCACGTAACAGATATGTGAGCAGAAATGCACTAGATATTGTGCATTCAGATGTATGGGGTCCTACGAAGACCATATCTATGGGAGGCTGCAGGTATTATGTGACGTTTATTGATGACCACACAAGGAAAGTGTGGGTATATTTCATGAAGGAGAAGAGTGAGGTGTTCACTCACTTTCAGAATTTCAGAGTTTTGGTTAAAAAGCAAACAGGGAAATATGTAAAGTGCCTAAGGTCAGATGGAGGGGGAGAGTACTTCTCCAATGAGTTCTCTGAATTTTTGAAGAAGAATGGTATTCGGAGACAGTTTACATGCAGATACACTCCGCAGCAAAATGGAGTTGCTGAGCAAAAAAACAGGCACATTGCTAAGATAGTGCGAGCATTGATGGAAGAGAAGAATATGCCGCATAGCTGAGGCGGTTTCTACAGCCGCATACATCATGAACAGGACTCCAACTGCAACCATACATGATGTAACTCCAGAGGAGAGGTTTACTGGTAGAAAACCAAATTTGTCTCATCTGAAAGTCTTTGGATGCATTGCATATGTGCATGTGCTAGATGAGCTGAGAACTAAGTTGGATCCAAAAGCTGAAAAATGTGTGTTTATTGGATACTCCCTTGAAGAAAGGGATACAGGTGTTATAACCCTGCTACACGTGAGTTGAGGGTAAGCAGGATGTTGTCTTTGATGAGATGAGCAGTTGGTATGCTGTTGAAAAAGAAGCTGTTGGGGCTGATGTGGCTGCGTCAAAGCAATGGTCTTTACATCAGATGGATGTAAAGCATGCATTCTTGCATGGGGATTTGCAAGAAGAGGTGTATATGTTGCAGCCACCTGGTTATGAGGATGTGGGTCACCCCGAGCATGTTTGCAGGTTGAAGAAAGCCTTATATGGCTTAAAACAAGCACCAAGAGCATGGTCTGACAAGATTTCTGAATATCTTGTCACTATTGGCTTTCATGTAGCCAATGCAGATTTCCCGTTGTATGTGAGACATGGTGATAGAGGGGTTGTGCTTGTTGTCATCTATGTAGATGACTTGATTATTACGGGGGACCATGATGCAGAGATCTTTGATGTAAAGATCTTGCTTAGACAGAAGTTTGAGATGAAGGATCTGGGGGAGCTCAGATATTTCTTGGGCATTGAGGTGATTAGGTCACCACATGGTATTGGATTACTGCAGAGATAGTATTGGATTAGGTCACCACATGGTATTGGATTACTGCAGAGACAGTATAGCTTGGACATGTTATCCAAGTGTGGTATGATAGGCTGTAAGCCTATTTCCGTGCCATTGGATCAGAATGGCAAGTTGAGTGCAGATTCAGGAGAGATCTTGGAGGATCCTACTATGTATAGGCACATAGTAGGAAGTTTGATCTACATGACGATCACCAGACCAGATTTGAGCTATGCTGTTGGGTTGGTGAGTTAGTTTATGCAGGTTCCACGAAAACCGCATTTGGATGCAGTGAGACGCATACTGAGGTATGTGAAGTCTACTTTGCATTGTGGACTATTCTATGAGACTGGGACAGAGATATGTGTACATGGGTACACAGATGCTGATTGGGCTGGTAGTATCTCAGATAGAAGATCTACCAGTGGCTTCATGTTTTCTTTGGGGAGTGCTGCTGTGACTTGGAGCAGCAAGAAGCAGCCTACGGTTGCTCTCTCCAGTATACAGAGGCCGAGTAGTACAGAGGAGCTACTATGGCAGCATGTGAAGTAGCTTGGTTGAGAAAGCTACTTGCAGATTTGGGTCTATCAGTGGATAGACAAGTTGTCATTTTCTGTGACAACATTAGCAGTATACAGTTGGCCAGGAACCCAGTCTTTCATGCTCGTACGAAGCACATAGAGGTTCACTACCATTTTGTTAGAGAGAAGGTCTTGGCAGGAGACCTTGACCTTGTTTATGTCAGCACAGAGGATCAGGTAGCTGACATCTTCACCAAAGCATTGGGTACAGAGAAGCTCCGCAGATTCAGGGCTTCACTTGGTGTACATGAGATGGAGTTGAGCTCAAGGGGGAGTGTTGAAATATCGAGCTCGTCTAGTGAGACGGTGGACACTGATGACCCGCCTGGGGGATAGGCTCCACACTTACACCACTGGTATGGTTGGTGAGATCTTGGGTGATATGCGGCCAGTGGGATGACAGGCTGTGTGACAGCCATTCTAGAGACTGGCATAGTTATAGCGCCAGCTCATTTAGTTGGGTTCACACTATAGAGAACCCGTGTATGTATTGGTTGAGTACCTTTCATATTGTGTGTACTCTTATCTTGTATATGGTGTGTTGAGTGTTGAGTGAAGAAGAAGAAGATATTCAGCCTCTCACCTTGTGTGTTCTCTATTAGGGTTTTGTGAGTGTGTGTGTGTGCTTGCAAGAGCTCAAGCTCTCTTCCCCCCTGCATCTTTTCAAACGCTCCAACAAAGAGGAATGTGAAGTCAGATTTGAAGTAAAGATGTTGCAACCAAGTTGGTGTCAACTCTGTAGACAAGTCTCGAGATTCCATGCAATTGCGGTACTTCCATCTGAAGACCCAATTACGAATTTATGAATTTCAGTCTAAATATCAATTTGTATGAATTTCATCACATTTTCAACTTTTTATTGTTACTTCATAAATTTTTGACATTTTTGGCTTCTCGGTTGATCCACTTTAGCCAAATTGCTTTGATACTAGTAGCTGAAAGATCCCTATCCCCACCGCGCAACGAATTCAGGGGTGCTAGTAGCGAAAGTAGCACTTCTTGCGTGGGGCAGGGTCTCTCACTCGGGGCCTCGCCCACCACGGATATCGAGACAATAGACTAATCCATCGATTCTTCCAAAAGCGAACTTGAAAAAACTTCCCTCGCCCTGAAAGCACAGGCGATTCCTCCAGGATAAATTTACTCTAACGTAGTCAAGAGCCTTAACTAACAGAACTGATCTTACCGAACCCGTAAGTCCCATAGTCAGATTAAGGAAAAGACTTGCACTTAGATCATAGAGACTGCCTTGCCTCATGTAATCACTTTTAATTAGCTCAGACAGGAGCCACGGCGAGACTACGCAGTCACCTCGCCACTTTTGTGGGGATTGGGGGACTCTCAACAAGCAGGGGCTTGAAGTCCGGGCTGTTTAGAAGATGAAAAGAGAAAGATACAAAAATATGCACCGTTTTTCATTTGTAACGGGTTAGACACTGACCTTGCTGATGGCTACAAAGAAGGGTAAAGGCCTCCCACGAGTATTTACTATATATCACTATGCACATAGAGCATTCTATGAGGCGCATGCACTCAACCTTTGGTTTCAAAAGTAATTGACGAGGGCGTCAATTCTATAAAGGGGGGATGTATGTGAGGTGGGATTTCTATCCGAAGGGACTTGGTGCCTTGAGGGTATGCTAGCCCATCCCGAATAGTATGCATCTATATGGGGAGGAGGTGCAAGGAGAGGCAAAGCATGGACCCATGGTAGGCACCCTAGGAATGCACTCACACACCGGGTAGGCACGTTAGGCCTTCCCGGGTGCCGGTGAGGTTCCGTGGGTGCCGAGTGCCCCGGGGGTTGCCCTCCCCGCCTTGATGCTGAGATCGGACCGAAAACGGTCATCGAGTGAAAAACGATGGGAAAACGGCCGAGACTGGCGGACCGTCGAGCCGTGTCGTGCCGAGACGGGCCGCGGGCTCGGGCCGCGGGCTGGTGGATCATGGATGGAAGGCAAGACTTGAGACGAGGCCGAGGGAGCCGAGCCGAGCATGAACGCAAGTGATCGGTGAGACCCGCAAGGAAAACACGCGAGACGCGCTCGACGGGCCAATGGAGCCGTTTCATGAAGCATGGACCGTAAATAGGCCCAAGAGGGCTTAATTCAAAAGGGGTGGGGTTAGAGGGCTTGATTCCAAAGGGGTGGGGTTAGAGGGCTTGATTCCAAAGGGGTGGAGTTAGAGGGCTTGATTATTCCAAAGCAGACGTTAGGGTTTTAAGGGGCTTTTAAAAGGTAGAGTTGAGTGTTAAATATGTCACCTGAGGCAAGGGGGTATTCAAAATTAGAAAGTAGGGGAGAGAGAGTGCTAATTAGTGGGCTTAAAGCAGACGTTAGGGTTTTAAGGGGCTTTAAAAGGTAGAGTTGAGTGTTAAATATGTCACCTGAGGCAAGGGGGTATTCAAAATTAGAAAGTAGGGGAGAGAGTGCTGATTAGTGGGCTTAAAGCAAATTAGAAAGTAGGGGAGAGGGGGCTAATTAGTGGGCTTAAAGAAAATTAGAAATTAGGGGAGAGGCAGTGTAATTAGTGGGCTTAAAAGAGGGGGAAATCTCGAGTGTTATGGTTCTCCTTTACCACACTAATTATTAGTCACCATGCTTTTTTAAGGATGATTCTCTCTTTCATGGTACATCACATAAAAATTATAAGATGTAGATTTAGTTCCAACATGAAATTTTTCTCTTCAAAACGTTTTTTTCCAGCATAAGATGTAAGTTTAGTTCCAACATAAGATATAGGTTTAGTTTCAACAAAAGATAAGATGTAGATTTAGTTCCAACATAAGATGTAGGTTTAGTTCCAAAATAACTTTTTGCTTGAAATGGATCTAGACTAAGAATCAAGAAATCAACAAATAAAAGTCCAATTCTAGCACCCATTAAACACACATGAGAAATACATGAGATAATGAAGAAAATGTAAAAAATCCATATACACATGTAGCAAAGGAGGTATGTGCATAAGGCCTAAGTGATTTAACGTCTTACCATGAGGATGGTTATCAATCTTGCCATGAGCCCTAGACCATGAAAGGCCATCTCCAAGAAAGGAGCCTAGAGTACATGTAATTGTCCAAGTGACGAATGATCAAAAGATTCCTACAATGAACCTAAGGCCTTATTTATAGTAGCCTTGTTCATGGCCCATTATTTACATATTTTGGACTTTAGCTTATGCTTCATTACAAACCATCCCTTCCCAAAGATTTTATCCTCAAAATCATACGAGATATCTTCAATTCAACATAGCCTCAAATGAAATCAATGGGAAGGTGTGAAGGTCCCAAATATACTCTCCAAATGTAAGGAAGTCCATGAGTCTTCATCTCCAATGCATATGTGTGGGACTGTTACGGCAACCCTTGTTGTAGCTTAAATCCTTTGAAAGATTCTTCATGAAAACTCCATGAGATAGGCCATAAATAATGCATACACTTAGCCAATCATGTCCCGCATCATATTCTTCCATTGTGATGGAGTAGAGCAATGACCCCAACAATGGACCTCACTAAAAATATCCAAAAATTAAAGCATGCCTATAATCCCAATTATTTCCCATTTTCTCCATACAAATCATGCCACTTGGTCAAGCAACACCTTCCTCAAGTAGGCCATATTGTTGCATACTCCAAAGATTGCCAAGTAGCCTTATCCATGGGCAATTGCTTCCATTTAAAAAGGAATTCTTCAATGTTCCTATTCCTCAACACCCTTGTTCTCTTGTCCACAATCCTCTCTAGTTTATATATGATCTCTCCTTCTTTATCCATGGGTGGTAACTCTTAAATCTCTTGAAGAGTGCCCACAAACACATTAGGAATTCTTGTAGAAGAATGCAAATTAAGCTTGTAAGCCAAGTCACCCACTTTCTTGACTACCATGTATGAGCCATAGTATCTATATGAGCCGCTTTTGGATTGGAATATCCTTTGAGGATGTTATGACAGCTCTTAGGAAGCTTTAGTAGCACATATTCACCTTCTTTAAACTCCATCTTATGCCTATGCTCATCCACATTTGCCTTCATGGCCTCTTGAGTCTTTTTCATGTTCTTCTTGTTGCAAAGTTGAAGAAGTTGTCTCATCCTTTCCAACCCTTCACTAGCCAAGGGACCAACCGTTTTGTCCTCATGAAAGGCAATAGATGGCACATGCACTTGATACCCATAAAGAGCCTCAAAATGTGACATCCCAATACTAAAATGCTTGCTTGAATTGTGGCAAAACTCAGCAATATAGAGCCACTCATCCCAAGATGTTGGCATATCATGACAATAGTGTCTCAAGTACACTTCAAGCCATTTGTTTGTGCACTCCATTTTCCCATCCGTTTAAGGGTGATAGGTTGTAGATGGAGT
Organism: Cibotium barometz; assembly: GCF_041138505.1. Classification (NCBI taxonomy): domain Eukaryota; kingdom Viridiplantae; phylum Streptophyta; class Polypodiopsida; order Cyatheales; family Cibotiaceae; genus Cibotium; species Cibotium barometz. Next base: position 4,009,378 of record NC_141064.1, on the reverse strand, counting down.
GATTTGGTTACCCATGTTATCATATAATGTCCTCCAAAAAGTACCCATGAACTTGGTGTCCCTATCACAAACTATGTTAAGTGGCAAACCATGTATCTTGAATACAAGTTCCATGAATTGCTTGGCAATGTGATAGGCCCCTTAAGTGATGTTTAAAGCAATGAAATGGGCTGATTTGGTGAGTCTATCCACCACCACAAATATTTGATTCCATCCATGCTTTGTCCTTGGTAGACTTGTAATGAAGTTCATAGAAATGTGAGTCCATTTCCCATCCAAAATAGGCAAAGGATGAAGCAATCCACTTGGAAGTTGATGACTTTTCTTATTCTTTTGTTGGCAAGACACACATTCTAACACAAACTTCTCGACATCTCTCCACATGCCTTTCCAATAGAAGTTCTTAATCACTTTGTCAAAAGTTTTAAGCACACCAAGATGGCCTGAAAGTGGTGAAGAATGCATCTCATAAATCACCTTGGGAATGTTTGATAAGGTAGGAACCAAGTACACCTTATCCTTGTGCCATAGGAGACTATTACAAAACTTGTAATGAGGGAATTCTCCATCATCTCCTTGATTTAATTTCTTGTAAATATGGGAAACGCTTTCATTTGATAAGATATTCCTCTTGAATTCCTTTGATCCATTCACTATATACTAGGTCATAGTGCAAGTCCACATTCTTGACAATGCATCCGCAACTACATTGTCCTTCCTCCGGGTGTGTAAGATATCTCAAAATCATATCCTTGAAGGGTAGCCAACCATTTGTTTTGTTTGGGAGCAAGATTGGGTTGGGAGAGGAAAAATTTTAGCACCCTATGATCACTTCTCACTTTAAAATGTGCACCATAAAGATAGTGATACCATTTCTCAATTGCATGAAGTATGGCCAACATTTCTTGTTCATAAACATGCAACCTTGTCTCCTTCTCGATAAGATTCCTACTCTCAAATGCAATGACACCATGCTCTTGGTATAAAACTGCTCCAAGCCCTCTTTCACTTGCATCTGCTCTCACATAGAATGTCTTTGAGAAATCGGGGAAAACAAGAATAGGAACCGATGTGAGCAAGGTTTTGAGTTCACTGAAACTCTTGTCGGCAAGGGTATCCCAAAAGAAAGCTTCCTTTTTGAGTCGATCGGTAAGAGGTGCTGCAAGATGCATAGTGCTCTATAAATCTTCTATAAAAGAAGAAAATCTCAAAAATCCTCTCAATTGAGTTATATTACTAGGTTGGAGTGATCAAAGACAGCTCTTTTGATGCATTTCTAGCCAATACTACTTGTTGTCCATCATGTGAAAAGCTCATAATACCTTGTTGAAGGTTCATGTGGAAATCACCAAAAGAAGCTAACCAATCACACCCCATAATCACATCAATGGGACCCATGTCCAAGACCACCAAATCACCTTCCCAAGTGTATGAAGAAGACAATGTCACTTGTGTAGCAAGGCAAACCAATGTAGCTTTTTCATTTTCCCCATTTGCCACTTGCACTTGGAAGGTTATGGGTAGCTCCGTTGGAGATAGTTTGAGAGAGTTAATGGATTTAGAGTTGATGAAGCTATGTGTACTCCTGCGATTCACCAAAATGTATGCAACTCTCCCATTAATGTTTCCCACTAATCTTAAAGTACTTGGGCTCTTCATCTCACCAAAAGCTCTTGAGAAATAGAGCATACGCAAGCTGTGTTTACTGCACTTTTGGATGTATCACCTCCCAAAATACTTACATGACTCCTGCCCCACGGGGGTCAAATGCAAACTCACCCTCTTCTTGGATGAAAGAATGATCCTCCAAGGTATCATGATGTGTCTCTTATGAAATTTTCATATTCCTCCACCTCATGAGATTTCTTTAAATCATCCTCCACCTTATGAGATTTCTTTAAACCATCCTTTTCATACATAAGAATCATAGTAGCCGTCACCTTCTTTGACTTGCAAACATGCCCAGGTGACCACTTCTCTTTGCATTTGAAGCATAAACCCTTGCTCCTCAACTCTTCAATATTTGGATCATCCATCCTTTGTGTCTTCTTGAAGGGTTGAAAAGTCTTCTTGACAAAACCATTGCCTTTCTTTGCATCATTTTGAACTCCACTCTTGGGCTGTGCACCTCAAAATGATGAGGGAAATATCAAAGTAGAAGTGGGTGTTGTGGAAGGAAAACTTTTACCAACATTTGAAGAAGTATTGGATGGTTTTTGAGAGGGTATGATAGGCTGAGATTTTCTATACTTAGGCTCATAAAGTTTCGCCAATCTCATAGCCTCATTGATGGGGCTAGGTCTTTGTGCCAATACATCCACCTTGATGTAGGAATCTAGACGATGCACAAACTTCTTCATCTTCATGTCCTCATTGAGTCCATCCACAAAAATAGAGAGTTTCATGAACTTTCTGATGTATTCTCTAACCAATATGCTCTTTTGTGAGAGTTCATACCATTCTTCATGGTATCGGCCAAGAACTAAAGGCAAAAATAAATACTATATTCATCTCTCTCTTCAATTCTTCCCAACTATGTGGTATAATCCCTTCTTTGACCAAATGTCTCTACCATTGATGGGCATAATCTTCCAAGTGCAAGGATGCAAATTGCACTTTATCCCGCTCATTCTTTGGATATAGCTGAAATTATGTCCATTTTATTCATCCATTCCTCCAATTCATGTAGGGTTGATCCTTCACCCTTGAATTTGAGGAGCGAGACCTTATCCTTGACATCCTTAGAAGTGGTAGATGATGCATTCTCATGATGATGATTAGAGGGTTTGTACCTTTGCACTTACGCATATGATCCCAAGAATTGTGCAAAATCCTTATACTCCTTCTTGATAAAGGTAGGCATTTTCATCCAACTATCATGAGCTTTCCTTTGCCTTTCGATGAATGACATATGCTGCCAATTATGCTTAACCACATCATCATTAACATATAACTCTTCTTCAAACATAGAAGATTTATTTTCCTTGGAATGTGAAGATACTCTTTTGGGTTCTCCAAGGTTTGGTTCTAAGTGTTTAGACCAAGATGTATGTTTCTTTCCGTGTGGTTGAGAGGGATCGGCTTAGAAAGATGTAGGCCTCATTTCCTTCACGAGAGGTCTTCTAGCCTCTGCCATGAATCCACTTGTGGCATTCTTTGTAAGATTTTCATGAGTAACCCTTGTAAAATCCTCTTGCACATGTTTCTTACCTTCTCTTCAGTCTTCAGAAGAGATCCCGTGAAAGGGTTGCTTATCTCCTTGATGACCATCGTGACCATCATCATGCTTAAGTTGACCCATTGATTGAGCTAACTTTTCTTCCATCAATCCAATTCTTGTAGCCATAGTGTCAAATTTTGTGCTCATTTCCATCCTTGTAGCCATGGAATCAAAATTTGCATTTATCTCCATCAACATTTAGAGAAGAGTGTCATTTGAAACGATACGTGAGGATTGGGAGGTATGCTTGTGGACACTTCCAACATTCACTTCTTCTTTAACCTCTTTTTAAGGTTGCCCAAAATTCTCCTCCACCTCCATGTTACCATGTTCCACCATCTCTTCATCCTCTATATCCTCAAATCTCAATGCATTCTTCCTCGGCCTTCCTTTAGGCTGCCCAAAATTCTCCTCCACCTCCATGTTACCATGTTCCACCATCTCTTCATCCTCTATATCCTCAAATCTCAATGCATTCTTCCTCGGCCTTCCTTTAGGTTTGGGTGCTATGAAAATTTATTGTTTTTGAAAAATTGGCTATAACTTGGGGTAGGGATCTCGGATTGGGGAGATCTAATTCTTGATACAAAGCTTATGAGATGCCCTATCCAACCATGCAAAGACCCAATTAAGATTAGGTGCCCTAATAGCCTCTGTTTTAGGGTTCTCGAAGATATAGGCTGAAAACGAAAATTAGGCAATAGGATACTCAAAACTCACCGGGATTTGGATAAAACTTGGTGTGTGAGATTCTGAGATCCACGACCACTTTAGTATAAGTGGGTTGCCTCCACTTGAGTCCTAGAATCTCATTATTGAGCCCAAGGGGGCAACACCATTGGGTCCACTCTAATATCACTAGTAGTGACCTAATCCATGACCACTTAGCATATGTGGGTTGCCTCCACTTGAGCCTTGGAATTCCATTATTGAGCCCAAGGGGGCAACACATAGCATAAGAACCTACATGGATAATATTTTAAAAACCTACATAGCAACGATTCCATTTATCATCATCACATAAGAGGATATAATAAGGAGGAAAAATCAAACAACAATGCACGTATACTATATTTTATATAACATGATAATGCAAGGTACTTACAAGAACTTTCAAACAACATATAATTTGGAAAATAAAAAGCACCAAACTCATTAATCCCACCAAACTATATGCATGCAAATCAGCCACCATGTTCTCCTTATTCTTCATGTTTTAAATACGATGCTTGGAGTATAGGATCAACCTAGCCAAGGAGCATTGTCACACCTCCGTCACACCAAGGAGCATTGGGCCACCATGCTCCCCTTATTCTTCATGTTTTAAACATGCTGCTTGGAGTATGGGGTTGACCCATCCAAGTAACATCGAAGAATAATCTAATTATTCCTATTTTCTCATTGTTTTAAGGTGCCAAGTTTGTGAACTAATATGGTTGATTAGGGTTAGGGTTTTGATTCTCCATAAGTAGAAAATGGATATTTTATATTTGTAAATGGGGATTGACCAAGAATAAATCATTCTTGTATATTGGCCAACCATAGCACAAGCTATGGTTTCTCTACCATTGTAGTGTGAGAGAAGCACGGGTTTTTCTGAGAGTAGGAAACTAAAGAGAGATTTCATTTCCTTATGAGTAGAGAGCTTGGTGTGCATGAGTAAAAAGGGATATCTCCTCTTAAACTAGGTTTTGTAATCTTGCTTAGACTTAATCTACAAGTGATGGTGTTAAGAATAGTCAAAAGCTATGGTTTCTCTACCATTGTAGTGTGAGAGAAGCACATGTTTTTGTGAGAGTAGGAAACTAAAGAGAAATTTCATTCCCTGATAGAGAGCTTGGTGTGCGCGAGTAAAAAGGGCTATCTTCTCTTAAACTAGGTTTTGTATTCTTTATTAGACTTAATCTATTGATGGTGTTAAAAATAGTCAATAGCTAATTGTGTGAGTTAAAGAGGAATGAAAACAAATATGCCAAGTATTATGAGAATTCCTTTTATCATACAAAGAATGCTAAAAAGTTTAAGATGGTTTTCAAATGTTGCAATGTCATGCCTTCATACATTTTTTATATTAAAGAAGATGTCCTAAGCCTAATAATAAAGATAGGAACTAGAACAGACTGACAAGATTGACAAGGGTAGTGAGGAAGCTACACTCGAAAGTGGTGAGTCTAGGGCCTCACCAGCCCTGACTCGAGTCGTTCATCCGATAAGGTTAGAATCAATGGCCTGGGGGTGAATAGGCTAGCTGGTGAGAGATGCTAAAGCAAAGCGAACCCTTGGTGTGATGATGCTACCTTATTGGGTTCGATGCTCCTTGGCTGGGTCGATCCCATACTCCAAGTAGCATGTTTAAAACATGAAGAATAAGGGGAGCATGGTGGGCCAATGCTCTTTGGTGCGATGGAGGTGTGACAATGCTCTTTGGCTAGGTTAATCCCATACTCCAAGCATCATATTTAAAACATGAAGAATAAGGGGACATGTGGCTGATTTACATGCATATGGTTTGGTGGACTGAACGAGTTTGGTGCTTTCTATTTTTCAAATTCTATGTTGTTTGAAAGTTCTTGTAAGTACCTTGCATTATCATGTTATATAAAATATAGTATACGTGCATTGTTGTTTGATTTTTCCTACTTATTATATTCTCTTATGTGATATGATAAATGGAATCGATGCTATTTAGGTTTTTAAAATATTATCCATGCAGGTTCTTATGCTATGTGTTGCCCCCTTGGGCTCAATAATGGAATTCCAAGACTCAAGTGGAGGCAACCCACGTATGCTAAGTGGTTATGGATCCAAGGGCAAGTGGGTTAGGTCACTAGTGATATTAGAGTGGATCCAGTGGTGTTGCCCCCTTGGGCTCAATAATGGGATTCTAGGACTCAAGTGGAGGTAACCCACATATACTAAGTGGTTGTGGATCCAAGGGCAAGTAGGTTGGGTCACTGGTGATATTAGAGTGGACCCATGGTCATAAAAGAATGATGAGGCTAAGAATATTTATTGTTTATTTTTCAAGAATCATGGCTAGAATACCAAGTGATATCTTTTAAGAAGGCCTCTACAATGAGTGGGTCAATGACTTGAGCAAGGTATCGCATTCATACTGTTTCACTTGGGAATAACGGGTGTGTTGGTGTTGGACGTATATATGGGATGACCAGTACCATCTTTATGTCATGAAGATCCCCATAGGGGAGATAGAAATGCATGTCGAGAACAGTTATAAACTAGAAGAGTCTGGACTCGTAGAGATTATTACTAGGTTGCAAACTTTGATAATGCCTCAGAGAAGGATATCTTTTATAGAGAAATTTTCGAGCTTAGACAGCTCCTCCCCTTTCTTTTTTTTGTAAAAGAGGATGTTCACCTTTCTTTTTTTTGTAGAAGAGGATGTTCACCTTTCTTTTTTTTGTAGAAGAGGATGTTCACCTTTCTTTAATTTAGAAGAGGATGCCAAGTTATGCCAAGCCAAGCATTCACCTTTATTTTTTGTATTAATGGTGGAGAATTCAAAATCTCCATTGTCATTATGCATCTCCATTCTAAACCTCATGAAGAACTATTATGTCATCTACTCTTATCTATGCTGCTTCTCTAGGTTCACTTCTCATATTAGTTCTCATATTAGTTCTCCTGAACTTGAAGCTAGTTCTCCAAATTGAGCTTTTTGGTTATGATTATCATAGACAAGGATGACATAGCTAAAAACGATAATGTGGTAGAGGATGCTTATGTGGATTGCCATGAGGAGGTGGTGGAAGAGTCTCCTTATATGGAGAACCGTGAGTTTCCATTTGATCTAGGTGGTAAGTCAGCCCACGTGTGTTCTATATTGCACGATTCGCAAATGAGATGCAAGGGAGCCACTACCTTAAGGCTTCAAGGCACTATCTATGGAAGGGTGGCTCATATTTTGGTGGATTTGGGGAGCACAAATAGCTTTATAAACCTAAAGTCCATTAAAAATTTGAGATTATATCCCATTGAGCTTCCACATGCATGAAGAGTTCAAGTGGCAAATGATGGGGAGAATGAAGTTGCTACCATGTATTATCCTTCTTCTTCCATAGTTCTCTCTCCCCAATACTCCATGTAAGCTAACCTCATAATGTTGGAATTGAGGCCCATTGATTTGATATTGGGATGTGATTGGTTATGAGCACTTTGGTGGGTGAGTTCTCACATTGAACTTATCTCACGTGTACATGAGGTTTATGCATGGTGGATAGCTTGTAACACTCAATGATGACATTAGTTTTTCAAAGCTCTCCCTCATCACTTCCAAGTAATTGAAGAGGAAATGAAGAATATAAGCTCCATCTATGTGTTGCAACTCATTAAGGATGTTGAAAATTAGGGTGGACAACCCCTTGGCTCAGCTTTTGGAGGAGTGTAGGGATGTATTTCAGTCCCCTAAGTGTTTACCTCCCAAGAGAGATGTTGATTATATAGTTGATCTTAAGCCAAATGCTAAATTGGTTATTAATAAACCACCCTATAAACTCTTTAAGTTTGAGAGAGAGGAGGTTGCCAAGTCCAAGAACTCATGGAGATGTGGCTTGTACAACCAAATCAATCTCCATTTACCTCTCCCGTGTTATTGGTGAAGAAAAAGGATGGCACATATAGAATGTGCATTAATTATAGGAACTTTAACAAGCTCGCCATACTGCTATCCCATACCTAGGATTGATGATCTACTTGATAAGCTCAAGGGAGCTAAGTTGTTTTCCAAAATAGATCTCAAATGCGGGTATCACCAAATAAGGAAGGATGGGAATGAGATCAAGAAAGCTTTTTGCACAACTGATATAGAGGGCTTTTCCATTTCATGGCTATGCCCTTTGGTTTGTCAAATGCTCTCGCCACATTCCAAGAACTTATGAATAAGCTGCTTTAGCTCTTTCTCTTTTCTTTGATGACATCCTCATCTATAATAAGAGCAAAGAGGAGCATTTATCGCATGTAAAATAAGTGTTGAATGACTTGAGATAGCATGAATTATTTGCCAAAGAATGCAAATGTTCTTTCATGAAGCATGAGGTAATCACAAGTAATGAGTATCACTTGAGTTGTGCAATTCTCTCTCTTTCTCCATCCATGTCTATGTTCCCACACACCATGGCTTGATCTCCCCTTCCACTCTCATTCCTCTTGGGCCTGGCACCATGTTTTCCTACAAGATTATCCTACTACAACCGTATATGTCAAGATACAAAATTTCATATTTTCTTCTATTTCCCAAACATCGAGTTTGAAAACACAAGCAGGGCAGCTCAAACCTCGAGTTCCCACGCAGGTACATATGCAGCCGGTACACTTGCAGCAGGAATAGGTTCATACACAGCAGCCCACAACAGAAACATGACATTGACAGTCGGTATAAGTGTCCAATACCAATTACATCCGGTAAATCAGCTGATACATCAACCGTGTACACCGGTTTAGCAGGTACAAACAACAGCGCGATATCTGTCATTTGGCATTGGCTGTACGAAACTGTACAGACACGGCATGGCACTGGACAGACAGACATGCTTCAAGTGGCGATCCTCGCATGTTCATTCTAGGGATGCCCCCAGGCCTGAAATTTGACTCCCTATGCTAGGCATCATAAAAATTTTAATGACACCTTAGCAACCTATACTAGGCATCAAATGACGTCTTCGGGAACCTAGACGGGCTTCGAGTCACTTTCGATTACGTACACAATTCTCGATTCTAAATTTGAGCTATCAGAAAAAGAATATGTAAAGAGAACTACTCGGTAGATTTGTTTATGAGCCCACCAAAATGAGAAGACAATATTTCAATGCTCGACACACTAACTGTTCTAATTGCTAACAAACCCGATAGCCATGCTTGAGACTACGTGCCTTGAATTAATGTGCCAACAATGTAAATAATGGACTGCAGATAACTATATCAATGCACGCATTGAATTTCTTTCATTGCTTAGTAGCATACATTATGTGGCACATCCATTCCTGCTAAAGGGGAATGGAAAGGTGTTGGTATTATGAGCAACGATGCCTAAGCATGAACATAACAACTACAATGGACAGAATTGTATTAGAGTTCAAGAGCAGAAGCATCGAATTTGAAAGTTTTGTGCCTTTAAACCCATGATGAACTTAGCCCACCATTTTCCAGTAATACAAACATCTCGCACCTGTTCAGAGATGAAACAAGGAATTTAGCACGAGCGTGTAACAACCTCGAGCAAGGAGAGATGCATCCAGGAAGACGATAAGGTAGTCGAGGAGCTGAGCTGCACCAGCCAACAGAGAAGCAGTTGTAAGGCCATTAGTTGTTGAGAAGGTCAGTTACCACCAAACAAGATAGCCAGTTTCACACACCTTTCCAATAGCAGCTGCTGTGTTTCCTGCAGCATCCAAGGCATCAGTTCGCTCACGTTTTCCGTGGCTCATTCCTGCCATTTCCGTGATGCCATCGACATTATCACTAATAGGTCCATAGGCCCAAAAAACACCATCACAACAGCTCTCAAACTGCAAAAACAAACCAGTATAACAACTCGCAAAACAATTAATAATCTTGCCAAGAGGCAAAAGCATAAACATGTTGACAATAAAAGAAACAACAACAAATGTGTCGAAATCCAGCAAATTAGTGAAAATCTTGCCAAGCTTTTCATTATGAAAATATCGAGTCTGAGCCAAGAAGTATAGAACAACAGATTGGCTGAAGCAATTACTTTTTCCAAGATGTTTTCAATGTTGTCCAACAAATCATCAAACCATCAACAACTAAAATACGAATTGCAAAGACCAGCATACTTATGCAAAATGATCATAATCCATCACATACTCTCCTTGCTTTCATATCTTTCTACATGTCATGAACACATGCCCAATCCACATCATTGACATCTGGTCCAAGAAGTGAAATTCTCATCAATGCCTCAAGAGTCTTTACATCTAAACATTGGCGTTGATATGTCATAATGACATTTTGCTTAGAGAATCCTCGCTCACATGAAACTCATGAGGTTGGTATCACCAACATGATTTGCCAAAGCTTCATCATGTTTGGATATGTGTTTTGCCATTCTATATTGGTAGAAAAGACACGCCAAGCATCCATCATATTCATACCCTCACAACCATAATACAACACATCTGTAAATGACAATAACTCATTCTTGCAAGCTTGCTTATCCACAAGAAACCCTCCAAATCTGTTCAACAATTCATCAAGCCATTTGGTTACCTTCTCCTCCCTTTCTGAAGTATCACGCGGCCTTTTTGCATCACGAGGATAATATTGTGGGCTAAACAACTTCACAGCATTGAACAAAAATACATCTGGAAATCTTTCATTTATGCAATCAATGACCTTTTGCACAAAACTCTTCGCAAGATCAACACAAGTCATTACATCACCCGTAAAGGGATCTAAGGGAATCCCTTTTTTATCCTTGCTTGGAATTCTCGCATAAGAAAGCGCATGTGCATATTTTTCCCTCCTCATTTACATTTGCAAAACTCCACTTTCGGTGTCAGACATGAACTTCTTGAGGTATAGACTACCTTTTCCAAACTCTTGCACAGCAAAAACTTTCTCCTCAACGAAGCTATACATACATCAATGCATGTACTAATGGAAGACATGTCAACAATATCTGCCTGGAATTGCTGGCTCAACATGTTCATGTCATGCAAAACATCGGCAAGCATGTGAATGCAAAAAAGAACCTTATATGTTTTCAGCTTTGCATACCAATCAGGTGCACCTTCTTGCCAAATGCTAAGAATTGCAGGCACCAGCTGAGTCAATCTAATCATGACATTACCTCTTGCTAACCATCTTACATCATGTATTTGAAGCACCTCAAGAGCTTGCAGATTCATCTCCTTAAGCAAATCTTGAAACTTCGAATGTCGTATGCTAGAAGCAGCTATCCAAGAATAAACCTTGTTAGCAACCTTATCAATATATGAAAGACAACGAAAATGTTTTGCTGCATCTGCAACAGCAAGAGCTTCCCTATGTGCAATACAATGAATGCTTGTAAGATGGGGAATATCACGCTTCAACTTTGCTACCAAACCTTCATTACAACCAAGCATGGAGCTATCGCCATCAGTAGCAATGCCCACCATGCGATGCTTCTCAAGTCCAAATTCAACCAACACTTTACTCAATTCATCATACTTGGTTTGTGCACAACCATCAGATACAGGAAGCAGACGTGCAAACTCTATTTTGCTCAATCCCTTTCCATTCAATGGTATAAAGCAAAAATATACAATCAAATGTTTCTCCATACCTCTGTCTGTTGATTCATCTAGTGTAACACCATAAAAAGGACTCTGTAGCAATTCAGCAAGATGACGATTTTTTATGTATTCAGAAATGCAAAACATGAAGTCTTTTCCGGCTACTCTATTTGTGTAAGAAGAGTAGTCGTTTCGTTTAGGCATGCTTTCCAAACCCAAGGCATAAGCAAGGTCGCATAGTTTCTCATACTTCCTCAAGGCCAGGTCTTCTCTCGCATTGAAGTATGCAAGTTTCATAACTGTTATTACTCTAGAGGTATTTCTACATGTCATCACTTCCATGTGTGCAGGCAATTGTACGCCACTCTCACTACGAAATCGTGATGCAGCCCATGCATGTTCTTTAGACTTTCTATGCTTTCTAATTGCACTCAACATAATCGTCTTGCACAGCCATTACCTCTACCCCAAGGACCTTTTAGTTTGTACTGCTCACACCAAAGGCATTTCATAAACTCCTGTCTACCACGGACTATGTGCTTAAGAAAAGCATACTTACGTGTCCACTCTTGCCGAAACTTACGTATTGAACCTTTCTTCTCTGTTTGTGTTGCTTTGCTCTCTTCCGTGCCTATCGAAGTCGCATTGAGAGCTTCCTCTTGGGTGCTTTCTTCCTCCCAAAATCTCCAAATCTATACCAAGCTCATCCTCAAACTCCTCTACTTCTGGATCATCATACTCGTCATCATCCTTAGAGTCTCCACTGGAACCAAATAGCTCCTCCATGACTTCTTCGGTTACCGTTTTCTTTTTCGGTCTCTCTACATTCATAATGTTATTCACTCTCTTGTTGCCAAATAATTGCACAAGAGTAGGTTGAAACACCTGCAATTATTTTAACATTGTACATTAATGACCAACCTAAAACCCAAATACTAATGATTAGCACCAAAGCATATCAAAATCAATCAACACAACTTGTCAACTAAAACTAATAGCATGTCAACTTACCTTTTCACATTTGCTGCTATTAGCCATGCCCTTGGATTTTGAGGGTGCACCAAAAGTAGTAGACACAAACATATTGGGAACTGCAAACAAGTAAGATGAGCCATCAATTTGCTTCCAATGTCTTTGTCTCTCTATCTCTCCACGCATACACATACACAGTGTAAAATATAAACAGCAAATGTAAATTTTCACACCTCAAATGCCAAATAGGCCAATGTGAAAATTTGCAGGCTGCAGTCTCTGGAGCCTGGAGGGGAGCCTGGAGGGGAGCCTGGAGGGGAGCCTGAAACGGATAAGAGGAGGATAGCTAACCTGCAATAATACCGGCAGATCTTGGCATCCATATACAGACCTTGGTATTTTTTAAAGGGGCCCCCATTTAAGCTTTTCATGCATTCACATTTGGCTACCAGTCAATCAGCAGCTTGTAACAGTGCCAGCCATAAATTATATCTTATACAGCTAGACTTTGTGTACGTGTGGTGGTTAGTAGTTTTCGCTCTATTATATCAGTCACCACATGCAACAACAACGAAGACAAGCCCAAATGGTTTGTAAAAACACTCAAGAAACGCAAATGAGCATCCAAATCAAGGCTAGCATGGGCAGCCACTAAGCACTCCATTCATGATGTGGATTAGGCATTATTGTGAGTACTCTGGAACATTAGATACAATAAAACCATGTTTATAATGAGAGAGAAGAAAATATTCTGAGGTTGTGGAGTACCTGACACACAAAATACGCTGTGCATATCTCATACACGAGCTTGCAAGCATTGAATTTATTTCAATAACATGTCATCTGTAAAGGAAATAAAGTTTCATGCAACCACACAGCTATATTACCTACTGTACAAATTCGGGCCGGCGGCACTGGGCGGTCGGACCAGCCAGAGTGGTTGGGAACCTGATGTTTGGCGCGAGGAGGGCGGCAGCGTCGTATGAGAGCGAAGAAGCGCCTGCTGAGGTGGATGTATGCTTTACACGAGGCAGCGTCGAGCGGATAAGCAGTGGGCTTTAGCGTGTGGGTAGCGTCGAGAGTCGAGAGTATATATTTTGGGATTCCAGAATCAGAGGACTCGAGCGTCGAGCATTCGAGCGGATAAGCAACGACCGTCTCAGATACGCGCTCGCAAAGAGGGAAAAAATAAGACTGGAGGAAAATATAAAGAATATCCGATTACAGTAGCTAAACTTTTTATATATTATTTAAGGAAAATCGAAAAAAAACTAATAAATTCGTTATACATATAGGTTTTAAAAAAATTACATCGCGGAAGACTTTTATATTATATTTTTTTGTATGCAGCCGAGAAAATAACAGTAGCGAAGAGTTTTATAGGAAAATCGAAGACATAGGGTAAAACTTAAAAAAAAACTATTTGGGCTGTGCGGCCGCCGTCCAATGGGCATGAAGTTTGAAAATCTTAGGATGTATTATAAACATATTTATGTGATTATTATATATATGTATATGTTATATACGCTTGACCCCTAAGGGTCAAAAATAGGGTGTCATTTGACACCTTAGCTTCTATTTAAAGATTTCACTTTGACACCTTTTCGTTAATCTACAGGCGTATTTTGACACCCAAATTGGCTCTTGAAGCCCAAATTGGGAGTCAAATTTCCGGCCTGGATGCCCCCGAACTGTGCTGGCTGCAAAAATTAACGCATCACAGTGTTCTCTTGGTCGCCATCTGCTGCTAGCTTTCCCTTCCAGCATCTCCTTGTAAGCCAAACCTTGTACCTTTGAAATATTCTTTGCTTAATGAAAAAAAAAATGGGGGGGAGGGGGGGGATTCTTTCGGCCCATTTTTACATTATCGCGTTGTGGCTTTTAACCAATTGTTGTAATGGACAAAGTGGTGTGAAATTCCAGATTGAGTTACAATAACATTGGTATTAGAGCACTAGGTGCTTCAACTAGATTTATGGTGATGGAGTGCAAAAAAGCTCAAGCTATAGGATATAATGACACTTTATAGTGGATACATAAGTCCAAGCGGCGGAACACTTTATAGTGGGACATTGTTGCTAGATTAGCTTTGAGCTTGTGCAAGGATAGCCATAATTTTTTTGGATGGTTTGTTTGAAGCTCTAGGGAAACCCATAAGAGCCGTTAGTGGTGCTTCAGAAACATTGAACTCGGTGGCAACCTTTTCTATGGAGTAGATGTAAAAGATGGTTCAGGAGATGGTGGCCAACGCCATCTCTTCTTTCCTTCCCAATGGTTTTTCAACTACCCTCAATTTTTTGCCAACAACACGTGAGTGCTAACAATGGAGACTTAAATACATAATCAACACTAACCTTAATGATCTAGCAAACATACTAGGCTAAGAGAGAGAGAGAGAGACAAGAGGTGTAACCCTACTCTATAGTATATCGCAAAAGATATACTATAGAGGTGTAACCCTACTCTATAGTATATCGCAAAAGATGCTCATATATACAATGGTTCTTGGATCTAAATTAAGATCCTACTCATGCATGCCTATCTATTAAAAACAGTGTCTAATTGAATTTACAACTTATCTTTAAATGGGTTTTCTTCTCGTTGTGTTGACAACAGCTTGCGTGGATCTCTCTCCTTTTGTGTTCTTGTATTAGTCACCTTCTTGCTGCCTTAAGTTATCTTGTAGAACTCACACAACATCATATGCAAGCACCTAAGACCCTATAAAAGGGGTAGGTCGAGGGTAGTAGAGGAGATACTTTCTCTACCTGCGAAAGCTTGAAGATGCTTATAGCTCAGCTTTGTTCATCGCTTTCTTGGTATAGCTTGGGCATGGTCATGAGAAAAATCATTCATGTGATTAGTCCCAACTTTATCAAAATCAACATAACAATCCATTTTTTAAATGGGAGTACTACACTTGACACAAGATAATGGACTCTTGAGAGAGAATGAGGTGGATGGCCGTGAGATATTGGACTCTTGAGAGATAATGAGGTCACAATAAATGTGTGAGCAGTCGGGTGGGATTGTTATATATCCTAGAAAGCCATTGTGAATTGAGTTCTCGTAGTAGTGATACTGTGATTTCCTAGTGACTTTTGTCTCTTCCAAGAATTGTTCCTACTTGATGGTCACCATCCTATCACTTCTGCTAAATGCTCAATTATTTTTTGTTAATGCATAGAGGAAAATATGTAATATTTTATGCATATAGCATTAGTTCATGCATATCATTCAAGGCTTAAATTTGATTTGGATCTTCACCAATCATTGTAATATTACGTAAAGAGTCTCTCTCTTCTCCTTCTCTGCATCATGTTTGTGCATATGGTTAGCATTGGATAGGAAGGATTTATTTAAGCTTTTGGAAAAATATTCTTTTATTTTTTTGTAAAGGGAAAGCCCATGCAAGAGCGTGCAACTATTTTTGACATGTGAGCTATTTTTGTTAATAAAGACATAAATACCCAAGAAGTGGGAGCATGCCGACACTTCTTGGGGGGATAGATTGCACCCACTACTTGTGTTTTGTGTGTGGTGAATTATATTATTCCAGTGTTTACGTTCATCTTCTTATGTTTGTTTTATTTTTTCTCTATTCAATTAATTTGTTATTGAGAGAATTTGGTTTAAGCTTGAACTTGGAAAAAGATTCTTGTTTCAATGGTATCAGAGCTTTGCAAGTATAAAGGACACCTCTTCAAGGTTTTAAATCAAAAATATATTTTTGAAGTGATTCAAAAATTCAAAGCAAACAACTCATCAGCTCAAGGTAAGTTTCTCTTAGCGTGATATCAATACTCACTTTATATTTTTCTTTATGATGTCAAGTTTTACTTGAATTGTTATTTCTAGTACTATTTCAATAGCAACTTTAAAATCTAACCTTAGTTATTATTTTCCTCTTTTTCTTCAATATTTAATTTTTAATTAAGAAGTTTATATGTCGTATGCATAGAAAGTATATAGATTCACATGTTCTTGGAGTGTTAGAATGATTTTTGCCAAATAATTTCAACCACACGATAATAGTGAGACATGTATTCTCTACCATTTTTCTCATAAAAAATATTTATTATTTCTTAAGTTTCAGCTATGACAAATTTACTGCAACTCCCCACAATACAAGAACATATTGACTGAAATGGATCTAGACTAAGAATCAAGAAATCAAACACACAAAAGACCAATTCTAGCATCCATTTGATGGGAAATAAGAATACATGAGAAACGCATGAGATTATGAAGAAAATAGAGAAAATCCATATGCACATGTAGCAAAGGAGGAATGTACATAAGGCCTAAGTGATTTAACCTCTCACCATAAGGATGGCTATCAAGCTTGCCATGAGACCTAGACCATGAATAGCCATCTCCAAGAAAGGAGCCAAGAGTACATGTAGATGTTCAAGTTATGAATGACTAAAAAGATCCCTACAATGAACCCAAGGTCCTATTTATAGTAGCCTTGTTTATGGCCCATTATTGACATATTTTGACCTTAGCTTGTGCTTCATTACAAACCATCCCCTCTCAAATATTTTGTCCTCAAAATCATACAAGATATCTACAATTCAACATAACCTCAAATGAAATCAATGGGAAGTGGTGAAGGTTCTAGATATGCTCTCCAAATGTAAGAAAGTCCATGAGACTTCATCTCCGATGCATATGTGTGGAGCTGTTATGGGAAACCCTTATTGTAGATGAAATCCTTTGAAACATTCTTCATGAAAACTCCATGAAATAGGCCACAAATGATGCATACACTTTAGTCAAGCATGTCCCGCATCATATTCTTCCATTGTGATGACCATTGAATCTTGTTGGAGTAGAGCAATGACCCCAACAATGGACCTCAACAAAACTATCCAGAAATTATAGCATGCCTATAATCTCAAGTATTGCCCATTTTCTCCATACAAGTCATGCCACTTGGTCAAGCAACACCTTCCTCAAGTAGGCCATATTGTTGCTGCACATACTTCAAAGATTGCCAAGTAGCCTCATCCATGGGCAATTGCTTCCACTTTACAAGGAATTCATGAGGTAATCCATAGAATTGCATGACTGCGTGGACACAAAATATAAATCCAAGCCATGTAGAATCCAAAGCAATGGCTATCAAACTTCCTGGATCGATAGAGAATAGAGAAAGACCATGTCCGTGACGCGACTAGCCAATCCTCCTGGGTTGAATGGATAACCACAATGTAGATCATCCAATTATGAAACAAATGTGTGACCTCTCGGATCAGAAGGAAGACATAACGGCACATCCAATAATCCGGATTGACCTCCCGGATCAAATGGAAGATATAACAGCACATCCAACAATCCGGAACATAAATCCAATAGCACCTCGGTAAGAGGAACTCCATCATCAATGGTTGTTGCACTGAATCCTCCTATCTCATAGGAATCCTGACTAATAGCCACACCATGTTATGGTGTACCATGGTGTCCCACAGAATCATATATCATAGGAATCCTGACTAATAGCCACACCATGTTGTGGTGTACCATGGCGTCCCACATAATCATATATCATGTATCTCAAGTGACATAAGATGCATGTGAAAGTGAATGCTCCATTCCCATAGATCATAGAATCATATTGGCATCCACAAAATATAAAGGCACATGCCTCATAAGTAGCATCCCCATAAGCATAGGTGTCATCCTCAAGATCAGCATGTTTGATACCAATGCATACTTCATCATCAACATGTATAACATGCGCAAAATCCATGTGATAGTCATGATCAATAGGAGGAGAATATGTCACCTCGAGACTATCATCATCTCCATGAACAACATGGGTGCTACCCTGATCATTAACACATGTATAGACGATCTCGTCATGAGAAAGTCTTCTCTCATTTGCATCAAGATCCACATCCTTCAAGTCCCCATAGCCAAATAATAGACCATCATATGTCATCCAATCCAGACTTGAGAATGGATCATACAATGCATTCCCATAGACCTTCCATGAGTCTCTCAATGCATCACCCAATGCATAATTATCTAAAGCATAGTCATCATGTATATCATCAATACATGAGTCATCATCCCTTGTGTCAACAGCAAGTGCATGCACATCTAAAACATCCTTAATGATCATGTCTTCATGATTTCGTAGCATCATATCATAAGCTGAAAATGTATCAATCAAAGCACTTATAAAAGTGATCCAAGCATTTCCATTTTCAACTTGTGTATTTCCATTGACCATGCACGCATTGGTGATCGCTTGTTGAGAAAGAACCAGCATCGAGATATCCTTGTCCACAAATTACAGCAAGTGTCTCATCCACTTCAACACCTACAATGTGCATAAAGACCCATATAGTCATACTCTATGCAATGACTAAATGTGATAGTGAATGGAAGTCCTCTTTTGCATTTTCTCAAGCCAAAATCTTACAACATTGAGTGCATAGTAGATCTTCTATCCCCGCTCAAAGCAAGGACAAGACCAAGTGTAGGTATCAACAATTCACATATATTACCCTTGTTTATCTTGGGTTCACTTGTATAGGTTTTAACATCAATCATTGCACATCGTCTCCTTCTAATCACTCCCTTTGAAGAAAATAGTGTTTGACTATGTGCCTCATTGCTAGGCAAGGATAAAGTATATTATAGATCCTTTCATTTCTTGCACAACTCTACTTAAGCGGCATTAAAGGACCTTATTGGACTACTAAATTATTCACTATAAATGTTTTGAATTGTTGCAAGAGAACCATCGCCTTTTGCTTGTATTACATCAAACCCATTGCCTCTTACTTGCATTAAAGATAAACCTTGCATAGATGTACTCGAAACATTTGCACCAACTTGATACATAGGTATATCAAACTCATTTATCCCACCTTGTTGCATAGGCATCCTCAATGCACTTGTCCCCTCTTGGTGTATCAATGGTGGTAGCGAATTCTTCTTCCTAAACATAGAACCACAACTTCGATCACCTTATTGCAAATTAGCTTGAAGGCCATGTATTTTATTTACATGTGAAGTTTTAACAAGAGATCCATAAGCTTGCGATTTGACTATCATAGCTTGAGACCTTTGTCTCCTTGTATCAAAGAAGTCTGGCCCAGAGAACATCCAAGTGCTCATTTCTCCTCCAACATTAGGCATTGATAATGTATAGCTCCTTGCTTGCATTGCATCAACATCCTCTTCATCACTATCCTCATCATCAATTGAATTTGTAAGATCACTCTCAATTGAGTTCCAACCACCATTGCTAAGAGTGATCTCATAGGAAAAATCATAGCCAACTTGATTATTGTAGGCATAAGCATCAAAATCCATACCTCTCATATGCCCTTGATGATCACTAGTGCTAGAATTGAGGATTGCATGTAAGAATTGACAAATTGAGCAAAGTCTTTGTACTCCTTAATAAAAGAAAAATGACATCATGATATAGCACACACTATGGGAAGGCTAAGGCAAGTAGTGTTGATGCTTGGAACAAGTCAGAGTCTCTTTAGAAGTTGCGGGCGCGCGTCGACAAGTAGTAGTAGTAGTAGGTGGTAATGATAGAGAAGAGGGTTGGTGAAAGACCACCGAAAGTCAAAAATTGAGCTGGACTTTTGTGAACAACGTCGCGTTCGTTCGGTCAAGGCTGCAGAGCTCGCGTTGGACCACCAGCAGCTGCTAGCCTTCCTGTGTACACACCCACACCCACACACAGAGTCTGGACTCTATATATCGGCAGGTAACACCACCTTTCTCCTATCAATATTTTATATGCCCCAAAGCAATATTTTAGACGCAGAACTTGCTTTCTTGCTTCCTCACGTTTCGTCTCAAAGCTTGGCTTTATTTATTAATAGTTTGGGAGGTTTTGAAGTTAGAGAGAGTGTGGGTGGGTAGAGAAAATCTGGGGGTGTTGTGTGCTTGACATAAGCTTTTTTATCTACACTTACCATTTCGATGTTTTCTGCACCATTTCTTAGGTGGAGGAGGACTCATGCTTGAGCTTACCGTGGTCTATCAACTACTGAGGCTTTAAAGGCTTACATACCATTTGCAGTGATGGGGAAAGAGCAACTAGAAGTGCTCTCAGCCTTAGATAGGGCTAAGACACAAGTGTACCATTTCACAGCCATTGTGATAGCGGGCATGGGATTTTTCACTGATGCCTATGACCTCTTCTGCATCTCCACAGTGATAAAGCTTCTCGGCCGGCTATACTACTATGACCCGTCTACGGGTAAACCTGGTGTTTTACCGCCGGGTGTATATGCCTCTGTGACAGGTGTTGCCCTGTGTGGAACCTTGCTGGGACAGCTCTTCTTCGGCTGGCTCGGAGACAAGTTGGGAAGGAAGAAAGTGTACGGCATCACCCTCATGATCATGATCATCAGCTCCATTGCATGTGGCCTGTCTTTTGGCAGCACTGCCAAGTCTGTCGTGACCACCCTATGCTTCTTTAGGTTTTGGCTTGGGTTTGGCATAGGCGGAGATTACCCTCTCTCTGCCACCATCATGTCTGAGTATGCCAACAAGCGCACCCGTGGCGCCTTCATTGCTGCCGTTTTTGCCATGCAAGGCTTTGGGATTCTTGGAGGAGCCACAGTGTCCATCATTGTCTCAGCAGCTTTTAATAATGCATACCACAGGCCTCCTTTCTCTGTAGACCAGATCAGGTCTACACCTCCACAAGCTGACTTTGTGTGGAGGATCATCTTTATGCTGGGTGCAATTCCAGCTGCATTGACTTACTATTGGCGAATGAAGATGCCAGAGACTGCTCGCTACACGGCATTGGTAGCTGGGAATGCCAAACAGGCAGCCTATGATATGACCAAGGTGTTGGCAGTGGAATTGCCGAGTGAGCAGGAGAAGGTAGATCAGATAGTGTCGGCCGAATCATATGGCTTGTTCTCTGCAGAGTTTGTGAGAAGGCACGGAGCCCACTTGCTTGGCACTGCCACTACTTGGTTTCTGCTGGATGTTGCATTCTACAGCCAGAATTTGTTTCAGAAGGATGTCTTCACTGCAGTAGGATGGCTACCCCAAGGGCCCCAAATGAGTGCCTTGGAGGAAGTATACAAGATTTCAAGGGCCCAAGCTCTCATTGCTCTTTGCTCAACTGTTCCGGGATACTGGTTCACAGTTGCAACCATTGATTACCTTGGACGGTTTTTCATCCAGCTCATGGGTTTTGCCATGATGACAGCCTTCATGTTTGGCCTCTCCATCCCCTATATTAAGCTGAGGGGAATTGAATGCTCTACTGGTTACTGCAATGGTCATCACATGACCTTCATTGTTCTCTATGCCTTCACCTTCTTCTTCTCCAACTTTGGCCCAAACAGCACAACTTTCGTAGTTCCTGCAGAGGTCTTTCCAGCAAGGCTGCGTTCGACATGCCATGGCATTTCTGCTGCAGCTGGCAAGCTTGGTGCAATAGTTGGTACTTTTGGATTTCTTTATGCATCACAGGATTCACGCAAAGGTAAGCAAGATGCAGGGTATCCAACTGGTATTGGTATCAGGAACTGTCTGATCATATTGGCCTGTGTCAATGCCTTGGGTGGCTTCTTCACATTCCTTGTACCGGAAACAAAGGGAAAATCTCTTGAAGACCTCTCTGGTGAGAATGATGATCTTGATGGATGTGTGGAGGGGATGAATATGATGAGGTCTCAAAGCAAGACACTACCAGATGTTGAGCTGTAGGATGAAGTAGTAGTGCAAATACAGTCCCCATGCATAGTACCTTACTGTTGATGCTTTTCACTTTTATCTAGAACATACATACATATTTCTGTATTATTGTTGCACGGGAAATATTCTCTGCCAGAAGATGAAATCAGTCCTGCCTTCCTGCACTTTTGGAATCAGGACCGTGTACTTACTAGTAGTATCACAGAGTTATTAGTAGTGTGTGTGTGTAAGGGCCAAAATAAATATATCGACCGTTTCACTAACATTTTGTAAAGGTTGGAAGCATATATATATATATATATATATATATATGATATAATATGAAGCTTCTTCACATTTATCTAGTTAACGGCTTGATTATGTGATATATATATATATATATATATATATATATATATATATATATATATATATATATATATATATATATATATATATATATATGATATAATATGAAGCTTCTTCACATTTATCTAGTTAACGGCTTGATTATGTGATCCTAGTAGTTTTACCATTTGCCATTCAGGGAGGGTGCCATTGAGATCAATTCACAAGTTGTGAAAGTAGATGTGATTTTTTCGGATTTGTCTAATGTAGGTCCCTCCTCCCTCGAAAAAAACACACACACACACACACACACACACACTTACTTTTTGATGTGATTGCGCGGCGGCAGTTCTTGTTAATATTTAGAAGCGCAACAATCAATGCCTCTTCTTTCTTGTGTGATCCCCACATGGAAGGAAGGGAGTGTCCGAAGCAGGGCTTACGGAAGCTCTAGAAACCTACAAAGCCGGTACTCCACAAAGGAAGGTTGATCCAAGGTAAAAAACACAAACCAGTAAGTTGTGGTCAAATTTCATTCCTTAAGAAGGAGCTTTTTAATATTGTGTAGTGTTGTAAAACTTTGTGAACTTACAATGCTTTATCCATTTCTCTTTTCTTCTTCCTCGTGTATATATGGCAAGGACTGCTTCAAATAAGCTATGTATGGCAAGAAGTTCCTCAAGAAGGCTATGTATGACAATACCTTCATGGTTGTGGTTTCATATTTTCAACATCCAAGAACTTAAGTCAGATCTTGAAAGTAGTAGTTAGTTCCAAAAAAGAGTTTTATATAATTTTCTTCTAGAAGTATACCTTTATCATTAGCCCTTTTTGTTACAGTAAGGTTGTAGCTCACTTATCGTCTGGTAGCGAAGTCCTTATTAATTGATTTTAATCAAAAGATGTGACATTCCAATTTTTATTGCTAAGACATTTCTTCAATAGAAATCCTTAACCTTAAGATTTTAAGACTCGTATAACTTGGTCAAGATGGAACTTTTTTGATATGTCCTTGGGTAGTCTATGTGTTCACTTGGTTATGAGTACTACATTAAAACTCATTGTATAATTCCCAATCATTACTTTTTCATGGGTTTACATTTTCTATACGTAGTTGAAAATAAGCAATGTTGACAATCTCCCTCTTTTATTCTATTTTACACGTGTTTTTCTTCTAGTGATTCTCTCTATTCATTATCTCTCTCTCTCTCTCTCTCTCTCTCTCTCTCTCTCTCGCAGACCCACTTCACTTCAAGGAAAATAGAGAAATTAGAGACTTGCAAGATAATATATTATTCAACAACCACAAGTTCAAACATATTCAAGAATTGAATAAATTACATGAAAAAATACTTAGCTCATGAAAACGACTCAACATTGGGTGCAATCTTTCTCTCTCATGTGTGTGGCCTCCCTCAACACATGAGTATTTACGTAATTTCATTCCAAGAATAGGCCATAGTCTCCAAAAATACAAAAAGGTGCTTCTCCTTGCATGACACTCACTTATGCTCAAAATAGAGTGTCTCGATAAATTGGGGCTAGGGCTAAAGCATATCAAGCTTTACAAAAGTATTAAAGTTTAAGTCTAAGCTTGATAAATCTAAGCTTCCAAAATAAGTCAAAATATACACAAGCTAGCACATATATATACAAAGTTTGTTTACAAAAATATGTGCCAACAAATAATGTTTTGTGCACCCTCCTCAATCTTTTGAATCCTCTTTACCTACAAAAATAATCAATAATAAATTGGTAAACAAATATTCCACAAATATACAAACCATCACCACACACATATTTGCCAGGTGTAAGTAACCCAGGAGTCACTCTTTCATACAAACCAATTATAACAAACATTGGAGGTTCCAAACATATGTCAAAGTACACTAAACATATTAATATTTATAATGGTATCACCCATGATATTAACATGATTTGGCATGACACAAAGATAATCCAAAAATCCCCGAATTACCTTAAGAGGGTAGAATTATATTTTTAAGAGAGCATAAAATACATTCTCATAACATTCTCTCTTGCTTGAGTTTGCAATTGCCCTCAATTGCGGGTTTGTTGAAAAGAACGGAGGATCTCAGGAAAGGCACAAAAATATTTATCAGGCACCCATCTTGCATCTTCATGAGAATGATTTTGAAAAGTCACTAAGTATTTGATATATTGATTTATAGTACTAGTCAATTTAATTTGTTGGTAAATGATGTTATCTGGAATCAAAACTTCTTCCTCACCCTTAATAAGAGGTGGATCCTCATACACAAGATGAGTAAATGATACTATTTAGAATCAAAACTTATTCCTCACCCTCAATAAAAGGTGGATCCTCATACACAAGATGAGTGGGAAGTGATTCCTGGAAAGGTTTTAGTAAACTCACATAAAATGAATTATGAATTTATCAACAATGAGAAGGTAATTCTAGTGTGTAAGTAACATCAATAATTTTGTGAATCACCTTAAAAGGTCCATAAAATTATGGAGCGAGCTTAATATCTGGGAATTTCTCAACATTCCTAAGTCTACATTTCTCAATTCTCAAAAGTAAATAATCTTTCAACAAGCTAGATTTTTTTTCGTAGAGCTCTCTCTCTTTTTCTTTGTAGCCAAAGAGGGACTTTGAAGCTTGCAAAAATATAGGCTTTTTAGATTATGAAATACATAAGCTTTTCAAAGCTTATTGTGGTTATAAGATTTTAAAGCCTATATTACTAAGCCTTTAAGCTTATAAAGCTTAATCACTTAAGATTTTTATAACTCTTCTTACGTTGGAGAGAAAAGAAGGAAAAATAACTCTTCTTACGTTGGAGAGAAAAGAAGGAAAAATATGAATTTTTAATTCTCCCCTTTGAAAGCTTGAATTTCCAATTGGTTTAATCTTTAATAAAAAAATTTAATGGACTCCGAAAAAGCGTTTACTTCAATTTACTTGAGAGCCCACCATAGCCATCCACCATTATAGATTTCTGTCACCAGCACGAGCTTAGCAATTTCACTATTGAGCTTAAGCCTCCTTCAATTGGCAGATTCTATATGTACTGTAAGGTTGGATCAAGAAGTGGCTAAGAGTTGAGAAAAATAGCCTTTCAAGAAAGAGGGTGGTTTTGTGGTTTTGTGGTTTATGCAGAGTGGTTTACCACCTCGTTTGCCTTGTGGTCTAAACCCTTTGGGTAAAAGCCTACAACTCTTCAAACCTTTGATTTAATTCTTCAATCTTTTAATCTTGCCTCTATCTTCCTAGAACCTTTGATTTAATCTTTCAATCTTTTAATCTTGCCTCTATCTTCCTAGAACTTGGCTTTGATACCACTAACACAGATCCACTTCTAGGAAAAGAGAGAAAATAGAGACTTGCAAGAAAATATATTATTCAACCCAATCAACTCATCAAAAACCACAAGTTCAAAAATATTCAAGAATTGAATAAATAACATGTAAAATACTTAGCTCATGAAAATGACTCAACATTGGGTGCAGTCATGCAATCTTCACTCCTCATGTGTGTGGCCTCCCCCCCCCACATACAGAAGTGTTTATGTAATTTCATTCCAAGAATAGGCCGTAGCCTCCAAAATACAAAAAAGTACTTTTCCTTGCACAATACTCACTTATGCTCAAAATAGAATGTCCATAAATTGGAGCTAGGGTTAAAGTATTAAAGTGCAAGTCTATGCTTGATAAATCGAAGCTTCTAACATAAATCAAAATGTGCACAAGCTAGCACATATATATACAAAGCTTGTTTACAAAAGAATGTGTGGCAACAACAAATAATGTTGTGTGCATCCTCGTCAATCTTTTGAATTCTCTTTACCTATAACATAATCAACAATAAATTGGTAAACAAATATTCCATAAGTATACAAACCATCACCATACACATATTTACCAAGCGTAAGTAACCTATGAATCACCCTTCCATACAAACCAGTTGTTGTAACAAACATTGGAGGCCCCAAATATACGTCAATGTATACCAAATGTATTAATATTTATAATGGCATCACCCATGATATTAACATGATTTGGCATGATGCAAAGATGATCCAAGCGTCCCCGAATCACCTAAGAGGGTAGAATTATATTTTTAAGAGAGCTTAAACTACATTCTCATAACGCTCTCTCTCTCTCAGCCACCCCCCCTACCACACCTAAAAAGACAACATATTATTGTGATTTTATAGTAGTACATTCATACATAGAGATATGTTATTTTGTGGCCTAGGTTGACACCGACGGTGGTGAGACAGATCTATTCTTGATAACATCTACATTGTGATGCTTGGTAAAGAACTTGTGAAAGTCAAAAAGAAAAAATGTGTGCTCCTATAGCCAAAATTAAAGAAGGTAGTGACCCTTTGTGAGTAGGTCCTTTTGTAAGCATGGCTTCGGGCACGCCATCCATGTTATCAACTTTAAAGTTAGGTAATGCTTAATGCTGAAGAGCTTTGTGGTGTCTCATTCTTGTTGAGAAGAACTATCATGTAGCTATTATGTCCCTTGGCCCCATTATTGTTTGATGTTGTATCTTACCCTCTACTAGTGGCCTTTCACCTAGTTGCTAAGGAGAGGAAAATTATAGAGCTACATTTAAACAATTATGATCATATCCTAAAATAAACTTTAGTTGATGACTCAATGCTAATACTAGAAGCTTCAAATAAAAATTTGCTAGAAGGGCTTTACTCCTTGTACAAATATTTGTGAAGGTTTTTGGGTCTAAATGCATTATACATAAATGCATCCTCATTAGCCTAATTGAGGAGGACACATTTGATGTTTCTAGATAGAGCCTTCAAGTCATTAACAATGGTCAAGTCTCCAAACACCTTGAATAGAACACCTGGGATACCCAATGGGGGTAGAGGTCACCATTAGGGGAAGGATGAGAGATATTTGGCGCTCTTTAATAGAAACCTAATTTAGAAAGAGGATTAGAAGGGAAAGTATGCCGCTTGTGGGAAAAGAAATTAGTTTCTTATCCTTCAAATGGTCTGGTCAAAGATTTGTGTATTTGAGGAGCTATCATTTATTAAATGTCTCAGTCACTCCTTTTAGGCGTAGAATCTAAAGTTAAACCTTTCTACTCTCTCTCTCTCTCTCTTTTGCATAGCCTATTCCATTTTCTCTCCCTATCCTCCCATAGCCTCCTAAAACCTCCTAATAAGCTCCTCCCTCTAGGCTTCAATCTTGTCTCTCATATGTTTCCCTTCTCCTAGTTCTTCATCTCCTGTGCAATAGGCCTCTCTTCTTCTTCTCTGCAATCCATCATAGGTTTCCCTTTTCTCAGTTCTTCATCTCCTATGTTTTTCTCCTGTGCAATAGGCCTCTCTTCTTCTTCTCTGCAATCCATCATAGGTTTCCCTTCTCTCAGTTCTTCATCTCCTATGTTTTTCTCTACCATCCATCACCTCTTAAACTCTTGTTCTATATTGAGAGATCTTATGATCTATGTAGTCCATCTCTAACCTCTTCACTCATTCTACATTTGAGATATCTAGCACCCCACCTCTGAGCACCCTTCACATTATCTTTGAGGTCTACGACACCCCTTAGATCGTCTCTCAACTTTCTAGCACCCATCATCTCTCCTTTGAGCTCTACATCACCCCTCATCCCCTCATCTCTCCTTTGAGCTCTACATCACCCCTCATCCCCCAGCTTTCAAATTTGTAGCGCCTTCTCACTTCTTGTTACAACACACCTATGACCTTTGTTAATCTCCCGCTTGAGATCTACATCACCACTTAGCACCCCCTTAATATCTGCAGCACCCTTCAATCTGTTAAGAAATGTGGTGCCAAAGAGCATAAGGAAAAGGTAAGGAGTGAGTTGAGTAGCCAAGAAAGTGCAAAGCATAGCATGCATCCACATGAGCAAAGAGATTTATCCCACATTGATGTCCTCCTCATATAAAAGGGGGCCATTTTAAGCAAC